>NC_139410.1:9674054-10144054 GCF_905368555.1 Meleagris gallopavo
GTCTACTTCTTCCCCTATGTATATCACCAGCATCATTGTGCTCCTGCTGTCAGCTCCTCAAACTACTTCACAGAATGCAAGTTACCCAACTTAAGTGGCAGGGTTCTGCATTTCCACTCATATTAAGTTATGAATACATCATGCCATTTTCATATACAAAATTATATACTGAGATAGCTTGGAACACGGAACCTTGGCAAATCCTGCATAGGTGAGATTGTATTACAGGAACCAACGTCTTGCCTACAGCCTTCAGCAATCTTCTGTACATACCAGGCTGAACACTGCTTAAATCAACCCTCTAGCATATGACTTGCTTTTCTCCAGGCTTTTGTGCTCAGGCAGAGCAAGTAAAAAATATAGTGAGAAGTGAAGTGAAAACATAACAATATGCAGATAATTCTTTTTTTTTTTTTTCCCCCCCTACTCATACTTACAACAGTCTTAAAAAACAGTAATTAAGAAAAACAGGCAATAACCAGTCCTCCAGCTTGTGGAAAATGCTCAGCATCCACATTCCTTTCTCTCTTAAAGAACACAAACTGTCATTTCTTTTTTTTTTTTGCAGCTTCTGTTTCCCTATTTATTAAAAATATTAACAACAAGCAGCAGAGCACCCATTTAGGCAGTTATTCTACTGAAGACAGACAGGAAGCCAAATTATTTTGCAGTAGTATTATTACTACAGTAGGATTAGCATAACAAAGAAACAGACGATAATACAAAATGAGTCTGGGAAAAGTCAAAAGCTTACACCAAAGCATTTAAAGTAGTACACTGTTTTACATTTGTGTGAATTATGTACACGTCCATCTAATGCAGTTACTTACTTGATCACATACATGTGACCTGAGTGACTCCATCTTCCTGGTCAAATTGTCCATCATCCAGCTCCCTTAATACTCCATCACTGCTACCAAACCCTGAGAAACCCCCATACTGGGAGGAGGCCTCTTTGATACAACATTGTTTAGAAGGAGACAGGTGAAACTCATCAGGTGGTTGTCCAATTTCTACAGGGTTAGAAGTAGCAGTGTCTAATCCAACACTCCTGCTAGCAGCTCTGCCTTTTTCCTCCCCAGTAACTTGCTTCAAGGATTTCTTCTGAAATACAGGAGAATGTTTAAACGTTAGCTTATGCAGAAAAAAAAAAAGCTAAACACTTTGCAATGAGTCACCGATCTGTCTGAAATTAATGCAAATTGCATTCTAAATAAGGTAGCATTTAACATCGGCTTAAATTATGAATTCCTCTGGAGAAAAATCCCAACAGATACTTTTCTTTCCAATACAAATAAATTTTGAGAGAGATGCAAAAGATACAGCACAGTCAAGGTTCAAGGAAGCATAAACAAATGGTAAAAAGAAAAAAAAATATTTCAGCAATATTCAATTCCTATATAGTACTTTGTAGGTCCAGAATGATTTAGCACTCTTATCCCGTGATAAAACCAGTTGTTTGCAGAAACTGTTTGTGCCACGCTCTGACATCTTCTTTGTTCCTCCTATACATCTATAATGTTTTTCCCAAACCCTTTTGGAAGAGTAAAAACAATGGTCCTTGAGGCAAAAGGAAATGTATTTAAGGGAAGCTGTTACAGGAGACATCAAGAAATGAGACTAACGGGAAATGCTGTTGCCCCAAGAGAAACAGAAGGAAATAAACCTTGCCTGCTTGCCACAGTAAGAGGATGGAAAATCTGACTGAAAAAAATAAAGAAAAAAAGAGAAAACTCTCAAACATGAGTGTGGTTTAACATCAGGTCTCCTCCTGATTCTGATCGGGTTTCTTAGAAAAGCAAATGGTATGTGATGAGGAACTCATAAGGACAATGCAGCCTTTCTAAATCCAAGAGGTGTCTGAGCCACAACATAAATCATAAGCCAGAGCATATACTGCACAGACCCGTGAATATACAAGTAGGCAGAGGTATGAGGCATGAGGACATAAGATACAGTCTCCTCAGAAAGAGAACCCAGTGGGAATAAAAGACCAGATAACCGAAGATTCCCCTCAATTCTTACTGAAACCAAGTTCTTTAGTTTCAATCTACTAATTACAAAAGCAGCAACAAAGCCAACCCTGATTACACAAAGCAACCTGCATCATGTACTGCCAGCCCCCAGACAATGAACCACAGTGGAACTACAAGAACTGGTACTTGCCTGTGGGTCAAAGCCCTGCCATGGTCCCAGCCCATCGTGCTTAGTAGAGTAGCATTTCAGCTCTAGCCTCAACTACCTCTTTATCCCACGCTAAAATGACCTCATCAGACTGAGATTTCCTGGCAGGGAAGTAAAATATTCACTGATACTTAAGAGGCATATTTAGATCCTATGTCTCCTCAGATTTTAAACACTATAATGCTTGTGTAAATGGCTACAAAATCACCTCTTATTGATTTCCAATATTTTAATGATTACGTCAAAAGTTTTCCATTGCAGTAAAACAGTCGTTAAGAACACACCATTCTATCTGTATAAATAAAGAACATGAAGGTCCAACAACTTGTGAATACCTCGCAATCAGGCAATAGCATTTACACAGCAAGCATAATGCTTCCTCTATTTTTAACTTCAAACACGTCTCAAAGACTCACCAGTTCCTCAGACTGAATGTTTTTACAGAACTGGTTTGTATTACAGCATCTTGTGGCAGAATCCAGTCTTAACCCTTCTAACCTGAGCCATGTAGCTAGACTGCCTTTCACAAGCTGGCTGCAGTTAGAAACAGCATGTCTTAAAGCTACCAAGGAAAGAATATTCACACCAGGAGACAATGTACTTAGTTAAAAAAAAAAAAAAAAAGCTGAGAAATATCAAAAAATCTACTTTATTTGATCATAATCATAAACCAACATGGTTTTATGCATTTACAATACTGATACCAACAAAATTATGTTCCAGAAAAAGCAGACTACAAAAGCGAGAAAGCCAGGGTCATAAGCTGTGACAGTGTGTGGAAGGAAAATTACAAGAGGAACTGGGAGAATTTAGAAGAGGGCATTGGCAAGGGAAACAGCACAGAACAGAGATGAAAAACTAGCTCAAATTTTGTAGATCAAGAAAGCAAATTACAGACAGCATACAAGAACCACCCAGCAATTAAGGTGGTGATGGAGATGAAAAATAAAGCAGAATTTTAATTGTGCAACCTGAAAGCCATTCTTCCAGGACTGGAAGAATAAACTACCATGGGACACAGAGAAAAGGAAGTTAGGCTGGAAATAAGCAGACATCTGGAGGAGAACAAAAAAGAAAGAATGTATTTTAGAAACACTAATCAGAGGAAAACAGTTGACAGTAGCAGTCTGGATAGAAGGTGAAAAGATCAAATAAGAATTCCAGATACTTAGAAACTTAACGAACTATTTTACAGATTGGGAAAGAAGAGGTTAAGTATCACTCCTTCATCAAAATCTAAAATCATGTAAGACAAAATTAGTAAAGTTTCTATTCCAGTGTTGGCTTAAGTTGAAACACATATAGCTCTCTTAGCTTCTTAAAAAACTGTTACAGGAGAAGAAAGTTAAAGACAGAATAGCCATAGAAAAACAAACAAAAAGGAAAATGCACTGCGGGATGCATAAAGACTTGGCAAAGAAGCCGCCCCCATTTTATCCTTCCCTGGCCCTTCCTACTACACAGCACAACAGGTGCCACAGCTATTGTGATCTTGGCTCTGAGTAGGATGTGATGTTTATCAGTTTAATCCTCAAAATACAGCCACTATTACAGCAGCCTCATTCAAAAGGGACAAGGGGCTGCAGTGGTACAGCCACAGGCATTCTAAATCCTGTATTTCTGTCACACATTTTCATGCAGCAATGGCTAACTCTTCACTCTGTTAACCTCCAGACTACAGAATCCATAGTGCAGCTTGGAACTCGTGTTCTTCTACTGGTGTGAAACTAGATGCTTTGGAGGTCAAAATAAAGCGTCGTCTTTTTCATAGGCAACAGAGGCAGGATTTGAGGCAGCTCACTTACGAATTCCCTAAGACTTCCACAGAAATGCCTGCAGTACAGCCAGCCTCACCCCCCCAAAAAAGCAGTTATTTCTTACTCTATATAGATACTGTGTGAATTACTCATTTTTTTACTTATTATTTTAATATTGATGCCATCAGCACATTACTCACCTCTGGTGTCTGGACAGCAGAATTCCATACAACAGGTCTCTGAAGAAAAACAACTTGCTTTGTGGCTAGATTTCCTTCACTAAAATGTAAAGAAAATGGTTTGAACATTTAAAGACAATAATATTCACTGTAATAAATTCACACTTTTCAGTCAACTGTAAATTGCTGCATGAGTCAGAAAAGCACAGACTGCCAACTGTTGACTGGTGTATCAATACTTAAATAGGTCTGTAATTGTACTGAAAAAAACAGAAGCACACACCTGGGTTCACATACTGGACATGAAAACAAAGTATAAAGTAAGGGGTTATTTGTTCTGGAGTAACAGAACTGCACTTGAAAGCGTAAGTCCACACATTTACAGCATCTGAAATTAAATCTCAAAGTCTTTTCATCTGTCTTCGCAGGCAGATGTACAACATGCAACTACCTGTCAGCACAAGTACCCTCAATCTTGATAGATCCACAGCTCCAAATATCTCAAGACCTTTGTGATATGAAATTTGTGAATCACTGCTAACTAAAAGGTGCTTTCTGGTTCTAATATCTAACTAGGACGGTGAGACAAGCTTGCCGTTTCATCACCTATGATTAAAAGGTCTCAGTTCAGTTTAACCTATACATCCTCAATGAGATCAATGATGCAAACTTTTGTGCGTGGGATGGAGAATGGCATAGGATACACAAGAGAATCAAGAAGACAAATAGAGGAAAAAAGGGGAATTCAGTTTTTAGTCCTTGAACTTTTATAAATATTGATGCAGTTGCAGAAGTGATTTAAAGCAACTGTTATTTTATTCAAAAAGACATATGGTTCCTCAAAACCAACTCATGTTGATATCTCAAAACCATTCTTTTACTACTGGTAATAGCACAATCCCCCTTTACATCCTCTTGAAAATATAAGGTTTATAAAATATGTTTTCACCACCTTTCCATCAGAAACAGTCCAGCAAACTGATCATGTGTCTTGCAGAGCAAGACTGGGGGAATTAGATAAGAATATCAAGACCAAAGCTCTGATACTGTGTTTTGATAAATTCTTCTCTATTCTATTTCTAGGAGTAGTCAATGAGCTCTTAATGTACATAAAGGAAATGACTACAGATATGCAACTAAGGTAAAGAAATGCAGCGGAATAGAACCACAAAATGTTAACTACTTAAAACAGACTTGTAGCGATTCCTACATATGGAGCCTATTTCAGGAAGCTGTGATTCTGCCCATTCTTCTTTCAATAATAAAGCTGTATTATAAATTATTACAATCTTAACAACCACATACAGAAGGCTGAAGTAACTGATTTGTGTTTTATGCCAGTGCTAGAATGATAGCATGAATTTGTATTTCATGCTAAGGACCCGCTCCAAGAACACTGGGAATTAAAACAGTTGAAATGGGATCAGGAAGAATTTATCAAGAGCCTACCCTAGCAGAGGCCCTCAAAGTAAGTTCTGAGAAAATACACAAAACAGCAGTATTCCCAGCTGTGCTGAGTTGATCAATAGTGAATTATGGTGACTTTGCAATGGTGTTTGGCCCCTCACAATCTTCTCAGTGCAGCTGAGCTCAGGCAATAGTAGGTCTTTGCATATCTTCCTCGGATGAAAAAAAAAAGAGAACTATCATAAACTACAGCCTATGGTGTAAACAGGGAAACAGGGCAATGAGCTCATTTGTTTCTTCAGCTTAACATGTTTTCTCTTCTGAGAATCCCTACTTCACTATTCCCATTCATTGAAAAAAAATGAATGTGTTACAGTTCCACACTATAACAAGGAAATCAGTAATCCTGCAAACTTACTCCACTTTGCCAGTTACTTTCCCCGGCCTGGTTGTGCCCATTTTAATAGTAACTAAATGGGAAATCTCTCTTAAGAGACAAGGTTGTGCAGAGTCCCTACTAAGGGGAGATGCCTAAGCCTTACTTCACAACTGTGTCTGCATTCCTTTAGAGAAAACAAAAGGAAACAAATGTGAAGCTTCCTTCAGCTTGTACAAGTTCTCCTAGAACAGAGGAAGGACACAATGGTGAGTAGACAATGAGTAAATTAGCAAATGCCTAAGTCTGACCTGATTAAAATGCTGCACACGACAAAGTAGCTATGAGCTTCATTCACAAAGAACTCGATGACAGGGGTTTCCAAAGAATTTAAATGAGGAAAAAAATGCTTAGAGCAAGCACACTCCACAGCTTCCCTCACACTTTCTCCTTCCCACTTTGCTTCCTAAATTAGGACATTTTGAAAACTTAATCTAAGTTGCTTGTGATGACATACTAATAACCACGTCAGTGCTTCTGCACTGTATTTGCCTGCTTGCTTTTCTATGCTAGCAGACGGTTTGTGTTGCCCGTTTTCAGGGACTACAGTAATCAGTGAGGGGAAATAAAGATCACTGCTAAGTAAGGCTGCTGAAGCCTTTTTCCTGTCCCTTCCTTTACAAGGGATGAAGAGCAACAGAGACTCTTTTGTTAGAACACCACCGTTTTGCTTGTCTGCTTTTGCTGTTTGGGCAGCAACTCCATCCTCTTCATCTACATATATCTCAAATAATCCTAAGAACAATCATCCTACTTGAATCCAGATAGGACCACAAACAGCCATGATTTTTACATCTGTTTTTACTACTTCTGTGCAGAAACCTTTTATATAAGGATCAACTAAACCTGGACAGCATATCTTGAAAAATGAAGAAAAGGAGCAAAATAAATTCTTTTTACCAATTCAGTTTATCTGCATTTCCTAAGAGAAATTTTCACACTCTTTTGGAATTGCATTTGCATTTGGACACCCAGTTATGAAGCAGATAGCAGTGGTACAGTAAGGCTCCTAGCTGACTTGAACCACAACTGTTCCATCAGATATTAATATTAAGAAGTATATTTTAATAAAATCTTGCTTTAGATCATAATCATGCATGAGGTTCTAGAAAATCACAGTATTTTTTTTTTTTTTAACTGTAGTAGCGCCAAAGCACCAACAACATATTTTCTGACACGTTTTTTTTCCCCAACTGTTAGACTTAACATCTAAAAGGACTATTCATTTTAGTCATGCCATACAGCTTCTGAACTTGGAATAATAATAGTCAAATTCTTGTCTTGAAAGCATTTAGCTACAAGTAACAGCTATATAAAATGTAGGAGGCTCCCTAAGTCTCTTCCATTCTTCCTTGGTCTGATTTGTTGGTTAAAAAAAGTATCAAAGATATCAATAGATACAAACATTGCATCATTGGCACACCTGTTTTTATGTTCCATTGTCTTATATGCCTGGAAAAAACAAAATCCCTGACAGAAGGCAAGGAATTTCTACGGGTAATATAGCCTGATAACTGAAACAAAAAAACCCATACTCCAAAACCATCCTTATTTTTCAAACAGTGTGGCACAAAAGACACTCTGCATGCTATCTACTATTACTCTATTTGTAACAACAAAGATAACGCTTCTTAAGGAAATATTTCCTGTATCCAGCATGATTCAGCCTGAGGTGGGAACTGAAGGACAAAATAGGCCTACAGACTGCTGCCTATGCCTGAAACAGGACCGTGATGCATGACATGCAGTTAGCATGTGGCAGGACAGCCCACACAACAGGACATTATTTTATGGAGAAGAACAGCTTTCAGGATGACAGACAACACCACCACACAGGAAGAGGCTTTATAGCCTGGAACTTTTCAACCCTTTCCTAGCCAGAAGAAAAAAAAAAAACCACCAAAAAACCCAAACAAGAGAAACACCCAGTGCAAAACACACCTGTTACAATAAACAAACTTAGCCTGTGGTCACACCTTCTGTCTACGAAGGAGCAACAGGCTTAATGCAAGGAGCAGATCACAGAAATCTGCAATTACCAAAGTTTTGCAATAGGAATAAAGTAAGGCAGAATACACTAAAACATGTAGGCAAATACAAGTGGGAGCAGGCTGCTCTGTTTACCTACATCTTTTATTCTTGAATAGAATTTTCATTACATATTTTGCACAGTTTTCAGTTTTTAAATAAATGTGAAAACTTTAATTTGTCAAATCATCTCAACACGTTCATCCTGTTTGTTCAGTGGCTCTGGACCCTGCTCATATTCAGCCTGAGATGTGACGTCAGAGTTCTCAGTCTGGGAAAAGAACAGCTGTTTGGCAGCAGTAAGTACCCTTCTTTATTCAGCATTTAACTGACATTCCTAGATAATCTACCAATACAGTAATGGCATCTTTCATATCAGACACTTAGTAATCATCTAGGAATTTCCTTCTCGTCTTTAAATTCCAACATCAAGGCCTAAAATTTATCAATCAATATTCAGACTGGCAGGATAACACATTCTTTTTTGGAGTCTTTTAAGAATTCTTCATTCCCAATTAGGAATTCTTATTAATGAGCTTTTAGGGGTTTTTGTTTGTTTGTTTGTTTTTTTAAAGAAACTGAGATAGTTGTGTGTTAGGTATATTACAACCATTCAGGCCAGATCGCTCTGCAATCTACCAGGTACAAAATAGCATCGTTCTGCTCTACAACATGGCTGCTCAGGACAAACCTCCCCACCCCTGCCCTATGAACCCTTGGGGGATATGCACAGTTACACTGCTTGTGCCGTAAAAGAGAAGGTAAACTTCTAACATCTTGTGACTTACAACCTTTCTATCCCCGCTGTCCACTCAAGACTTCTCAAAAAGTTCACCTAGATCCTGAAGGTTTGCTTCTCAAGCTTTAAAATAGACTAAAAGTCTCAGCTGTTATAAAAGCCAGGCTCAGCACTTTGCATCCCCTAAGGCTTATGTTCAAAGCTAACACGCTTAGATTAGTTTTTAAAAATGAATTGAAAGATAACAATTTTGTTTCATGTTCTGAAAACAACTTCTCACTGGAATGGGAGCCTTGCACAGTACATTAAGAGCTTCCTGTGTTTATGAAGAGAGGAAAAACATACAGCAGTCCTTAATAGCAGAATGCACCAAATTTATTATCTGAATTTCTTCTGCCTTTGCTTGTATCCAGTTGGTTAAAACTATTAAAAAATCCCAACAATACAAATACACAAAATTAAAAAAAAAACAAAACAAAAAAAAACAGAAACAAAAGAGGTGCTTTCTGATCAGAAAAACAACCTTCTCACGTGGGTGAGTTTGTTTAATTATTTCAAATCACTTCAGCAAAGTTCCATGTTCTTGGAGCAGCTCACTTTGAATATTCCATTCGCATCCTTTTTAAGCTGTCTTTATTTAATACAGAAAGGTCTGGTTCCAAAGATTACTAAAGTTACTCAGTCCTTCCATTGTTTTTAATGAGTCCCAAGCTATGTCTCAGTACATTTATTTTTTTTTTTTCCCCTGAACTTTGGCATTCTTAATCTCTAAAAAACCCCAAACACCAGGTACGCTTAGCTCAGTTATGTGCTTGCCATTTTTTAGCTTGGTATTACGAATCAAAGAACAGTACATTTTCTTTTAAAAAGAAAAAAAATCTGGAACAATACAGAGGACCTATGTCTACTATTTAGCTCTTCCTATACGTATAAATGTTTGTTTCCCCAAAGAAATCTGAAGTAACATTATAGCAACAGAATAAGAGAATTGAAATCCAGTACTTTGGTACTCCGCATAAACTGAAACAACATCTGTGTTACAGATGAGAAACAGCTCAATAACTTGCTGGACTAGCACATTCTCCTCCCTAGTTTGTCATATAGTGCATGACTGTCTTGTGACAAAATCATTTCTTACATAGTGTAAAATAGCCACTGACCAAAGCACCAAGTTAATGAGACGTTTTGACAGTTGCTAAAACATGAAGCCTAAGAGTAACCCCATCACTGAAGGCTGGGTGTGTGAGAAAAAGGTTACTAAATAAAATACTTCATGCTTATATATAAACAATGGATTTTACACTTTGGATTCTTGGTCTAAGTTTGAAACTTACTAAAGTTGGTAGTCCTGACACAGGGTGGTCAAAGAAAATCCACCATAATGCTAAACAATTATCAAGTTTTACATGCAGTTAACATTGCTAGCATACTTCTTGCTTTTATATTTCAGTACACAAAGTAATTGCTTGATAATTCTCTAAGCTGTGTAACTTTGAATATACACCAAGATGCTGCATACCTGTCATGTCGTACAATAGGTGTAGGGAGCACACAGGTCAGGAGCCATCCAAACTCAGCCAACGTGTTCAGTAAAGGTCCATAATCTGTTTTCACTTCACACCCCTACATCAATAATTACAGAAATTAGTAAAGACTGCACAGTTTTCTTCGCATTTCTATACATAACAAACCACAAATACTCTTATTTCTTAGTTCTAATGTCATAATTTGTTGTGGTTGGTATGAAAAGATTTTTCACATTTCAAAAAAAGCAATTTGAAAAGTCTAAGACAAGAGAAGATTAGGAAAACAAAGAGGAGAATACGAACTATAAACATGAGTCCTGATTCAACAAGCCACTCAAAGCACACCTCTGTTACATTTGCCACGTGGCTGAATTAACCCCTTCAGCAAAACTTTTTAAACAGCAGAAAAGTTTTCACAACTGATACATTTTGTTTTTTATTTCAGATCTGAGTAACAAGCATCTCTCTAGAAATAAATCTACTTTTGTAGGTATTAGTCTTGTACCATCTTCTTTTCATGTAAGTAAATGTATTTATTATTGTCTATCTCAAAAGCAAGTCCTTAGCAACCTTCCAGTCATTACTTTAAATGCTACTAATTCATAACAAGCATATTATTTTAACATTTTATTATTAGTTTTATTGCTTTGCCACTCTATATCAGCACATGCAACTTTACTAGAAAAAAAATTTAACTCTTTCCATATTTAAAAGTAAAATTACTAAGAGAAGCCCTACATCTGAAAGACCTATTAATTCATTTACTATCTTTTTTTAAATCTCATTCCAGGTTTTGCTATTTTCTTCCTCTTTAAGAATACCTCAGCATGTTGTCTGTGAACCCACACTTGCTGAAATTAAATATACATATTCCATATCAAAATAGATATAAAATAATTAATTTTATTTAGTTGTTGTATTTGCTGGTGTGAACATTTATGAGTATCAAACCAGAACACCAGAACACTGACCAATGATGGGCAGAAGTCTGACTTCATTTTTATGACTCAAAGCTAGTTTTAACTTATTCAGGTAGCTTAAGCAAAGCAACCTGTAATGTTCAACAAACACTGGTACAGCAATACTAAGGATATGAATAAACTGTAAGCAGGAAATTGTACTGCCAAATAATCACCAATTTACCTCAATGACTGTCCATTGTTCAACAACAATTGCATCATTTCCTTTCCTGCTAGAACCTGGAACCCCAGAACCACCTTCTTCATAGATAAATAATCCTTCTAAAGATCTGGGCAAATGATCGCCTGTGAACATAAGGACAAATTTAAGCTGAAATACAGATTTTTAGATCAGAATCACTGCAATGTACACATGGGCTTATTTTTTTCACTGAAAAATCCTTTAAAGTGAACTAGGAACTCAATTATATAGCTCCTATATAACATAACTGACATTTCTTTCTGCATCTAGTTACAACTTCATGAAGCAGGTCAGCCAACTTGTTATTCAGAACTCCTTTTCCCATACAAATTGAGCTATGAAGTGTTTCATTTTCTCAAAAGCAAGTCCAAACTGAAGTTTCCCATATACAACATATCCCCTGCAGCAGACAGGCACAAAACCTCCTTATTCAACTTCAACACTGTATGTCTGACAATAAATGTGGCTTTTGGTGTGGTGAGAGAGGCTGTAAAGACAAATGAAGCATGAAGTGTAAAGCATATCTGCAGTTACTTTAATACGTGAATGGGTGCAGGAAAAGCCCGAAACAGAAGTAATTGTATGAGGATTCCTGATGGGAAGGAAGTTTGAGAGCCCATCTCCTTGACTTACTTGTGAAAGTCTAACAGTACAATCACCCCCAACTAAAGCTGCACATCAAATATTAGTTCACATTTTGGCTCTTCCCTACCAGTGATGTATGGCTTTGGGCACAATCATATGAATGCCTGCACAGCTCCTGCTAGTTCAAAAACACTCCATCTCTTTAGTTCAGGAACTTCAGCCATTCTTCAGTACTCAGGCAGATACTTAAAATGGTCAACCAGTAACATGCTAGAATTTTACTTTCAGCATTGTTCAAACATAACCCTAAATCTTACACAACGTACCACCATTCAGTGGTGGCTTTTAAGACAAAGCGCTAATTCAAAGCGTATCACGTCCTCCAGGTTATACTTATTGATAGCATTAAAAAAATGTGCTGCATGTCTTACATACTTCTATGGTTAAGAGTCTGCAAGGAAGAATGGAAGTAAACCAAATGGCTGGTAAAACAGGATGTACCCAGATTACTTTTGTTCTCTTTTGACAACAGAAGACAGTTAAGAATTATCAGTGATTTGGTTCTCTCAAACATCCACCTGTCTTAAATTAGGAATTGAGTTTTGAGAAGAGCATTTCTATGGCAGCTCTACCTGCATCTACTGTCTTCATTTTTATTTAAACAATAGTTAAAATCTTGCTCAATTCACTAAAGCAACATGGAAGAAAAACTGCTGCTTAAGGCGCCTCACAATCTAAAAGCAAACTAAAAAATGGAAGTTTTTGCAATACTGGATGTATTGCAAACTCAGCAGCTGAAATAGTCCTTTACTGTGGTCACAGATACTTGTCAGCTGCAGAACGTGATTCACATGGTGGGCTGTGCCTTCAAATACATTCAGTTTAATTCAGAAGCGTCACACCTATGTGTCCAGCTGAAATCTATACCCGTCCAGTGGGCCTGGAGCAGGAGCACCAACTGCTGCAAGAGGCAGCACAACTCCCTAAGCAAGTCATAACCTGGGTATTAAAGTTGGGAGAGTTATTCACATAGGAAAGAGCAGACAGCAACAGGGGAATGGGAAGATTGCAAAAACTGTTTTTGGAGAACAGCTGCAAAGATTAATTTCAACAGCTGCTGAAAATATCCCATGGTGAATTGTAACTTATGTCCAGAAAGTTATTTTGCAGCTCTAAAAAAAAACTGTATTGAAAACCAGTACGATTTCTCACCTCTTCACTCTCAAAGTAATCTTGGATTTTCTATTGACTTCAACAGACGGGAATTAAAATCTAAGAGATCGAAGAGATTGCCAATACAAACTGTGCCATTACACTCTTTACGTGCAAAAAATTTGCAACTGAGAGGGAATAGGTGACAAATTCAATTTGGTGGAAATATAATGATACTGATGCACTTGCTCCTTCATAGATTCTGACAAGTACTAAATTGACTTTGTTGCTGAGCTAACAGAAATGTAAGTAACAGTAAAAGCTAAGTTATTGAGGAAAAAAAAAATTAAGTTGTTGTCTTCATAAATCAAATCATGAGAGAATGACATTATATAAACCTAAAGATCTCACACTTTCTTAAAATTGAAATTTATTACAATAGACAATGAGTTCTGAAACAATCAACTGTGTCAGACTCTCTTGGACTGTTCACTGAGCACTACAGTATTGCCACTTCCTTAGTAATAATTTCAAGTAACTGTATAATGCTAACTACACACGGTTTCTACAAATCTTGCAACACCCAACTTCAAGACAAATTCAGTTCTCTTAACCACATTTAGGAACTCCGAAATAGCCAGGAAAACAACTGAGATCAAACTCAGACAGAATGAACAAGGAAATATAAAAATCTGAGGGAAAATCCTACAGTCTGAAGCTTTTTATTTGTAACAATTTCTGAGTACTAACTGAGCTTGTACATCTCACAAGGAGGGGAGTGTCTCCCCCTCCCAGCTACATGAAAAGATGCTGGAGGATCTCCCTACAGTTGAGAGCAAGAGCAAAAAGCAGATTTCTCTACTCTGTATATTTGTCCAGTTTTGACCAGAACAATGTAATGAAAGATGCTGGATCTGAAACTACAGGATATACAGTCAAATTAACACAATTCAGGGTTATGCTAAGAATTTTAAACCTAGCAAAATGCTGAAGAAAGGAGAAAGTATCGGAAGCCTTACTTCAACTTTAGGCTTAATGGTACAATAAGCACAACGAGAACTGAAGTTTCTTTATTTCATTAGAAATGTTTCAAGCGAGCAGCAGCAGAACATGAACAGGAGTGAAACATATCTTATGATTTTTTTCCCATTATCTTTCCCTTAAAAAAAAAAAAGAAACTAGGTTCTAGGTTTATTTCATTATTATGCTTTGAAAATTGTCAATTTAAATTGCTGTTATTCAGAGTTATAACTGCACAAAATCATTTCTTTTTTAGGCATCAGATTCTACTAACCTACTGTGACTATCCGAACATGTTTACGTATTGCCTTTCACCAACATGCAAAACAAGATCTACTTTTTGCACAGTAATTAGATCCACATGAATAAGTAAAAGCTTCAAGGTACTCTGGGATAGTACTCACCTTTAGAAATTTCCCAATGTACAAAAGAATCAATTAAAGATAATCCTTGTTTGTAATAAAATGTGGTTAGTTCTAGCCAGTCTGCTTCCAGTGTACTGATAACCGGTCCCTTTCTTGTTACTTTCATGGACAAGGTGCCATCATGATAGGTCCAGCAGGTAGAGTCATCATCAAAAACATTGAAGACTGTATAAAGTTTGTCTAAGAAAAGAAAAAGAGAAATGACCCTCTAGAAGACAGAGCTTTCAAATAAAGACATTTTCTTATTCCAGCCTGTTTTTCTAAGTAACAGTTTTACAAATTGTTTCCTAACATGACTGCACCTAGAGCCCTAAACACTAAGAAAAAAAAAAAGATGAGGCTGTAGGAGGTTAAGTTGTGGGGTACTATACAAATTGGAACATACTGCAGTTGGGTTCTCACCAGACCTTTTATGTAGGCATATGTTGCAAAAAGGAAAACATAGTAGATTCAAGTGAAAACCCACTGGAAATACACTTTACTTTTGCCAGTCATAGAACTTAAGGCTAAAAATATTTGAAATGACTGGAAAGAAAGATTAAAATGTTCTAAGTTTTTAAATATTACAAATACCTCGGATTCATTTTTATCATTCTTTTCTGAAGATGACTTAAATACCTGTATAATCAGTGGCCTGCTGGGGTTTTCCACACAGAAACTCATGAGAGCTTGAGTGTATGCAGAACAAACAAAACCTGCATATTCTCAAATGTGCTAAATACCTACATATTAAGATAGTGCTGTTACAAAAAGGTCAAATATTCATCCAAAATAAAAATTCAAAAAGTCATACTATTTAAGTAATCGCTGGTGCTGAGTTACAAAATCTTAGCTAACTGAATGTATTCCAGAAGGAAAGAACAAGATAGACTCATGTCACTGTCACTGTAGTGGGGAAATAAAACAAACAGAAAAACCCAAATCCCTCATGTTATGTCTGCTACTGCAACTTCTGAGCAGCCTAAAACAACAGAACCCTCTAGAAAGCAGAAGCGTTCACACCGCCAAAACAGAGGAACTCAGATGATGTTAAGATGGCATTCTCTCTAAGATCAAGAAATAAAAGAAGATTCCATTCTATTACGGACGGCAAACTCACTATCTCAAGCTGTAAGGAAAGAGTTAAGCTTTTATGGATCATGCTATAAAGGCTCAGCATGTTGTACAAGAACTGCTTTAATTGAAGTGTTAAAAATAAGAGTGACATTGATTATCTCAGTGCTTAGTCATTATCCTCACAGTCCACCAGCTAGAGAGAGCGCTTAACTCTTTTGCAGGCAAGAGCAAGATTGCTCTTGAGAGCAATTAAACATCTGGCACATTACATTGTGACAATAGGGTCACCTGTGATCTTATGTGCAAGTTTCACATTTCATGCTTTCAATACAGTACTATAATACATTACTTCTTATGAGTTTATGATTCCTTCTTCCTTTCCACATTTTCCTCCTAGCAAACGAGAAGGGCTTAGTGCTTCAGCATCAAAAGTCAGTTTCAGGCAGCATCTTCTACACTATGTACCTTATAGATTCTTGTACAGCTAAATCTTCTACCACAGCAACAACATTTTTCAATGATACTTTTCCTAAGCAACTTATTGTAAGCTTCATTTTCTTTAGTGTAAATTCATTCTGTAACAATTATCCTCTTTGATTTCATGGTCAGTGCATTAGTTGAAGTAATCTCAGAATACTTCTTGAAGGCTTGTTAACTAGAAAGAATCCATTATGAATGGATTTGCTTGCCATACATTATGCAAGCTAGCTAGAAGCACGTAGAATTACAGCTCTGAATGAATGGGGATGCCCTCATTGTCATTTTAGAACAGACAGGAGGACTGGGACCATTATAGAGTATTTTTAGATGCTTATTACAAGTTTAGGGTCAATATTAAGACAAGGTGAAAACCAACATATTTGGAAATAGCTTTAAAAACATCTGCATCACGTTTTTCCTGCCACGTTTGCTACACATATATCAAGCAAAAAAGTTACCTATTTGCACCACACTTAGAACCAAGGTCTTTTTTAAAAAAAATCTAAGTATTACTATAGTTCAGATATATAAAGCAGGAAGTAATTACTTTCTAAAAAAGTATGGACACATTTAAGAAAGATGTATCTTCCAAAAACAATATTTCATGACAGAATATGCTGTTTCATTCTATTCCTTTTTAAAACAACAACCTATCTTGTTTCTGCCACAAAAAAAGCATTCATTACCATTTCCTTTTTGTGGTTTAATAGGGCTGACTTCTTTTTCAAACTGGAAATCTCCATCCTGTAACAGTCCACTATCTGCTTGCATTTCCTCTTCATTCCCACTCTCAGATAGGTTATCACACAGTGACTTTTTATTCCAGTTTTTATAGTCATCATCGGAACATGTTCTTCTGTGTTCCCTATTTCTTCTGCCCAGTGTCGATTCCAGCTCTGCATTCCCATCTGTGCTTGCTCCGTTACAGGCTTTAATTTGAGGAAAATGTTGTGTTACAAATCCCACGAACTTCTTTCCTCTTTTAGCTGTTTCATTAACCTGCATTTAAAACCAAAATTTACCTGTAAAGCTGTTTTACGACACTGTGCCACACATTAAAAAACAATATAGTATATATTACTATAATTCACATTTTACTTAGTAAACTGCTGATTTTCAAGGAGAGGTGGGGTTACAGTATTGCACTACAGAAGGGCAGCTTGTCTATGTAAGTTGTCTGTGTCTTTCAAGTAAATAGAAGCCTTATTTAGAATAATAGAATAATATTTAGAATAATAATAGAAGCCAGCACATATTTGGGCTCAGTCCAAGAAGGATGGCCAACACTGCTACTGACTTCACTGTACACAAAATCCTTCAATAAGCACAAACCCAAAGATTTTTCTTCCCTCTCTGCATCCCAGTGACAGACAGCATGCTGGTGCAATAAACAGTATGGTACTTCTGAACTCTTGTGAAGCCAGTCACTCTAAAACTACTAACTCTTCCCTCTGCTTTTAGCCATGGGTGTTTTTCCCTCTCCTGGGGTCTCCAAAATCAACTGCACAATATGTGCAATCAATAGGAAGTATCTGTTCTTGGAAGCAGGGCTTTTCTTTTCTTTTGCTGGGATAAAAAGCATTTCCTCTTACTGCAATAAAGACTTGACAAAAACGCAGGGAAACCCCAGTCCCAAAAGAAAAAATCATTTATGAAGCACTCAGTGAGGGCAGAGAGGGAAAGATCTCTACTTAGGTAATTATGGAAACTATTTTATTCCGAGTAATTCTCTAACAACTGGAGGTACTACAAGATCATTTAGGTATCACAACAGTATTACAGTTTATCACCATTATGTACGCAAAGCAATGATCTTGACATGTAATCATTATGAAAAACTTATTTTTTCTTGTTTTTGAAGATCTTGAAAAATATGTATGTAAGTTTACAATGGATTCCTCCCTCAACCTTTTAAAAACACCAGGAACATGTAAAAATAATTTTTATGTAGCTCTTCTCTTCTACATTTCCTCGCAAGACTGAATCACTACTTAATTTTAAGCATTTTTTCCCACTACTAACGTGGCAATATGCATACTGTATAAATGCATAATGAAACAGATCACAATTTTTAACTACTGAAAATTTCAAAAAAAGCCAATTAGAAAAATTAAAGAACTCTGCTAATTTCAGTGATCATTAAAGTATTTCCAATATTTTTACTCTGCTTCCTTCTTTGACAACTGATGAAAAGATAACTCTTACAATAACAACAATTTCCTGTTTAAGTAAGTCTTCAATTTTGCAGAGGAAGTGAAACAAAAATAAGTGGAACTAGAGTTTCATTTCAGTGGAAGTTCAGTTTTCTGTAATTTACAATATTTTCAGAAGCTCTGCCAAGTGAACATTGTAATATAATTACTGCATCTATTAAATTTTGTTCGAAGAAAGACGTGCTTAGAAAAAAATCAATAAATTCACTGGAGGTATTCCTAATGAACATTACACAGAATATGATCAAACTTCAGATTAAAAAAAAAAAACAATCACTAACTCAAGGAGAAACTACAAAGCAAGCAATTTACCACAACTGACTGAAAGTTTGGGCCTGATTCTGCAGTTCTGCTTGCAGTGCTCTCAGCAGCTATTCTCCCAAAGCTTTCCAGGTCTAAATAATAAATTCTAAGTTAAAAAATTAGTGAAGAAAATGATCTCTCTGCATAAAGGAAACAGTTAGTAGCTTCTAAAAAGTAAAACCAAAAGCTAAAGCTCAGAGCTAAAACAAACACAAACAAATCTGTCATTTGCTAATCCTCAACTATTTACAAGCACCCTAGGAAAAAAAAATCCAAGTTTGAAAAAAAAAAAAACAAAAAACACACAACAAAAACACCAAAAAACACAACTCACCACCACAAAATATAACGAACAAGAACCCACAAAATTCCATTACCTTTTCTAACAGTTCTTTCACTACCTCATTTGTTAGTGTTTCATATGTTAAAGGACATTCCTCAATCACTAGCCTGGGGTTCCTTTGTCCTCTGAATGCTGCATGCTTCTGGCTAGAACACAGAAAAAAAGCAGGCTTTGTCAGTAGTTTGCTGCTAACTTGGGCAAATACAGAATTCTTTTCTTCTGGTATAAAAGTTATGAAATAAATCCTGGAAATGCTTTTTCATACTTAAAACTATATTTTTTTTGTGTTTTGTTCTACTTCTTACACACAGTAAGTTGCTATTCTGTACTTCAACATCAGGATAAAAAATATTTTATATACTAATTTCATTTGAAGATCATTTATAGGCATCTTCTGAAACTCAGCTTTGAAATGGTACTTTTACACTATTAATATGTTAATTTTACTCCTTGGTTTCACAACCCTAAAAGCTTCCATTACACAGTAGTATTAATTATTTTTTATCTTAAGTCAGTTACGCTGTTAATCATACAACATGTGCTGTATATCATCAATATAATGAGATCTTAGCTGATGATCCCATTACATAATCTCCTGCCTTAGAACGAAGCATCAGGGAGATTTTTCAAGTATCAAAGTTTTCCTTCCAGTTAGTGGCTAGACAAGATGCATCTACATTCAAGAAATCCAACAGAGGTACATATGGCATCAGCATATGGCTGAGAAGAGGCTGAGAACTTATACCTAGCAGTTTAGAGGAGATTGCGGGTTCTTGTTTCTTACCTGTTCCAATGGCCTACCAGTTCAAATGACAGCTTCATAAGGATCCCACATCAACAGGGCTAAGATGTGCTGAGGGAGCTGAGCATAGGCAGCCTCAGCTCTTGAAAACCTCAGCTCCACTAAGCAAATTTTTTTCTTCAAGCATTTGTCCACACAGACAACGTTCACCCTGTTTGTAGATGTATTTATGAAGTTAAGTTGTATCAGCTATGGGTGATGCTTGCTTAAACAAAGCATTTGACCAAAAAAAAAAAAAAAAGTCCCTCAAATGAGCCATATTTTGTAGAACTCCAAGAGTCACATTTCTGCAGACTTTCAGAAGCAGCTGGAAGAACCTTTGTGCATTGTACTAGAACAGATAGAAGGGGAAGCATGACACCTCTTAATGCAAAAACAAAATTGATCCTTCTAGCCACTCAAATTAGGAACAGAAGGTTGTTCTCCTCACAATTAAAGGAACATTTCTTTATACATTTTCTTAACAAACATGTGGTGATTATAAGTCAGTGAAAACGTGAGTAATATATAAGATTATGTACCTGGAATGAAAAAGTCTTGAATCTCTCTTGCTGCAGCAAACAAGCTTTGTATGGCCTCCTCACTCATAGAATCATATAATCACAGAATGGCTTGGGTTGGAGGGGATCCCAAGGATTATCAGGTTCCAACCCCCTGACACAGGCAGGGCCACCAAACTCCAGATCTGGTACTTGACCAGGTTGCCCAAGGCCCCATCCTGAGCAACCTGGTCACAGAGCTCCTCCTTCTTAGTAAGAAGGATCACCTACTTCTCTTTGAGGAACTGTATTTTACCTACAGATAAGTAATGATCTTACAGAACAAGTGAAAAGACAAACTTAAAAAACAAAGAAAAGACAGATGTGAGAGAATTGAAGCAGATTATTAGTCTCCTGGCATTTTGTTTAATCTTGTACTTGTTCCAGGCTCTAAGACATGATTCTTTATTATAAGAATGTACTAAAAATAAAAGGGGTAAATTTTAACAATTTCTCTTTCCACAAATTCATTTTAAAATTCTGTTATAATTACGATAAGCAAATTTAGATTTGTTTTAAAGTTAACTAAAGTAAACATTCACCTATTTTACACTTAGAGTTAATTAAAAAAATATTATTGAGTTGGTCACCTTTCCAGATAGGGAACTTGGTTCTTTGAGGTACTTTAAAACCATGTGTGTTGAACAACCCTCTTACAAGCATTGGGGCAAAATCATAAAATTATTTCATTCTTACCTTGATTTTAATCGTGAAAGTACCACCCGATACATGTGACTTGCAGGGAAATTTCTTCTATGTCCAATTGGCAGCAGAATAGGATGAACAGCTCCCACAACATATCCTTTGTTGTAATATTCTTCTACCTTAGATGCTATATCCAACACAGAACTGATCTTGATAACTTCTGGATTAGAGGAAGCTAAAATCATTGAAAGGATAGAAGAGAAGCATGTTATACTATGGACATACATACTCCTAAGAGAGTTTCTATTATTTAAAATACACAAAACCTATCCCAAGGTGCTTACTAAAAAGATATCTTGTACAAGAAATAAAAGATTCAGAGCTGATTACTAAGTACACAACTAGGTGAAATATACATATTTACAAATTAATATGATCTATTTAGCAGTACTTCACTGGATATAGCTTTGTCAAGCTAATTTAAAAACCTGCATCAACACCAAAATATGCAATAGGTCTGAATACTAAAGCCACTATTTCATCTAGCCAAAGTCTTAAGCATACTGCAGCAGAACCCTCTGAATCCCTGTTGAGAGGTAAATTGCCACAGAACTAATTTAAGCCTAGAACAATTGGTTTCTCCTCTTCAAATACTTTTTTTTTTTTTGATCTCTTAGAAGTGATCTGCAGATTGCAGGTTGACATTTTAATACAGTCCCAATTACAGTTTTCAAGTAGACTTAAATCTATGTCACAATAAGCTATGTGCTGTCACTAACTGCCAAGCAGGATCCCTCTGAGGGTATGCAAGCATTTCTGATTAGTAGGGTAACAGCACATAGGAGCTGGAAAAAGCTTTTGAACAGTCTAGTCCACAACTTTTGCATAGAGAAAAGAAACATTCTGCACTGTCAATAGCTCATGTATTTTGCCACAGTATTGGAGTACTGAAGAACTAACTATTCTACAGCAATGCAAATGCAGGAAAAAAATCAGTTATGAGTGCAACATTATCATCTTTTCAATTGCTATCATTTTTCAATTGCTTTAACCATTAAAGATCATTTACTTCCCAATATGTAACCAAAATACTTGTACAAATAACAGAACTACAGCTAACTTGTGAATTGTATAATAAGCTTTAGATGCTTGTATTGAAGATGATGACAGAACAGCTACTCCATACATATTCACACACTCTCTTGTTCAGAGTGACAACAACTTAAAGCATGTCATTGTCATGGACCGACATGAAATACCCTTGCATCAATATTCCTTCTTCTCCCTAGTAGGAGGGTTCTGAAAAAGCCTTAAGCATTCTGCTTGAAAAGGAATACTTAGCTTAGCCCTATATCATGCATAAACTGACCTCCAGTTGCTTTTGTATCTGAGATATGCCTCATGATTGAAACTGTGGAATTTGCAGTCCTTGACAGGCATTTCAAATTACACTTTGGAGTTCACTGCTCCCCAGCAAAATGAAAGACTGGCTGTAATGTTTCTTGCTGGGGATTCCCCTGGTGCAGGGGTACCTCCGTGGAACTCAGAGCTGATTCATGCAGTAGGGACATGGGAATATTGGAGAGAACAAGAAAGTACAAGAGACAAGGTAAAATACACTGCTCACAACAAATTAAGATGCTCAGGAATGCCACTCAGAATATGCAGTATGGTAGATCTAATCTACATCATGGCTTGCGAGAAGATCAGGGACTCCTGCCAGACTCTCAAGTAGGCCTATTCCAACTTCATGCATCTCAAATTCTCAAATCCGATGAAGCAGAGAATAAGGAACATAAAGCTGAAATACAACAAGTTTATCCTTGAAGTACTTTCATATTAATGCAGGCTATTGCTTACTGTACATCTTAACAAGGAAGGACATTCAGTTCAGTTGGTTTTTTTTTTTTTTTTTTTTTTTTTAAACTTGGTTCTACATCCAATGATAACATGTCACGCATAAGGGGAAGACCTTGCTCTGGAAATCACCAGAGTATCACGAAGATATAACTTGACAGCCTACTGAAAACTAAGTTTGGTCTGAAGCGATAAAAAGCTCGCTCTTTAAGTTGCGTTTAGCCCAAGGATACTGGAATAGCAACAAGCATGCAAATGAGTTGAATGGGTTAAAAAGAAAATAAGTTGAACTACTCTTTCCATCTTATTTTCTTCAGCCAATCCTCATGCTTTATAAGCAAGCAACATTCAGAAATGTCTCCAAGAAAGACT
The DNA here is from genome assembly GCF_905368555.1 of Meleagris gallopavo. NCBI lineage: Eukaryota > Metazoa > Chordata > Aves > Galliformes > Phasianidae > Meleagris > Meleagris gallopavo. The sequence goes on from NC_139410.1 coordinate 9,697,264, forward strand.
CTGTACACCGTTTCTACCTGTTTTCACGATTTTAGCTGCTGAGAGGCCTCAAAACAAAGACCCTCAATGTTACATACGTGCACATAGCTAAAGCCATTCAACAGAACCACATGTATGCTCACAAATCTAATTGCTTGCAGTTAGTACCTACAACCAGGCAACCATCTTAATCTTAATATCACAGTAAGTTACTGAAGCTAAGCACTTCTGAATATTGGACTAAAAAGGAGAAAGTGAATCTTTGCTACTGTAAAGGCTGCTAAAATACTTTGAAGAGAAACATTTATTTGCACTTTTCAATGCAACTCCTCCTTAAAGCCTCGATCTTCTTTAAAGCAGATCCTTTACACAACACTTCCAAAAGCTTGTTACTTTAAAACACAGCTAAACTATCAAGGACAGAAACTACTGAAAAATATTAAATGCATGTAAGCGTAAAAAAACCCTGAACTCTACTGTCCTTCCTATTATCAGTAGGTCACTAGGCAACTCATGTATGCATTCAAGTCCATCTTCATTTCCAGCAAGTTACCTACTACTACCTATCTACCCAAAGCTTTGTTTATCCCAAAAGAATAAACCAATGAGAACCTCATCTGTCTATGAGTAAATAAACAGAGCAATAAACACTGTCAAGTACTACAACTTAGTAAAACATTGCTTCAGGTACTTCTTGTAGTTCTTCAGTGAACACATTGATGAATTTTAATAAAAACATTACTACAATCCTTTAATTTGGGAAGAAAACTAAGCAGAGATTAAGTTTTGTTTGTGAAAAAGTTCCCGAACATGTAACAAGGCATGTGCTTACACTTCCTCCCTTTAGCAAATCCCTCTATCTAGACCATTTACTATAACCACTTAAATATTAAGAATTTCCAGTAGATCGGATGGTTATAAAATGCAAATTAACAAAAAAGTGGCTGCAAAACTGAGCTGCCTGCTCTCAGAGGGCAGCCATCTGGGCTTGTTTATGTTTTCAACTTTCTGGAAACAGGGAGTTGCTCTGTTAAAGACAGGACACCCTCGGGAAGGAAGTATCCCACAGAGCACTGTCTGCCTCCAGCTACGCATACAAATTTTGTTTCATTTTGTCACAATTTCAAAAGCCTATTCAGCAACTAGAAATAAAGCATTTGCAGAAAAAAGCCCAAACAAAATTATAATACCCTTAAAAGATCTACCAAAGGCCTGGGATGTACCTCACAGTAAAGTATTCCCTGTATAAACTAAGGAATAGACTTACTCCTGCACAAAGCAACAAGGATAACAACAGCCTGTTTTCCAAATTTGAATGCATTTTAAGCAATGTTTCCTCAGTTAAGGCATCCTGTTCTCCTTGCTGAGGCATGGCATATTTTCTGAACAGTTGCACTAAATTCAGACAACCATTACTCAAAGTGAGTAAGGATGGCAGTGTCTGACTCACAGGAAACTAGGAAAATCTCTAGCAGTTTTCAGCCAGCTTCCCAACAAGGACAGTTGTGTAACTCAGATGGTTTGGTTGTTACAAATACTTTGGTAGTTTCCATTGTAATTTTATTTAAGTGAAGACCTTTGTCACGATTTGTGTTTCAAAATAAAAGTCTTACATTTTGGCTGGCTTTGATTAAAATAACAGATTTACTACAACTCAGACATAACAGAACGAAGTTAAATTCTATTTCCTATTTTCTTAGAATAGCGAAGTCGTAATGTAAAAATTACCTTCTAAAGTAAAATCCAGCAACACATATTCATAAGCAGAATCAGTCTTTGTTTCAACTTGTGGTCTCTTCAATGTAGAAAAAATTTTTCCAGGGCTGCTATCATCTGGGTCTTCCAGCTTTCTCAGTCCGCACCCCATGGTAAGATCTGCAAGTGATTAAATCTCAGGAGAAGGAGGGGGGAGCAACAAGATCTGCTGCTCTCACTAAAAACAAAACAAAACAAAAAAACTACCAAAAACTGGTAACCGAGTGATTCCCTTTGATTTTGTCTTCTATTAGCTGTAAATCCAAATACAGAAAAAGTCTGTCTCCCGAAACAAAAAGTGTAGGTATTTCCCATTCATTTTTTATATATAAACAGCAAATCCATAATGATTTCAAGCCATAAACTTAGTTTGAATAAGCTTGATTTTTGCAGCAACGTTAGAGCTGCTACAAGCTAGCAGAGATTTTCCATGCCACGTCAATTTACAGCCAGCCCCCTATCAGTGCTCTCTCGCAGAGGACACCAATAGTGCTTTGTTTGTCCTTCTAGACCAACCGAATAAGGAGGAGGGGCGGCGGGTGCGGGGTGGGGGGTGGGAAGTAAAGAACTGAAAAAGAAAGTTAGAGAAACTTGTATGCACGTAATTACTTACCTCCAGAAGGAGTACCCAAATGCAGTAGCAAGTCAGAGAAAAAAAAGCAAGTCAGTCAGAATGAAAGAATGAGAAAAAGAGCCTCAACATGATTGGAGACGAAAATCATTTCCAGAAAGGAAGCCAGCTTCAAGAGGAAATTGCTTCTGGCATCTCAAAGGGCAGAAAAGTAAATGAAAAGCAGTTTAGTCTTTATTTTAGATTTCCAAGTTTGGCTCCTATTTCCTTTTCAAAGAAACTTTCTTCCGGAGGGGAAAAAAATACATACATAAGGTAATAATGTAAAAATGTTGTAAAGAAGCCTCATGTCAAGAAAATCATGAAAATATGATTATGATAAAGCATACACATCCCTAAAACCAACTTATATAATCGGTTTTGAGAAACACTGAAAAGTAACACTGGCATTCACTTCAGGTCAGAAAGATCTTTTCAAGCTAATATGAACATAATTACAAGACCGCCTGCCCCATTTTTCATGAGTATTGAACAACTGAAGTCCTCTTCTCTGTCAGGCTGACCTCGGCTGCATACACTCAGCACTGCTCCCTAAGCATCTTTTTTCTACAAGTGCTGAAAATGTAGTACAATTTCAAAGGCTCAGAATACGTTTAATTAAAAAATAAACAAAATAAGAAAAAAAAGAGGGAAAAAAATACCAACCAACACCTAATATAAGCCCTCATTACTCTTACATTAACTACTGCAATCATTTATAGTTGTATTACATCTGATGCAGACCACAATAATATACAGAGACAAAAAGAATGGTGAGTGATTTTTCAGGGCTCTGATACTGCAGGGGTGGGCAGGAAAAGAATTTTCATGATTTATTTTTGGACTACATGTAGAAAAATTCAGACCAAGCCAGAGATTCACAATGCCATTTTGGATTAAAGGAATCATGAATTTCAATTGTAAAAGCTTTTAAATAATTCTCCATGAAGAAAAGCAATCTCATCAAAACGGCTCACCTTTGCTATAATCAATGTGATTTAGACAAACCATTTTTTGTTTTCCTCCTGCTCTAATGTAAGCCAAATGATGTAACTTTATTATTAACATTATTATTTCAAGTAGCTTACTAGGAGCAATACGGAGGCAGACTACACTGGCTCTGAAATCTATGCTGTAGTCCAAATTTACTTATTCTGGAATAACTTAATAGTCACTGAGCATGGAATCTGTGCAGTATCACCAGAGCAAATCCCCAGGTGCCAAAACCAAGAAGAGATCCTTGCCCTTTCTTCTGATTAAAACCTAGAAAAACATACCAACTAAGCAATGGAGTTCTTCAGCTTCCTGCATGATTGTTTACACAAGGATCGCTTCCAAACAGATTTTCCTTTTCCCCCCAGAAAAGGTAATCCATGACCTGTTGCTATCCCAAACAGACATGTAACAGTCTATTCAACCTGGAGAATTCTGTTGTCCGATTCCACAAGGATCCTGTAACCTCCTGTACAAAGACACAGCAACAACTAAAATAGCAACAACTTTAAAGCTTTCTGCGACAAGAAACCAGCTGACACTTGGATTTTATTTTAACTAAAGCTATCTTTGCATTTAATGAGGCCAGTACTCAGTCATTTGAGCTCTTTGCAGCAAGGTTCAAACTATATCCCAACTCCCTCCAAGAAACGGTTTTTCACAGTATCAAAAAACTCTCTGGACACCAATGCAGAAACACTGCGATGGATAAATGATGCTCTTTACTTTAGGTAACACCAGCTTAGTCAAGTAGTTACAAGCTTCCAAATTGAAAGTCAGTCAATAGCTAGCATTGAAGACTTGACTCAGGAATTGTTATACTGAACCAATGAAATAATGTTGATGGGAGAGAAACAAGTTCCTTTGATTCCTGGCTATGAGAGGTGCTTCTGGAACTGTTTTGCTGTTAAAAATATTCACTTTGCAGTAAGGTACTACAACAAACCTGCCCATTTCCAGTGACCCAAAATGCAAAGTCTCTGGCAAATGGCACTAGAGAAGAAGAGATTCCTCATTGCACTATAATTCACAGCAAGTCCCACAAAAAAAGGGCGCAAGACTCAGTCATCCAACCTCAGTATCATTTCTAGACCTTTCAAAGGGAAAAGACAGGCAGCACAAGCAAATGATGGACCCACTAATTCTAAGCAACTATGCTTCTGTGGAAGGCTCTCAGGGTCCTGTAATTGCTTTCATGCCTGATGAAATGGGAAAATGCTACAAAGATGGACTCATAAGAAGGCTTATACAATTTGCAAGTCATATTGCAATGACGGGAAATTATTCCTCCTCAGCCACATGATTTATAACTGGCTGATACTGAGAAAACTTTTTAGCCTGTCTGGTCACCACTGGGACAAAACCATCTAACTGCACCTTGTGAGAACATCATTCACTCAAACATTTGAGCTGGTTAGCTTACCTGGAATAAATCCAGCTGCACAGCCTTTGGAGATCCACTTCTATTCTGGAGATTAGAGTTGCAACCTTCAGAAATAAAAACACCTGAAAACTGTACCAACTCCCTACAGAATAAATCATTGCCATTTATTAAGATTTCGCTAGGACAACTAGGAAGAAAGTTAATTCTTAATTTGACAAAGATGCAAAATAATGTTTGCACCAAACTTCCCAGCTGTATCTATAATTCCCCGTGTCTGCAGCTTACAAAGGTGAGCTACATCTTTGTATATAACAGCAACACTAAGGCATATAAGCATTATCACCTGCTACCCAGCAGCCATCTCTGACACAGCTCTTAGTAGATGACAGAAATATTAGTAAGATTCAGGAGGATGAACTACAAACTAGAATGAAATCATTCAACACCTGAGGTTAGCTGAACACTTTCAGAAATGAAAAAATAATGCACTTCACAGTTCCTCTGTGTATTTCTCTTCAGGTTTACTTCCCTTGTTTGCTTTATGACTCCAGATAAAAAGTAAAGGTTTTGCTTGGGAAAGGGCAGAAGGATAATAGAGAAGAAAGGAAAAAAGTTTAAAAAAAAAATCGCATTCCCAACTTCAAGAACTGTAACTAAAACAAAACACTGGCATTTAGCAGTTCTTTTTCTGTAAAATGATTTGATAGTCTTTTGTCTATAACTTAGAAAGAAATTTTGTGAAGAAACCATTCTGAAGTCTCCTCGGCCGCCCTCCTCCCCCCTTTAAATGCATCTCTTTTCTTCTTCCTTTGCAGGAATAATTTTGAAAATAAAACAGGAACAACAGCCTTGTCACACATGTCAGAGCAGAACAGCCAGCTCTTTTGGATTAATATTTACCTTCATACTCCAAAAAGTTTAATCAGATAGATGACAACAATGGTTTATTTTAATGACTGCAGAAGCACAGTTTAATGACAACAGTTCATCAATTCCAATCTTAACATTTTTCTATAACAGATGAGTTTAAATTACTCATCTGTGCTACAATGAACAAAAAATGACAATTAAAACAGTAGATAGGGACCAACGTATATGCATTAAACTCCCAGTTACCAAACCAGAACTTTGTGAAATGCTAAAAATCACTATTTATTCTATTTTTAACTGCTATATCGCACACAGAAAGAGCTTTGGTTTTGTAAAGCTGCTAACAATTCTCTGAGACCTACACATGTATTACACATTTTTATCTATGCACAACTCACTTAACAAGGCTGCATTAAATACATCTTCTGTACCTGCAATACAGTATCAAATATAACAACTGTGATTATATAAAACCACACATTTTAGAATGTGTTTTTAATTATCTGATTAAAAAACAATTAAATATACTTTTTTAAATGTACACACTTATGTAGACTACAGCTCCATTGGTGAACAGAGACATAAAATGACCATGTGAGGCCCTCGAAATTAGTTTCAGTATTTTCCAATTATTTGTGGCTCAAGAAGTCCAGGGTGGCCTGGTAAGATGTGCACTTTCTCATTACATCTCAGGAGCAATATTAAACATTGATCAAATAAGAGCCACATATTACTGTTCTGCTTTCTGTATTTCCATTCAGACTTTCTACACTAAAACTGTATAGGATGGTACAAGTGTATCAAGACACTGACATTACATTTTTGATCTTTAATATAATGATCCACAATGTGCATCTTTTAAAAAGGAAACAGAAGTGAAGAAAATTGTATACCACGTGCATTTAAATTACTGCAGCTTTCAACATTACAAAGCCACAAACCCATTTTACTGTTATTTTTACACTCAAAAACATTCAACTATTTCACAACCATACAACTTCTTACATTTAAAAACTGCTAAAAACAGGAAAACATTTTTCGAAAGCCATGTGTTCTGTCAGCTTTTGTTCAGTTTTGTCTGTTCAGTTACTACTGGAATGCAGTTTCTCAGTGACTATTTTGAGAAATGAATATCAGAACAGAAATAATCAAATGTAAGAATGCAAAAAAGAGAACAGCTTACAGGAATGATGAATAGACTTCTAGTACTCAGAATCAGAAGCAGCAGGAACCCAAAACATTAAGGAACTAGAATATTCTACTTAATGCATAAGTGAATCCCTGATCAAATACATAAAAATACAGGAGAGCGATAACTTTTGTAGCTCTTCTGTACGCCTAGGGGTCGTTACTGTCAACTCAGCACAATGTCAGAACTAGCATTTTGCCGTGGATATGTAATTTTAAACAAACAACAATCACTAGAAATACTGTGAAAGCTAACTCAGTAGAAAACAATACTGGCAGGGTCACTAAACTCTCAGGGAGTGAGAATCAGGGTGTTAATTCTGTTTGCTAATATGTGACAAGTAGTGCGCATCCAGGGAACACAGTCCTAATCTGCTCCAATCCCTCTTAACATATGTAAGGCCTTACAGCTACAGACAGGAAACTGCAGAAGCCCAAAGGAAGCACTGCTGTTCTCCAAACCCCAGTATCTGCACTTAACTGGATGACTTCAGTAAAGAATCACCATATTACGATAACTTTAAATGGTAGGAAAGTAATAGTGTAATGTTTAAGAAATAAAAAAAATGCTGAAAGCTGTGATGTCAAAATAATGCAATTTTAGGCACTTGTGAGAAAAAATTATACAGTTCATTCTTAGTGCATCTCACCAATGTATTCCTGCACAAACTACAAAAGCTGGTTACTGTGCCTCCATTGTGTCTAAGGAAGGATTCAACTACAGGAAGCCTAGAACTTCACTTCCTACTAACCGGTATTACGCCATCATTGTTGGCAGACATTTTAAAGAAAGATAAGTCACAATGTCATTGGAAAGCTTTCAATATTTCAACAGTTACTGGCAGCTCCTGGAGGAACACCAAATATTAGTTTTTTTGTTTGTTTGTTTGTTTTCCCCTCTAGAGGTCTCAGATCAAATCTAAACATTGTTAAAAAAAAAAAAAAGGTGACATAATCTTAACAAATAACATCTCCAGACAGAAGTTAGAGAGCATGTAAAAGAACACCTGGGAATACTTCTGTGCCCAATGCTGAATATGCTTCCAAATGATCAAGTTCATGCACGAGATAAAATGAAGTAAACGTTCTTTGAAACAAAGGCCAGGAAATCAACTCATTTATCAATAATCTACCATCTGTCCCAACAAATGGAAATAAATGACATTTTTATATGCATTAGATGCCACTTCATCCGATAGATGGACAAATGACTACACTAGAGTCGTACAATTTCAAGCAATCAGTTCAGAAGACTTCCCCAATACAGTACTTGCTATGAACTTGACCTCTTCCATCTCTAAGCCATTTTAGAAACAGATAGGTCCTATTCATAAACTGAAACAGCAAATGTCAAAAATAAGGATTTAGGACTAAATATTCTCAGCCTTGAGTCAAATGAGTTCTTGTTTCATGACAGAACAAATAAGGCTCTAACAGAACACAGCACCTTCCTTTGATACCTTCCGAGCCACGCCAGCATTTACAACAATAACACAACTATATAGAAATTCTTCCACAGAAATGAATTACTGTTAGGATCCATCAACATTTCTGAAATTTTTATACTGATGAATTCTAAAATCTAATTCTAAAATCTGTATCAAATAGAAGTCAGCTGGACAGACATTTTTGGCCGTACAGATTGGCTCAGAGACAGGACAAGCTACAGCAACTATTTTCCCCCTCAAAAACTGCAAACAAGTTGGAAGTATTTGATACTTGTTGGGTACAAGTTTCTACAGTAACACTTCTTTAAAAACAAATGAACAAAAAGTTGAAATCATATTGCCTAGATTTCTTTCCACCTAGCAAAACACGGAAAACCCCTTCAGCAAACATACAACCAAGACAATAAATAAAATGACAGTATGTGGCACCTCCTTTCACATAATTCCAAACCAGTGTAGGAACATCATCTGACTCCATCTTTTTTCCTGCATAACACAAAGAGATGCTATTGGCTGTCAGAATCACCGTTATGGTATTTACTTATTACACACAGTTCAGTGGCTGACAATAATGCCCACTGTGTAGGATCCCTGAGTGCTTCAAAAACAAAAGAAATAAACAAAAAACCACCACAACAACAAAAAAGCAAATTTCTACAGAGAAGATAAATTAAAATACATACATTAAATAAAGTCATCATAGATTCTTTTTCCTATTAAGTCCAGTGAGGCTGTATCTTTGAAGAATGCAAGTTTTACAAAATACAAAAGGTATTCAAGGGGGTGAGGGGAGAAGGAGTAAGTCACTTTCTGCAGCTGAGGACAGAGAGTGTTTCATCTCCACTCACGATACTGCCAAGGAGTTCTTAAAGCCTTACTTCAACAACAGAAAAATTAAAGGCAGTAAGGGGAAGTTTCTAAATGGTCTTGTCAGAGAATTAAGTCGATTCTTGTCTTTTTCTATAAATTAAAACGTAGCAGAAGCCCAAATATATTGTTTTCTGTGTACAAGAAAAACCTCACCCTCCCATGAAAATAACCAATCATTAAACTAGCGGTTCAAACTTTCAAGTTATTACCCTCCGGCACTAAAATGACACACAAGTGAAGATATCTTATAAAAGCAGAGAATTTTGATTGAAAAAAACAAAAAATCAGAAATAAAAACTATTGCAATACAGATTTAAATAATCACATTTTAATTCATAGCAGGTATATGCTGTTAGTCCGTGGGGAAGATGGCGTTTCCACCTTTACTAACAAATCTTTTAAATCTATATATTCCAGAAATGAAAAGTAACTTTTCCCTTGAAAAATGGCATATTTTATTAAATCTATGTAAGTAATCCATATCTAAATAGTATGCTGTATACTAGAAATTACAATTTTGTCCGTGAAAGTACTTTTATTAAGAAAGGCTATAAAGAAAAAAAAACAGTTTTGGGTGTTTCCCTGTCCAAACTGCAAAACCAATTTTTCTTCCTTTACAAAAGCTAACGGCATTTTCATTTAGGCATATCCAGGCAAATGTTACAAGTCAGGAACAACACTTCCTCCACGTGATAGGAACATCAGCAAATGGGATGGCTAAAAATCTATTTTACAGAATCTGTAAGTAAAGGTGGTGTAAGAATTTTATCTTCCAGTCTGTAATCTTTTCTAGGATGAAAATGGGGACTTCATGTATACCAAGGTTTCAGACTCACGGAGATAGTGGATGTGAAAAATTTCTTCTCACAGAATGCAACCTTGATTCCTAAAGAGAGAGGAAAAATGCCATGTTGTTTCCTCTAGATTGAGCTGCATCTGAATTATTACATTAATAATGCTCTAACAAAAAATAACTGTTCATTTTGATATTGCATCAGCAAGACAGATGTGATTCAAAAAGTAAAGACAAACTTCTATTAAGGATATAGGTGTGAAGCTGACAGTGGCAAAAAGAACCTTCACTTGAGAATAAAAACACTAAATGAGTTCAGATTGAATTTACCTAAAAAAAAAAAAAAAGGTTCAGTTAGCCTTAGTGTTTTTATAATGTTATCATGCAAAACCATTTAACAGATTCTATATATGTATTCTCTACAAAAGCTCAAAACTCAGCTTAGCATTAGGTATTCCTAAGAACTGTTTTAATTTTATATGTTATATAAACATATAATCTGATACTTGAGCGCTTCAACATAGCTCTCTGCAGCCTTTTTATCTTTCTTTTGTTATTCAACTATTAACACTGTCCTCTTCCATCAAGCTCTGCAAGTTTCCTAACACTATCAGTAGTTTCCTAACTACTATACAGTAGTTCTTATATTCCTATTAGGATATTCAATCAACATTAACCTCAAGATTTCAGTTTATTACCATCTACTCAATCTAAACCCTCTTGTGGATTTCCACCCAAAATTCTAGGCTCTCAGGCTGTCTAGTACCAGCCTTCATCTAGAACCCATTTCAATCTTGCTTATGTCAGCAGAACTTCAGTTCCAAAATATTTTTTTTTACTCTTCCTTTAGCTTTGACTGCTATAAAAATATGAATGGCACAAAATGTTTTCTCCTCTGTACTGCCACGTCCCAATGTAATGGTGAAGGCTTAATTTCACACTGGTGGGACTTTTAAAAAGTCATATCTGGGGACAAGTTTTACAGACATATAAGCAGACAAAAAGTCACATTTTAAGCACATAACAAGCCCCTGCTATGTACTGTGGGGCTGTTAAAAGGTTGTCACATAACAAAGCAAAATAAATTACTTTAACATAGGTAAAACATACATTTTTCCCTAACTTCATCTTGTTAAAATACTCCATTTTTGAAGAGAAGTAAATAACTCAAAGCAGCACCTTTTTCACAGTAAGAAATATGGTTGAGCACTTGCCACAGAGTATAACTCCACAAATACAAATCACCATATATATCACAAAATAATAAGAGGGAGGAAAGAAATTACACTGCTAATAATGGAAACTTAAACAGTTTCATGAACAAAAATCATATACCGAAGAGCTAAGAACTGCCCTTGTTGGAAAAGTAACCCACAGATGCACTTAACTTGGAAAGTTGAACAAGAAAGAAAATAACTATGGAATGAATATACACAGAACTATCTCACGAATTAATTATATGAATTACATTATGTCTGTTTTACATAAATATCAGAACATTTACAAATATGCAAAAAGCAGTTAAGTAGTACCACAGATTATGTTAAATTCTCCCTTAGAAGGTTTTATTGTTTAGCTATTTGTAAATATCAAGTATTACAATGAAACAACTGACCCTAAGCTTCACAACAGGCAGCTGCTAGCTGGTATGTTGATGATCTCAGCCACACTGGAAGGACTGGACAAGAAAATCAGAACAGGTACACTAAAGCTGCCCAAAGTGCTTAATAGTGAATGCTCCACACTGCCTGTAAAGAGAGAGAACATACAGATCAAAAAAAAGCAAAATAAGCCACTGAAGTAGAATAAGAACAACCTATTAGAAAAATACAAGTTTGCTGAAAGAACACAGCAGGAAATAATGTGAGACAAAACATACCATCTGCAACTGGCTATGTTAATATAAAATTAACAAGTATGGTTTTGGTGGAGTTCAACCTACCCCTGTAAGGAGCAAGAGAACATGCTACAGTTGGGGACAAACCTTTCGTTAATTGTGTGTGAGGACAACTTCTGTGTTATTCATGCTTCTGAGACAGAAGGAACTTAAAACAAAAGCTTTACCTTAATTACACTACATGTACCAATGAAAAAAAACTTACTGGACTGAAAACATACTTTATTTTTTGTTGTTGTTGTTCCAGATGGAATGCCCTAAGTGCACAGGTTGACATAATATAAAATTACTATACTTTTTCCAAAATGATTACACTAAGACTTCCATTTTAAAAGATAACTTAGGTATAAATATGCATACATATATACAACTATATGCTTATATAAACATACGGATATTTATGTACATTATATGCACGCTTAAAACACATTCTAGCTTACTACTGCAAAGAAAAATGCTACTGCAAAGAAGTGCTCTAAGTTCAATTAAATTTACAGAACCATCAGTATCTGAGGCTGAGGTGTTAGCATCCTGCACCAAGATAACCAGAAGGTGTATGTCCACAAATACTAGTTCTATTACATACCAAATGAATGCCCTAAATTCTGTTCTCACACTGGAAGATCTTTCTTTGGTTTTTGAGTTAGAGGAAATGCAATTATCTGCAATATCCAAGTGAACAACGTTTGATGTTTCTAAAAACATTTTCTTACAGTAAATATAAAATCTCATTGAAAAGCTATTGAAATGATTGTAGAGAGTAAAGAACAAAGCGGTGACAAAAACCAAACACACAAATCTGAAAACCAAATTATGTTCTGCTATTGACAGGTTCTTGATTCAAAAGCCAGCAAACATCACGTTCAGGAAAAAAAAAATAAACCAACAAAACAAACAAAAACCCCTACGTTCCTACTTTTGTACCCTTCTATGAATTTCTACAAGATTTCCTGAAGGGTGAGCTTAAAATTAATTAATACCAAGGCTCTGTGCTCCATTCCAGTGTCCAGCATTTTCAGTTTCCAACAATGGGATTAGGGAAGACCAGCTGGCTATCAGCTAAAACTGTGAGGATGGACACAGAGGTGAAGTAGATTAATTTATGTCCCCTTACAGTACACTTTCAAGTTCAATAAAAGAGGAAGCCTCCTAAGGCCCTAAAACATGTCCCACAGGAAGACACCATATCATTACATACTTTCAATGTTGGCCAAAATATTCCACTGGATAAAAATCATAGGGGCAGCAAAGATACATCCCCTATAAAGTTCACAACAGTTGGAAAAAAAATGACTGAGAAGAAATAAAAGCATGAAATAAATTAACAAAACCTATTCTCCTATCCACTCCCACATGGCACAACTTTTTTCTATCTTCACTCAGTTTTTGTAGATGGTAACAATCAGCTCCCTGTGCCTCATGAGTTTGCCTTAGAATAATTTTCCCTGGTCTGGAACCAGAATTTCAGTCTTCCCTTACTGATGCTGCTGTTACCATAGACTACACAGATCTCCCAAAGACAATTCCATATCTGCCCTCTAGATGCAATCAAGCACTGAACCCCTTATTACAAGAGATAATACAAGATTTACAGAGAGAAAAGATGATCAAGAGGAGACTACTAGTATACTATATTCAAACTCAATATTGGTATTAAATACCAAATTTAGATCCAATTATCATTTACTTTCAGAAATTGGGCAGTTTTATTCTCGTTTTAAGAGCATTCCAAATTCTGTACCAAAAAAGTGACATTGGGAAAATACTATGTAAATATTATTTGTCACAATAGAGAAAACAAAGAACAAATTGGAGCACCACCAGACCTGAAGCTCTGTTAACTGTTAAATAAATGCTTTACAAGACGAATGAACAGAGTTCTTATACATTCACAACAGCAATGGAAACACTGGCTCAGAAGCGCATGACTTTCTTCCTTGGTAAATATTTCATAGGCTTTGGTTGTTCACCTTTGTGGCTTCATTTAAAATATGACTGCAGTGCACACTCTCTCAAGCTACATTTGAAAGTACTATGTTAACAGTGCCAAAACTATCCAGACAGTGTCTGTTAGCCACTCTCACCATGTGACTTAAAGCTCCTAGCAGGAATAATATTAAAGCATCTGTTTAATCCTAACAGAATTCCTATTGCACTGGAGACAACAAATTACTTTCAATGCAATACCTGTATTTTAGAACGTGCCACCTCTTACAAGGCCACTACTAATTATTTTTCAAGCAGCAAAGATACATTTGATGGTATATTTTACCAAGAATGCAGTCAGCAGGCAGTATTTTTCTGCAGCTGTGAAGCAGGTGGTAATGATATAATCACTCAATACACAACAGCCTGCTCTCAACATTTGCTCTTTTTTTTCCAATCTCTGTTGAGTGTCCAGCCACAGAGATAGACAACACCAGCTGATACATGCATAGCATATTCAAAACTATGTGAAAAGTTAAAGTGAACGGAGAATTGTGTTCCAGAACTATTAGTCACTAAATATAGTTAAAAGCCAAACAAAAAATTAAGAATTGACATGATCCTGTAATAAATAAACTCATCAGAATTCTGCCAGTCACTATAAGGTTCCAAAGATATTTGTGAAGCTGTCTGAAACCTTAGAACTTAGTTTCAGTTATAGTCTCTAATAGAAAAATTCAGAGAAAACAGATGAGATTGAGCAACAAATACAATGAAGGAATGGACAGGATTAGCTGCTCCAAGCTTAATCAAGCTTCAGTCTGCACTGCTAACACAAGTACTTGCTCCACCCTATTCCAAACTTCCAGTGTAAGTACAAGAGCTTGTACAATTGCCTGACAAACTGGTCTGAGTAATTAACACAAGTTTAAGCTAGTGCATTCTGTGCAGTGGGAATGAATAATCATATTTAATAATATCAGTTCCCTGACCTGTTTTAACACACTGCCACACAAAAACTTGTACCAGCACAGGAAATGGGTGATATGGAAAAAAGATTGAGTTCCTGGGTTACACCAGCTTCAGCTGTGTGTGAAATTACTGCTAAAGCTGTGAAAAGAGACATATATAACACTGCATCACAAGATAAATGAGTACGAGCTCATTTCCTACGCCACGGTAACTGTTCAAACACACTTTACCACACACAGACATACCCTATGGTCAATTAACATGTCATCACTTACTACTAAGTAAACTACTTTGCTATAAGGAAAAGCCCTGGTACCGTGCTAGTTACTATGCAAGAGAAAGAGCTATCTCATGTTACAGATGTGTCTTGCAATTTACTTCACACTACCTTGCTCCTTAGGGCTAGGAGAAACAGTAAGTCAAGTAGCAAGTAAAAAGCTTCCTTCTGTGTTTGATACAGTAAGGATGCATTTGTTTTTTATTCTGAGAGTACTGATACCGATCTTTTCTTTGTTTTAGTGTCTTAATATGATGAGAAAATGGAATGTAAACTGAATATTATAGTCACTATTATGCCCACTTTCCTTAAGTGTTTAAGTGTATGAATTACTCAGGATTACTACTCCTGATTTCATATCCAGCCTATATTTTCTTTTTTAAGTTGGAGTAATTACATTTTATTTCCAGGCAACTCTTAATGTTACAGCCCCCTCTACTGGCTATTTTAGTAGATACTGTTACACAGTAGTCTGGAAAAAGATTCTTCTCAAGAGAAACCTAAAACAATACAGGTGCGAGGATTGGAATAGTCCCTATTCATTGTTATTTGTAGCTGGAGCAAGTATATTCACTGAAGAAATACTGCTGTATCAAGTAAATCTACTAAGACATTTAATCTCTCCTTATGATGCGAGACCTAGGCTAGATTCAATTTCACAACTTTTGGTAACATCCTTAGTGCTGTTCCAAAAGTTGTGCCTCCTGTTTTATTATGCTGGCCCACAACATCAGAGGTAGATGTGGTCTGGCAGTAAGGGCTGGACCTTCCCACCAATATTACATTTTATTGCTGTGTGACAGATGACAGCAAAGGGGCAGTCTGACATGGTGCCTGACACAGAAGAGTATATGAAGCAAAGATAAATTACTGAATTCCTCCTCTTGGAAAAAAAATGGCACCAACACTCATTGATGCTTTGCTGAACATTTAATGGATGTGAGCACAGTGAGAAGTAGGCAGTGCATTTCAGCAAAGGCAACAGCTAATTATCTCTGCTGGTGCAGAATTTTTACATGTGACACACATGCTCTCATCCATCACTAGAAAAAAAAGATAACTAACTGTCATAGAACTATAGAATGGGTTGGAAGGTACCACAAAGATTACCTAGTCCCAGCTAGTTTCCTGCCACAGGCAGGGCTGTCAATCTCTAAATCAGGTACAATATCATGTTGGCCAGGTTCTTATCCAACCTGGTTTTGAACATCTCCAGGGAAGAGGCATTCATAACTTCCCTCAGCAGCCTGTTCCAGCATCTCATCTTTCTTTCAGTGGAAAATTTCACTCTCACATCTAATCTAAATTCCCCTTATTTTAGCTTAAAGCCATTCTCTTATGTCCCTTCACTACCTACTCCTTTCTGCGCATAAGCTCTCTTCAAGTTCTGGGAAGTTGCAATGATGTTTCCCCTGAGCCTTCTCTTAATGAAGTTGAACAAGCCCAGCTCCCCCAGCCTGTCCTCACAGGTGAGGTGCTCCAGCCCTCTGATCACCTTTCATGGCTCTCCTCTGGTCCCACCACAAAAGCTCCACATCCTTGTCATGTCTGAGGTGCCAGACCTGGATGCAGTACTCCAGATGGAGCCTCCTAAGCAGAGAGGGACAGTCCCTTGTCCTGGTGGCCTCTTCTCTTTCAGTGCAAGCCAGGATGCAGTTGGTCCTCTGGGTCACGAGCACACACTATTGGCTCACGTTATGTGTTTAATTTACCAGAACCCCCAATCCGTTCTGATGATGCTACCCTTACAGGAGTTCTCCAGAGTGTATTCATGCTTGGGATTGCCCTGACCCAAGTGCAACACAATACATTTGCCCCTGCTTAACCTCATTAGGTTTACATGGACTGTTTTCAGGCTCACTCAGGTCCCCCCGGATAGCATCTCTTCCTTCTGTTGAACTAAACAACTCCCTCAGCTTGGTGCTTTCTGCAGACTTGCTGAGGGTGCACTTGATCCATCATCTATGTCAAGATGGAACCCTGGGGGAAACCACCCAAAGTTGGCCTCCACCTGGACACAGAGCCATTGACCACATCACTCCTGCTGTGACCTGCCAACCAATTCTTATCCAAAAAATAGTCCACTCTTCTAACACATCTCTCTTCCATTAGAGAGATGAAGATGTTGTGTAGGACCATGTCAAAGGCCTTGCAGAAATCCAGGTATACAACACCAGTTGCCATTTCTTTGCCCACTAGTGCAGTCACTCCATTGTAGAAGGCTTTGGTCAGCCACAATCTGCCCTTGGTGAAACTGTACTGGCTGTCTCAGATCACTCCCTTGCCTTAACATGTCTTCCAGGAGGATGCGTTCAATGATCTTTTCAGGCACAAAGGTGAGGCTCACTTCTGTAGCTCTACATCTTCCTTTTTCCCTTTCTTAGAAGTGGGAGTAGCGTTTCCCTTTTTCCAGTCACCAGGAACTTAACCTGACAGTCATGATTTTTCAGATATGATGGAGAGCAGCTAGGCAATCACACCAGCCAGCTCCTTCAGGACTCTGGGATGCATGTCATTTCTCCCCATAGACTAATACACATTCAGTCGCATGAGATGGTCTCAGACTTGCTTTTCTCTTGACAATTGCTACCCCAGCCTCAATTTACTGGTTCAAGGATACAAGGCTCAGGAACGTGAGATAAATGACAAGTGTGGCTGCCAGTGAAGACTGAGACAAAGAACTCAGTGAGTACCTCAGCCTTTTCTATACATGTTGTAGCAAGATAGTGACTACATTAAAAAAATAGTGCTTAGTAGCTGAAAATTTGCTCTATTGAATAGTAATGCTGTGGTCCTTGTATCTGTTGCAGTTTCCATGGAAATAAGTTACAGAGCAACCTATGTAATTTAGGCAAAAGTTTTTCAAACTGACACTCAAGCAAAACCTTGTATGAGGTGATAGAGAAAAATAACTTTTTAGAATGCCCATTCAGAATCAGAATTGCACAGAGAAGACACCTGAGGTGATCAATCTAAACAGTATTCCATCCTGTTCTAAAACTCCAGCTTGCCATGACACAAGGTGCTTGCTTAATGCTGTAAGCAATGACTTCAGTTTCTCAAGATAAAGAGACAAAGAATTCATAACAATAATTTTCTCTCAAAATATACCTTCATTTGCAGTTCTCTAATTCAAGTATCACAATAACTAGTCTTTTTTTTTTTTTTTTTAATTTCCACAAGCAGTTTCAAAAAAAAAAAAAAAAAAAAGAGTAATCTCTATGCCTTCTCTGTAAGAAAGCCTCACGCGAAGAAAAAAAAAAAAATCACTTTCTCTGAAGCATTACCATTTTCTTTAATTATTAATCCATTAATAAAAGACTCTGATCCTTTCCCCTCTTCCTGACCCCCTTCCGAAGACTACCATGCTTACTTTAACTTGCTTAGTTTGACTCACAGGTGCAGGCATGGCTATAGCATTCTGGGCAAAAGGCTGGTGAGGGGTTGCTTGAACTCCATGATCAGAAAATGGCTGGAATAAAGAAGAAAAACAAACAAACAAACAAACAAACAAAAAAACCAAAAAAAACAAACAGAAGTGAGCAGAAAAACATATATTTTTTTATTCCTGAAAAAATTCCACACTAATTTAGACCCCTTAATACTTCAAACTGTGGTCTAACATAAACATGCAAACCATAAACAACTGTTCAGAAACTGAAAACTCAATATTTAAACTTAACTTTGATACAGCGAGGAAGACTTAAGTAAATATAATTTATTTAGATCATTGTCAGGTCTTCATCTCTAAGCTACTTTACTTAAGTAAGTGCCAGAAAGCACTTTTGCAGTACAAATCTAATTCACTCAGCTCTAACTGGAACCTAGTTTAAGTGTGTAATAATGTTGGGAATTCTGTTTCAGACTATTTACACTTAAGTAACACAAAGGCCTCTCTTCAAATTATACATTGTCTTCTGCAATTCCACATAATGCTTCTTTTAAAACTAGCAAATGATACACCTGTGAACTAAGAGCACGAAATCCAAATATTCCTTAACTAATTTCATGTTTTTCTGCTTATTGTTCCTATACTCTAAATTTCTCTCTATATAAATTAATAACTGTTTGATTATATCTGATTTATGAAATACAGGAGGTAAAACAATGACAGTAGGATTCATGATTATACATTTAATACTGACATTTATGCATTTTATAAAGGGAAAAAAACCCCAATAACCAAAGCCTTGTTTTATTCACAAAGAATTTTTGAAATTATGTGTATCACGATTTCTCACCAAAGATGTATGGAGTATCAGTTTTGGGACTTTTCTCTTGTAGCAATAAAATTATCTTCAACTTAAAAAAAAAAATACTTGATTACTGCCCTAATTTACCATTTTCTCTGATATCCCTGTTAAGGAGAACTGAATTAACAAAGCAGAAGAATAGCAATTATTTGTAACACATCTTCAATTTTTTAAAATAAGACTTTCTGTAGCCAATTATTGTCATTTTTCATACCCAACCATAGCCTTATTGTACGTAAGCAACATCTTGAAATTAGAACAGCTATGGATACCAAAAGCAAGAAAAGCATAGCAAGGAAGAGCAGAAGAAACTGAGGTCACTCAACTACTCTTAATTCACCCCAGTCTCCAGAATATTCAGGAACTAGCCTATATTTATATGGAAAAAGTATGTAACAAAATTGACATTCTTTGAGTAGATTAATTCACCATTGTGATGGACTCCTGTTTTGTTTTTTATTTTCAAATAAAATGGTTTGACTATCCTTTATACTGCTGTCTGTCAGACACCCTGTGACCCTCTAAGGTACTCCAGAATTAAGGCATCCTCCTAGAAAATGGAAGAGATACTCTAACCATAAGACAATTCAAACCAACTAGCACAGCAGCAGCGGGAAACTAGAGAAACAGTTGACCCAAGTGCTCTGAACTATCTGTGCTAAAACTTAAGTGTGTTTTTCAACTGCAGATAAATGCTATGATTAAGAATAAAATTGTTCATAGAAATACCTCAGGAACTGCAGCTTCCACTAGAAGGAAAGGAGAAGGTACACAACCACCTTCTTGAGCAATCCCTACTGGCTGATAAATAACTTCAGATGGGTGCAGATAAAACAACGAAGGTGAAGAGGTTGGAGACTGAAATAAAACACAATGCTTCCATAAATCATTTAACTCTTGCACTTTTTCTAGCAAGTCTTGTTTTACTGTCATTTTTGCTACATATAAACAAGTTAAAAGTCAAAACTTTGAATGAAAGTGTCAAATTTAGCTTTGCTAATCTAAGGAAACTAGCTGATGGGAGTACTTAGTGAAGTTGGATAGCAGTAAAAAATAAAGACGTCCTTTAACCTCTTCTTAAAAAGTTTTTCATATTTCATTTAGATTTTCAAGAACATTGTTGGAAAAATCCTAATCTGTATAGAACAGACACTGTCAAAATCATATACTACAGTTCATAGAACCATAAAATGGCTTAGGTTGGAAGGGACCTCAAGGATCATTGAGCTCCAATGCAGGCAGGGCCACCAGCCTCCATATGTAAAACTAGACCAGTTGTAATTCTCTTGCAAAGCGTTAAGTAAAAAAAATATTTTCTCTTAAAATATGAACCACAATAATTTGAATGTTTAAGTTTACCCATGTCTATGCACTGAAAGCACTAAACCACCAGCACATCTTTGTCTTAGTCAGCTAGCTATCTGAACAGACCTTGCATTTTCTCTCTTTACACTAAGAGAGCAGATTCCCAGAAGAATCAGTCAGTCTGTTATCCTGAAAGAGCTAAGCCTGAAGTCTAAGTGCAGGACTGCCTGATCCCATTGTTCAAGAGAAGTACCCTACCCTTTGTTGGCAGCAGGTGCTACCAAAAAGGGATCCAAAATTTAGAACAATATAACTTATAATTGATGGACATCAAACCTAACAATTTGGCACTTAGATTTCCAAGCAGTCAATTGATACTCACAGTGGAAGTGACCATAATAAGAACACGACTGGCCAGTACTAAAGTTATAAAGACACATTTTAATAGTTCAACAGTCTGGTTATTCTTTCAGCTTTAAATTCTAAATTCCCTCAGCGACAAGGTTTCCATATTAAAAGACTCTGCTATACAGACCAGAAAATTGTGAAGTATATCCCCCACAAAATATCACATTCTTTCTCCTACTTCAAGGGCCTGGATCTAATTTTGCCATACTTGCACACCTACCAGCTTCTACTACCACTAAACTAGTAAAATGTCAGTTGTTACCAGGTAATGAGCTAGTTAATATTCATTTCTCCTATCAGGCATAACGTAGTAGTTTAGACTCACTTCTGAAAGTCTCTTTGATAAAGTAATAAAAACCCCTTGCCAAAGGAAGAAAGGAAGATGCCTTCCTTAAAAGAAGTTTACACTTTTGTTTCAATAAGTTCTACATTTTGTCTTCTGTTCTACCAGTGTTGCAGATAAATTGATAAAATATAGCTATTTATTTCAACAGTGCTGCAATTAGTAATTTTTGCATTTGATTTGCAGACAAACTTAAAAGCAATTTGATAAGCACACCCTACCTTTAAACTAACTGGAAACTAAGGGTAAAATGCTAGAACTACAAACGGTGTTTACCTGTGAAACAGACCACTGCCACTGACTTGGAAGACACTGCGTTGGTGCCTAAATTCAAGGACACAAAAAAGATATTACTTACATAATTAAAAACGTACGTGAAGACATACACCTTCCTCACGTATTAAAACCAAAAACATCCCAAATCTTCATTCCAATCTTACTAAAAGGAACAAGTATGATTTACATAAACCCTCAATTCAAGAATTTTGTCTACTACCACTCAGTGGGGCATCTCATAATAATGAATAATGAAGCATCTAAGAAATGTGACTACTTAAAAAAAGACACCCAATACAGTTAACTTTCCAGTATACAGGACAAATTGCCTAAGCTCAGCAGTGGGCTGCCAAACTGATTAAGGGACTGCAGAATAGACATATCAGGATAACAACTGAAATGGCTTCGCTAAGCCTTAAAAAGGATAAAGGAGTCATGATGTAATTATTACTGGCTACAAGTACGTATTGGGAGAGTATAAATATGAGTAAGTCAGACTCAAAGGTGTTCAGAGCACAAGAGTTGACAAACATCTATTAGAACTTTGATAATTCTCAATACACAAAAAGAAGAATAAAAAAAATACAAAACAAAAGCCCCTAAGCCTTTCACCAGGAGAAAGATCATCTACTGGAAGAGGTTGTCCAGATAGGATGTAAAATCTCTCTTGTTGGAGTCTTGCAAAATTGAACTGGACAAATTTTGGAGATCCTCCACCTAACCAGTACTGCTCTGAGCAGGAACTTGGCTTAGAACAATTAAAAAGTCCTTACGAATGATACTAAGCCGGTTTTCTAGCAACCAAGAAGATACCAATTTATTCAATTTCCATATAACTAAATAGGAAGGTAGAAACTGTACTCTATGGGGAGGGGGAGAAAAAAAGTCTTCAATGAAATTGGAATCTGTTTTACAGAATTTTTTCTTATTTTTCGAGAATAAACAGTGCTGAGATTGTGCTGCAAACAAAACTGCACAGCTGACTGGAAAGAATACTGCTGCTTTGAAACTCATTTGCAAACACATACCTGATAATGGCAGGTAGGAGGCTGATAAACTGGTTGCGTTACCACCACAGGTGAGCTGGAAACAGTGCGTGACTTGAAAAGACAAAGAAGTTACAAGTCAATGCAGCAATTTCATCATTTGTCGCTTCTGTTAAGACCCAATCTTAAATACTACATGCAGAATTGTATCTCTTACTCTTTAAAAAAAATGGACTGACCATATTTTAACCTTCATTTAGATTCTTCAAGATCATTACTTGCAAGGGGGCCTACATTACAGATGAAGCAAAAACTTGTCTTGTTATCATAGTAAGAAGTGCTTACTGAAATTAGTTAAGCTCACCCATTATATCCTGACTATACATACATTCCTGTAATAATTTTAGACAACATAAATTATCAATGATCTACTCCTATCCCCTCATAGTCCCACTCCTATCTTCCATTTTCCAAGTCCTTTCCTTACACCAGCCCCAGCACACATCTGGTTGGGCAGTGATTCACTTTAAGGAACTGAACTAGCTGGAAACTTGCTTTTCTTTTTTGTAGGATCAGAAAAGCATCAGTGAAAGAAAAGCGTCAATCTCCCCATACCCATTACAGCCAGTAATTAATCTACTGCATTCTTCCTCCTAAAATAAGCAGCTGCATAATCTCAGACAGACAGAAGGAAAAAAAAGGAGTATGGATGGAACAGTGCATAAAATTAATTCAGTTTTAGCATTGAGTTCTCCCTTTCAAGATGTTGGCCACTGCAGCTAGGAACACCTCACTCATGGAGCAATAATAAATGAAGCCAACCAAGGATCATAAGCACCAACAAATCCCCAGTAACAAAACTTCTGGAGCAATGACCACACTGATTCTGAATGAATTCTGCCCCGTTCAGTCACATCAAAGCAAAGCCCTCGCACATAAGAACAATAAACTTAAGTAACATATTTTTAATCTGAATACAAGAAGGAAACCATTTAAATACCAAAGATAAGGTGTAGCTGGAGAAACTGGAAGTAGAAGACACTTGGAAACTCTGCATTCACCACCTCAGTAAAACATATATAGAAAAAAAATCGATTACTTACTGGCCACGGCTGTTGAACAGAAGCAACTTCAGGAGTATGAAAATAAGCCACTCCATTATGGTAAATATAAGGATATCCACTTGAAGTTGTTAAGTACATTGTACCACCTTCTGGTATCACATTAGAACCTGAAATTATTTTTTAAGATGAGTTACTTAACAGTATTTGTTGATCAATGCAAAAGCCAGAAAGAAGAAGGAAAGATCATTTCTGATCTTCAGAAACCCAAAACATTCAAAGGAAAGAACATGGGAAAGAGCGTGTCTTGTGCCACCTCAACTCCCTCTCAAACAAAGAATGACAGGCTGATGCTGGGGTAGATGGGAAGGGGTATAGAAGATAACATGCATATTGATTACTAAACACAGACAACTCCAATTACCAGCAAATATTTTTTTTTTATAATCTTCAAATGTCCAAAGGTAACTTCACATTGTGGGAGATTTTCATTGGTAACCTCCACATACTCATATTTAGCTGAAACAGGATCCAAGCACTAAAAACAACAGAAGGATTTCATTATAAAATACAACCTGATTTCTCAAAGCACAAAAATTGTGTGATGGCGCATTTCCTGACAAAAGTAAGAACAGATATCCAGATGTCAGCAACAAAGGACACTTCTCAGCAATGTTACCACTACTGCACAGGCTACAATGTTCTAATCTCAAAGCACAGTTCCAACTGTCCAGCTCTCTAACAGATACTGACAGTAAGCTTTGTTCAAATAAGGAGACTTCCATTCCTAAGCAGAGGTTGCTTATCTTCCTCAATCACTGCTTTTGGGATCACCTGGAGTCTGCTCCTGTCTGCATTTTGTGGGTAGGTAGAAAGAACATCATGTAAAAGACAAGTTTTGGTATGAATTATACACGATGCAAAGGAAAAAAAAAAGTGAAGGAAAAATTACTCCATAACCAAAATGGAAATGTTGAAATCACATTTAACATGCAAAACAAATAAATCAGAAAAAACACAAGATGGAGAGCATCATCCCTTGCGCCTTCCTTGCAAAGGTAACTGCATCGGAAAACACCCTTTTATGAACAGATGCTGAGTGGACTGCCAGAATGATAAATGGAGCCCAAAAAGGACTATGATTCAAACTGCCTTCATAGATGCTAGGAGTTTGACTGACCCCTTGAAAAACCCGAGGATGCTTGTTTTCAACAAAACTGAAATATTATCCATTGAATGTCATATGCTAAGTGATTCTTAAGAGAGTTAAACAGATGTGAGAAGAATCAGAGACTGCCTGAATTCCATTAAGCAACCTAGAAAAGCATTCTTGTTATCTCAAATGAAGAAACCAAGAGAATTCACTCATCAACTATTCTATCCACTTTGCCAAGTACAGAGCTCTTAGTGGAGAAAAAAAACATCTTACTAACTGAAAGAAAAGTTTCTCTATCAAACCCAAATTCACTGCAACAGAAAAATAGAAGAACTTGGAGGAGACAGAGCTAATCTGAAGCTTAGGAGATCCAATCACAACTTTACTGCAGGTACTTGAACTTCTTGAGATATGTAAGCATTTTCAACTATAATCTGTGACTATTTTAAATCAGACACCTGTATTTGGGACCATCCTGAAGTATACACGAAAACAAAAATCACCTACTTACAACAAGCGATGGATGCACTTTGCACTCCATTTAGGTAACTGCTCAACTGAACCAAGAGAAACTCAGTGCCTTGACTAGAACACGATCTAATCTTACATCAGATTTGCATGGCCTTAACTGTAAGATTACTAATCATCCCAACATGGTCAAAGCTCTTCACAGAAAAGGTCCTGCGATAACAGCAGAGATGGAAATTGCCCTGCTGAACAGTAGGGGAAGACAGCAGCTCAGTTAGTTGGGCTGGAAAAGACTGATAAATGAGAGTATCAAAGGAATGATCTTTTAAATTCTGCTAACTAACACAGAGCTACAGTGACACTGTGTGTCTAGATTTTATGGCTTAACAAGCCTCCAAATGATCGAACTATATTCATGACTAAGGTGAGTGGGTTGAGCATGACAGGAGATAAACTCAAATTAGATCCCAGAATGCGTATCTAGATGCCAACTGGATCTTCTAACAGTCTGATCATAGGCACACTGGGCAAAAACATCAGGAGAATTAAGTGATACGAGTCCAGCAATGCACTTGAGAATGTTCACATGAAAGACAAAAAGGGAAACAAAGCACTGCAAACTAACAGACCAAACAACAACAACAACAAAAAAGAAGAAAAAAACACCAACTCCAACCAACGAAAAAAACAAACATAAAGCCCCAATCGAACATGTAACCCCTTGATGATGGCTGAGCAAAGATCACACAACTATTTCCTAAGCAAAGAAACAACATAGCAGGAATGAAGAAATTCCACATTCATTTAGGGCAAATCCTACTCTACACAGTTAAGAGGGAGAGTGATATACTTATGCATACAGGAGTACAAATTTCCTTTCGAGTGGAAGTATGTCTGCAGCAACAGTAGTAGTGTGCATATGAAAGTACGTGCATATGAATTATCTCAATAGAAGGACAACAAAAACTAAGAAAACTTCAGAATTAAAACTAAAATTCCACAGAATTGACCTCAAACAGAAAAGGTTCAAATGCGTGTGTTCCCCCACTCCCCGCCAAAAGGTACCATAAGACAAACAGTGAAGTACAAAATTACACTTCATTCGCTTCTGCATTTCTAAAGTAACATATTTTACTTCTCTGATTTTATTGACATTACTGAGGAATAACAAAATAACATGTCTGGCTATATAAAAAAGCTGGCAGTTCTTATCTTCAAAGTTAGTGGTTTACACCTTTTGCAATTTATTATGGAAACAAAACAGTGCCTAGCAGAAGGCAACGGTACGTTATCTAGAAGGAAGCCTGTAAAACGGAAAGATCACCCCCACAGAACTTCTTAACAGCATACTTGCCCAAAGTAACAAATAGTCACCTGACAAAGGCAGCTGACCAATAGTTCTCTCTTGTATGTTTTCAGCTTAAATAGTTCTCCGCCCGAGAAGGAACCCTCAGCAACCCTGCCTTTATTTTAAAGCAAAAAAACGCCAAGAATTCAACGGAGATTGCAAACATCCACTCGTTATGGTTCCTACTGAACAAAGCAAGGTGTAGTGGTTCTGATGGATTTTGCTACTAACTAGTAATAACCCAGAGAACCAGGAAAACCTGCTGAATGATTTGTGAGGGCAGTGTTTAGATTTGAGGTCCTGCACCGTAACTAGGAGAAGATTCCATTCCCCTTGTCCCTACATAAATAATCATTCCAAGATGGTAAACAATATATTAAAGAGGAGAAAAAAGTTCTGAAGATCAATCCTGAACATGCCAAATCTGGACTTCTCCACTGGTACGTATTTACTCCGTGTTCTGTCTACAGCATTAATGCAACGTATGATCAGGCATATCTTGGTTAAAAATGAGATGTGCAATTACATCTATTACAGACAAGTGTGAGTGAATATACATACGAGGAATTCGTGTTTGCTGTTTTCTTATTGCTGGTCCAATATTCAACTTCTTATCCTTGTAATTAAGTTTTTTAGCCTAGAATTTAAAAAAAAAAAAAAGTATTCAGTATTCATAATTTTTTTTTTTAACATAGATCAAGGCATTTAAAACAAAGAACAACAAACAGAGCCACTGCTTCTTATTTAGAATGCATCTCAATAAAACAAGAAACACATTAGTTCCTTTTTTAACCTGATCTTAGACTTCACGTACTTAAAAGCAATCATTTCTTATTTCAAGTACTCCTTATTTATCATAGAGACATTAACAGATACCTATCATTCTCAGATTTTTGTTTGTTCAACTCTTCTCCTCAGTCATGTTTCTACTATTTGAATAGAAGTGAACATATTTAGAAATGGACAATTTTAAGTGTAAAGATTAAACTTATTTTTTTCATAATTACAACACTGTTTTACTAAAGATGAGAACAAGTCAATAAAAAGAACCAGAGCATAAGGACTGAAGGTAATAAAAAGCTCAAATTTTATGTGAGACCTGGAAGTGCCTTGAACTTTATATTTTGTTAACCTGGATATAAGGAAGGTAAAGTAAATAATAAAAATCCAAAAATAGATATCCTAGTAAGATTAAATCATAACAGAATAGCTAAAAAATAAAAATAAAAAAAATGCTAAGTACCAACAAGTTATATAGTCTTCTGATTCCTACTCAGTCCTAAATGCTACCCTACTACACCACGATGTTTTCAGTGTCAGGTGTAATTTCTCCAGTAATTATTTATTAAAGAAGAATATAGAAATACTTTGAAATCACACTGAAAAGATGGACAACAGTTACAAATAAAAACCAAAATATTCTCTTTATTTGAGCCCTTCTTTGTGAAACATGTGAGCACTTCATAATAACTACATAATACAAAGTCTGACCTATATATTTGAACTTAAATAGAAGCTAAACTACTCTTTTAGATTTGGGTCTTCATAAACAAATACTAACTACTGCAAATATACCAACTAAACCTATTTAAAACTAACCAACTCCCAGAAAAAACTATTGTCAGTTTCAGTCCAACTGCATTCTATCACAGACAATAGAAGATGACTCTTCCCAACATATTTATTTAATTTCTGTGATCCATCAGAATTCAGGCTGCTTTTTTAAATATGACTTTCTCAGTTAAAGGAAGTATCTAATCTGTGTGGATTTCTTCAAAGCATTTCATATGGCATTGCATGAAAAATTACATATGATACTACAAAAAATGAAGATTAATAGGAGAAGCTGTGACTACTTTAAAATAAAATAAAAAATTGTGAAGAGGTACATTAGATGTAGTAGTACAGGATTGAAAGAGGCCCCTCAAGAAATTCCCCACAGTCTGTTCTTCAGATGCAATTTAATACTTTTGAGGAATGAAAAATACTGAGAAAAAAAATCTGAAGATATTATTGATGACCAAGAAGTAAGACGTTTATAAATGAGAAGAAATTCAATAGTATAAAATATAAAATAATTTACATTATAATAAATTATTAAAACTGGGAAATCATCCACTGAAATAGCCTAAAAAAGGCTTAGATCTTAACTGATCTAAAGATGAATGAGGCTACGTGATGCAGAAGAAAAATACAATCTAATTGCAGAATGTCTGATGTGAAGTATTTCCTGCAGACAAAAAAGGTAGTGGTATCTCACTATGTGAGACCAATAAGACTTGGCATGGAAAAGCCCTTCAGTTACATTCTGGGCGATGTTCACAATGGTACCTTGGTATTCTATATCATGGAAATAAAACAAAATCCATGAGAGAAGGGAAAAAACAAACAAACAAAAAACCCCCAGTGTTTCTGTCTGCGTACTCCTCTGGTTCCATGTGATATTTGTTTTAAAAATACCCAAAATTTCTTTTTAAATGCCCCAGTTTTTATTTTGAATTTTAACACGTCAACATTCAGAGACTCAGTATTCTGGTATCTTATCTTGTTTTATATTTGGCCAAAGACATTTTGCAAGCCTGCATACTGTCTTCTGTTTTCCCTCCACCTGTGTCTGCTAATATTTCTACATATATGAATAGATCCCCACCAACTGATTTATCCAATATATGTCAACCAGAATATGGAGCACATATTTTCAAGTAAGAGCTGAAAAGCTAATAACCACCTAACAGTCAATCCTGTCTCAAGGGAGGCTGTAGAGGGAACATCAAGATGGTAACTTAGCTAAGTGGAAAAGCAACCACTTTGTAACGTTAAATGAACTTCACTGTTTAAGACCTCTAATAAATTTATTCCTGAGAAGAGTTATAACCGCTGATGATCAAACATGTCAGAATAAAATAAAGCAGTTATCTTTTCCAACTCTCCACAAGATCTTAACAATGGATTTTCTGGTAAAGCAAATGAAAGCAACTGTGAAGGATAGAGTAATCAGCATGCATCAGAAGAACAGACTGTACGGAGCACATGTAGCGTAAGAAAGTAAATGCTTTATGTCACAGCAAAGCATTCTAATATCAAGTGACAGCTCACTTCCCTAGATTCAGAATATTTCTATATAAATCTTGTGTGCATAGAATGGCCCAGGTTAGAAGGGACCTTAAAGATCATTTAGTTCCAATCCCCTGCTATGGGCAGGGCTGCCAATCACTAGATCAGGCTGCCCAGGGCCCCATCCAACCTAGCCTTGAATGCCTCCAGAGATAGGGCATCCACAGCTCCTCTGGGTAACCTGCTCCAACACCTCACCACCCTCTTAGTAAAAGAACTCCTAATATCTAATCTAAATTTGCCCTCTTCTAGTTTAAAGCCACTCCCCCTTGTCCTATCACTTTCAGACTGTGTAAAAAGTCAGTTCCCCTCCCGCTTAAGCTCCCTTAAAGTACTGGAAGGTCACACTGAGGTCTCCCCAGAGCTATCTCTCCTCCAACCTAAGTAAGCCCAGCTCCCTCAGCTTTTCCTCATTAGGAGGTATCTTAGATCTCTATCTCTCTAAATATTTTCTCAGCTACATTATATGAAGACAAAATGACCAATCTTAACAGACCTATCAATCCACGCAGGCCAGCGGAAGAGGATCAGAAAATCAGAGATACTTTATGTCCACTGTGAAATAAATTATTTAAAAGGAAATCATAACAGGGAATATTACTCACCTCTTGTAGTATCTTCTGTGCATCTTCTTGAGTTTCAAAAGTAATGAAACCATACCTAAATAAAAAGAGAGCTAAGTCTCTGAAGATCATTATCACGATCACATATTGCACATTAATACTTTACATATAATAATGATGTCAGAAGGGAAATTATAGGGGAAAAAAAAAATCAGTTGCAGAAATAGAGACTGTAGTAACAACTGTAATTTTAATTTGTTAGTAATCCCTGTGGTAGTCTACTTTCTAATCTATTTAGATACACAGTAATACATTATTGTTTCCATGCAGTAAATGAGTAGTTCACCTAAACAGCTAAGCAAAACCTGCTGGACTACTGGTGTTACATGGTGAATGTATGTAGATAGTTCTTATCTATAAAAGAAAGAAATTTTGTTCTGGATCTCTCAATTGTTAGGAGTGCCCAAGATGAGATGCACTCCTAACTTTTTAAAAATTATTATACAGCCTTCTCAGCATAGCTCCCATTATGCCAGTGAAAACTTTGAATGCTCCACATCTCCCTAAGCACTACGCAGTACATTAAATTGAGTTCTCAGACAAAGCAGCAAAACACAGATGTGGTTTACCTGGGAATTATTCTTGTCACTCTTGACACAACTAACAATAAACAACAGTTTTGTGGCAGACTCAAGGATAAAGTACTCTCACATTTCATGACATAATACATCTCTTTCACTGTCTATCTCTCAACTGTTGCAACAAATCAAACAGGCTTTCTATAAAGAACTCCTACTACACCATAACACATCAATATTCCCACAAAAATCTGTCACTGAACCAAGTACTGACTGCGCAAACCAAGTGCCTGATCACACAATTCAAGTACAGAACAATATGTACATGTAAGATAATTGCTTTGTCTTATTTTACAAAAAGAACTGCAACTTTCTGAATTGTAACAGCTTTTCTTAATCTTGTAATAGTTTTGAATACATCATTTCTTAGGTTCACAGCTCATTCTCAAGGCCAAACTTCAAAAAAATACTAAGGAAGCGTGAAAGTTTCCATCGTTCTAGACAGCCTATTAAAATTTGCAGTACAAAATATGTTTTGTGAGCCTCTCCATGTTCATGTGAATACAGAGATACTGCTAAACCTAAGGGCTCTTGCTAGACTGCCTTCTCTAATCAAATTTGGAAACATTTCCAAAACCAAGGGCACAAGGTAGCTCCTTCATTTGGGATCTTACCTATACACAGACATTACATTCTACACGCTATCTGGACAATAATCTAATTAGACATAGTCAATCTTAATTAGACAAAGAATCTTAAAATGAATCTCTTAAACTATTTGTCAGCCACAAGCAATAAAGCTTGTGCTTGGATTTGAGTAGAAATCCCAAACATAACTGAAACATTCTTATCCAACATGTTTACTTTCTATATGGAGGTGTGGCAATTTAAGTGTCAAATACTTCTCATAACTGAGTAAAAAGATACGGTATATATACCATATGTGGTATGCTCCATACTACAACCTTTGGCTCAGTCTGTCATTTGCACATCTATGTAAGCTAGGGACTAAACTAAGATTAGGAGTTTTGGACACCAAATCTCATCTCTACTGAGCTTCCTGCTAAGAAGAAAACTTCTCAGTGAAGACCTTTACAGGTAGATATAGATTCACATGGATATTCCTTTTTGCCCCAGCCTTCTTTCCACCTTTGTGCTGCAGCACAGTTCCCCACTTTACTGACTTCACTGTCCATCACCCCTTGGGTTTAAAACTGGACAGTAAAGTTATTGTTTAATCTTCTTCCAGATTTCTCTCTCCTCTCATTACTGACATCTTGTCCTAGCCTCACTTTACTGCAGTCATGATTCTTTCTCAGATTTGCCTGTGTTCCTATTTCAAAAATCTTCACAAACTAATCTCTACTCTCGCCCTGCGTTCCAGCACAATCAGGCTCATCTCACCTATTCCTCAGGATTTTTTTCCCATGCTGACTCACAACAATAAAAAATTATGTATTCTTAATATATAATCCCCAAGAAGGCATTTTAATTCATGTTTTAATTCACATGACAACAATTAAGCAAGTTGCAAAGGCATTTACGTAGCTAAATGTTAGAGAACAAAAGAAGATTTTTGCATACGTGGAATATCTAAGACACAGTACTAATAATGTTCTGAACAAAGAAAAAACTAATAAAATTCACTACAGTCTGACAATTTTCAGTTACATTTTCAATTTCCACAACATGCTTAATCTACTATACCAACCCCTTCGATATTCCAGCTCTGTCATTTACTATCTTCACCTCTCTTACACAGCCATACTGAGCAAAAAACTTCCTCAGGTCATTTTCATTAGTCTAATAAATTAAATCAAGAGGAAAAAAAAAGAAGAAGAAAAGCTGATTTGTATAGTTATTGTCAATGAGTACATATGATAAGACTTCTAATGGATACACTTTGGATAAAAGTTATTACAAACTATTACCCCATATTAAAAAAACAAATGAATGAGCACAGACATGTGCCTCAAAACAAGACAACAGCATTACTGTTTAACTGTTGTATTTCCATATTCAGTGGTAACATTGGAAAACCACTACAACATTAAAATGTTTTTACACAATAACAGTCCCTTTACAAATATATTCACTGAAGCCAGATAACAATCTGATTTTTTTTTAAACTTATCAGAGCACTGTTGACTGCACTGTTCTCAGACTTGAGAGCAGAAGAATACGTAGGCCTTCAAATGTATACATACATGTCTGCACTTGTCTGTACATGTATACTTACATATACACACACATGAAGACATGTATATCACACACACACAGGCACAACATGGGAAAACCCTGCCATAAATTAAATAAAAAAGGTGCTTTTAATGGAGAATGCTCTAAATCCAGACTGAGGAAACTGTTTCTTTCTAACCAGAGTGCACATGTAGGAGGACAATTTCCTAACAAATGCACACTCGAGCAACGTGAGCACTTGTCTCTCTTCTCTGAATTAGCTTTCTTTAATCCTCTAAACATAAACCAAATACAATATCCTCAACACCGTATTTCAGAATTTCTTGTCCTGCACTGATCTGTACATTCGGGCTATTTCTGTACTTGTCCACATTTTTTCATTATTTTAGATACACAAGAAGTACTGTACCTTTAAATGAAAAACTTTTGCTGCTTTAAAAAGTATATATACAGTTTAGCAGAAAATCCCTTTTGCACATTAAGAGCTTACCTGAGTTTGAAAAGTAAAAAAATTTGAAAAGAAAAACTAAAACTCTAATTCTAGTAACATTCATAAATGGAAAGAATACGAAGCTAACATTTCCTGAATAACTCCGCCCTCAACACACATTTTATGAAAAGAACACAATTTACTTGTTGCAATCTTCAAGTTCAGGGAGCACTCACGGTACAAGACTTAGCTCCTCATTTCTCCAAGTGTTCTGGCATTACAACACTACAAAATACAGCCACACTGTAGAAGTGTGGGGAGCAGAAACAGACAAGAGTGCTCTGAACAGGCAGGAAATAGACTTCACTGGGTGTAGCAAAACTGGACAGATCTGTATGATAGGAACGACATTGCAACAAAGATGTGATGACAGAAGGACTAACACGATAGAAAGGTGCTCTAAAGGAAGGGAAGAAGTTTGCTCACCCGTATCAGAAGATTCTAGGTTCGCAGGAGAAAGTTTCACCAAGGAGGGATCTCCAGAAAGAGATCCTTCCCCAGTGGCAGTCAGACAGGTGCTTCACCCCTTCCAGTCACACAGCTGAACTGCCTTCACCTGTGCTTCTAGGGCTGACCAGGTCCCTTCCCCAGGTGCTCAATCAATGGTTCAGGTGTGACTCAACAGTTCCCATACAACTGGGTAATTATGTCTTCCCCTTGGAAATCACCTGCACCAGATCCTGAACAACTACTCACCACTGAAAGGTTAAAGTATTACTAAACGTTACCCCAAACCATCCTCCTGAACAGATCACCATACTTTACACCTGAAGAGAAATGTGAAGTTCTGTTTATATAGGAAAACAATTCCAGCCAAACAAATGATAAGATATGCTCATAGAACTGTTTTATATAAGCTGAAGCATTCTCACATTCTTACATAATGAACAGCAAATAACAGGTAATAAAGACTGATGGTAAGATTTGTCTTTTCCTTCAAACTTAAAATTTCTGGGAGAGCATTCCCTTTCTGGAGAATGTTTCTTGTAAGCTCTGCATCTTATGAGCAGATGCTCACGACATTGAGAAAAAGAATGTGATAAACGATAGAATAGCTGAAGACAAAAATACATTAAGCAACACTTGAAGAGTTCTTAAGACTGCCATCAGTGCAGAAAGTTATACTGGACACCTAATGGATGGTAAGGATGTATACACACATGACAGTAGGCTTCAAAAGCCAAAGATATAGAGTGTTAAAAGACAGTAAGATAAAAAGCCAAAGGTTCACAGTGCAGTTTGCAAATATCTGGACAAACATGGTATCTGTAATTTTGGAAGAAACACCCCTAGGACTTATATTTTCCTGCTCCTGACAGGACAAGGCACTTGTGAGACTCTCAAGAAAGCCTAATGTTAAGCCTACACAATGTCAAAGAGAAATGGCATCGACCACTAAAGAAAGACCTCTTCAGACTGAATCAAAAAGGTACCAACCATAACTTCTCTTAATGAATTCTTTCTCTAAATTTAGGAGATTTTCCCTCCTACAAGTAAGAATCACTACTATGGTGACAGACCACATGGAAGTGCAAAAGCTAAGAGCTAAAATCTGTACTGCAAATTGCCCAGAAAATCTTTCATATTCCTTTTTGCTTTTAAGAAAAAATTACTGCGGTAGGTGAAGAACACGCATACTGTAGCTCCATCTTTGTGGGAATGGAAAAAAAAGCACGGGAGGAGCTGAAGCTACCCATGGCTGCTGTGTTTGCAGCATATATGACCGAGCTTGCAATTAAATGTTACACTTAATTAAAATGTTACTAAATGTTATGCTTAAGTAAAAATCCATACATTCTTACTAAGAAATCTGCTTATTAAAAAAAGCCACCTTCTTCGAACAATAAAAAAAAATGTGGAAACCAGCATGTCAAAAGTTTCTAGCTTCTTGCTAGATGAAGAAGTTTATGCAACTTTGTAGCACAGTGATGTAAATCAAGGCTTAAACATTATTTTCCGCTGTTCATTTGAAGACTGCAGTGAAAGGCACCACCTGAACAAACACATCATTAGTCTTACACTTCTACTGAGCTTTATAGCTATAAAATACCAATTAGTAGTAAAATGAGGAAAGAAAATACCTTAAAATCAATTCCTCCTACAAAGATGCGATTTGGAGTAACTGTTCCAAACCTTGGTGCACCGGTTGGGTTATTTAATGGCACTGGTGACACAGCGTTGGGAGACGAAGGTAAAGATTCTGTTTGTGTCTCATTTGCAGTCTGCTGATTAGGAAAAAAAAAAAAACAAAACAAAACCAAAAACCAAACTTTTCAAAGATTGCCTGTATCTCACACAGTATAGGCTGTAAAATGAAATAGCTCTGAACAGAAAACATATACAGAATTTTTGGTGGGTAAATGCTGAATAATGAGTATGTGTATTTTTATTAAAAACAAGCTCAAGTTCAAGCAATTCTGTAACACCTTGAACAAGCAGCTACAGACCGACGTTTCACCTACATTCCAACATCTTTTTGAATTAAGCATTCTAGGCCTAGTTTCCAAATGTTTTTTCCCTTTGGGTTTGCACAGCACTCTCTGTACCAATGTCTGCAGTGTGTGACTACGGCTCTTTTAGTAGTATCAGCAAATCTTCGTGTTGGTGTTGAACAAACCTACGGTCAGTCACATCAGACCTGCGATGAACCCCACCTCCCAGCAAACATCCCCTCTTTTTATCACTTCTATCCTGCAACACCGAGAAGCAGACATCCGTCCCTCCGGCTATTTGTGGCTGCAACCATCTCCAAAACAGAAGCCTCAGCTGCGTTTGAAGACCCACGGGGGCCGTGTTTTAACGCAACACTCCGCACCGTAGCACAGGGGAAGCGGGCAGGTGGCACAGAGCCCCAGCCCTTTCGCCGAGAAGAGCCGAGGGGCTGTTACCGCCGTGACAGTGCCGCAGGCAGGCCAGGTTTCCCGGCACCGCCAGCCTCGGCCCGCCGGGCAGCGCCGCACACAAAATGGCGGCCCGCCATAACCGCCAGCGGGGGCCGCTGCGGCGGGGAGGCGCCCCTCAGCTCAGGGCCGCCTCGTCCCGCGCCCGAGGGAAGGGGCCCTCAGCTCCCTGCCCCACCGCCCACCCTCTCCCCACAGCGGCCGCCCCGGCTCGGCGGCCTTCGGAGCCCTCAGGCCTCGTCTCACCGCGCCGTCGGGCTCCATCGGTCCCTCGCCGCTCAGCACGGCACGTTCCCGGCACGTGTCGTGTCCTCGGCTCCGCCTTGGCCCGGCAGACGACCTCCAGGGAGAGAGGAAAGCCTCGCCACAGCGCTGAGAGAAGCGCGCGGCCCGGGGGCTTCGGCGCGGCGGAACGCCGGCGAGACCGCGAGGCGCGAGGTTTCGAACCGCTGCGGCCTGGCCCGGCCCGGCCCGGCCCCGCCCCGCCCACCGGCCGAAGAACGGCTCCCGCCGCTGCCGTGCCCCTCCGCCCTCCTTTCCGCACGGAAAGTGCCCCCTCGTAACGCCCGTTCCGCCGAGGCCTGTTCTCCCGCGGCGATCCCCGCAGCTCCTCCCGGCCCCCGCACCTGTGCCTGTCACTCAGCGCCTTCCTCGGGCTGCAGCTCCCCCCGCGGCTCGAGTTTCTGGGCACACCTGGCTCCGACGGAGAAGCTGGCGGCGGGCGAGGTGCGCGCAGCCCGGGACCGGCCTTCCCTCACCGCTCTCCTTGCCTTGGGGGGCGAGAAGCGGCCGCGCGCCTCACCTGTTTGCCGGCCCAACGGAAGGAAGAAAGCAAGCGCCCCAAAACCGACAGCCCACAGTGTGAGGCTCCGCGCGGGTCACTCACTCGGCCTTACGTGATGGCGGCAGAAACAGATTAGCCCTTTTCATTGTTGCTGTGGAGAAGCGCAAGTCCTGAGCGCAGCTCGGACAGCCCTAAAGTTCTGAACGAGACTCAATCAGGCACCCTGAATGCCACCACGCGGCACCGGCCCGCACGGCCCCACCGAGGCGGTTTGGGGCCCCCTAGCAGAGGCCTGGCAAACACAATGCACATCTCATGGCCACTTCTCAAACTATCGCAGCTCTTTTCGGCCCTTGGAGGAGCAGTAGACACTTCAACAGCAATATTTCTGTCAAGTGTACCCTGTGGTCCTCCAGCGAGCAGCACCCCTGCCTATTTGCAGTTACATCTTCTCACATTGTTTGCAAATACAGACTGCTGTGGAAATTGGTGGGCTGCTAAACAGGTCTAGGAAAAAAGTGATTCAGGAGTCTGGTTCATAAGCACTGGAATTGCTAGGCAAAAATGCTTGTTTTGACAATGGCAAGAGCTAAAATGCCTACAAATGTGTGCTGGGAGACACCCTGACCCCCCTCCTCCCCATGAAGATGCTGCTTTTTAAAGTGATTAAACAAACATAGAATAATCATAAAATAATAATCACAGAATGGCAAGGTTGGAAACGACCTGCAAGATCATCTAGTCCAACCATCCTCCCACTACCATTGCTACTACGGGCACTAAACCATATTTCGTAGCTCCTCATCCAGACACCTCTTGAACACTGCCAGGGACGGCGACTCCGCTACCTCCCTGGGCAGCCATTCCAGTGTCTGACCACTCTCTGAGAGAAAAAATTCTTCCTGCTGTCTAACCTAAATCTCCTCTGGTACAATTTGCAGCCAACAAAAAAAAGGTGAAATATACACAGGCTAAATCACGGCTGCTCACAGGAACAGCACCAGGATTTACTCTAGTGTCAATTCATCGCTGGTTATTCTCCTGTTTTACTTCTTTTGGGTGCTTAAAATAAAATCTTCAAGAAAAGAGTATCATGATTATCTAATACACAACAAAATGTTGTTAGTTGCATTCAAATATTCCTGTCTTGCTTAATCTGCTTTATGCTACATGGACCCAACCCCAAACAAGCAGCACTTTCCACATGAATCACGTCTTTAAACTCTCACTGAGCAGTGGACCTTGCACTGGTGCAGGGTGCACCCTTCTGATGTACCTTTCTGGTGTTTCTGCAGCACCTACCAGTGTCTGCAGCATTACTGTTACCACAGGAAATTAATAATAATAATAATATAAAAGACTTGCCACTAGTTGTGTTTACTATATAACAATATAATGCTGAGCTGTTAGCAGCAAGGTTTTTTTTCATTCTCTGAGAAAACTATAAAAGGCAGTTTTAGAAGAGCTGATGAGATTTAAAAAAAACCAAACAGTTAATATTTTGTTAATATAATTCAAACTGTTGAATTGGATTCATTCACTTTCTCGAATATTTACCACAGAGCAGCAAAGCTTACCCTAGAAACAGCTGTGCTGTGTATGCTTAATACCATTCAACTGCTAGCAAAATGATTTCAAGTTCATTCTTCCTGCAATACAGACAACCAAGTTGTACCACCTGAGTCACAGTTGTTCCCCAAACTCTCTTGTATAACCTACAGGTATTTTTTTTCCTTCTACAAGAAGATTTGCAGGCCAGAACGAGGGCTTGCTAACTGAAAGTCATTAGATTCAGGCTACCAGACATATTTTTACTAATCTTGGCTAATCTTATGCCTGCTTAAACTCTGTTTTTAAAAACTTCTGCTCAATCAGTTACAAAACAGCCTATACTCACAAGAACGACTGATGTCATTAACAGCCTCTAACCTTCATCATACCTCTCTCATCTGCCTTGAATCTTAATCCATGAAACTTAATCCATGAAAATTTGTGGTTCATGGAGGACAGGGAATTCTGGCCTGCATGGGCAATGCGAGGGCCACAGTGTTCTCCCAGAGGTTTTTTTTTTTTTTTTCCCCTGCTCCACCACAGAGCTTTGTTAGCCAATCCCCCCGTGCTTTCTGTCTCCACATTTCCCACATACCCAGTGAGAATACACAGTGCTGCCCAAAGGGTACAGGCAGCAGAAATACTGCATGGTGCTACCATGTTAGAATAACACATCCAAACCTTGAGAATCCAAAAGTTGCATGGGAGTCCTTCCAGGAAAACAGGACAACCTCCCCACTCCTTGAGCACATACTTCAAAAAAAAAGGTGATTTCACAGCCTATTTTCCTGCAAAACGGCACAAACTAACTACTCAGTGTGGACCTCACACATTTGAGTTGCCTTCTCAAAGGGGAAGACATAAAACTGAGCTCTCTGTTACTAAAATATGCCAAAAGAGCAGAGGCTGCACACCATCATCCCTGCTGCCCTGCATCCTTGCAGCCCACCTATGTCCACATGCAGTCCCACAGTACCAAGCAGACACCTGCCCTGCTCTGTCCCTGCATGAGAGCTGGCCCTCTGCAACACTGGGATGCAGAGGCAAGGCTCTTCCCAACAAAACAGCGTGGGCAGTGGCACTGAATCCCTGTCCAGTGCCTCAGCCATCCTGCATGCTGCTGGAGGCAGTTTTCTCTACAGCCACTGGTTTAATAGGACGTGCAGTTAGACAGATTCATCCTTTCAGCTCCACTCTGCCAAGCCTTCACTCTCTAACCACCGCTGCTTCCATCCTGGGGAATTACAGTTGCCCTCTGCTTCTCTCTTGCAGGCAGGCATGTTCATCAGAGAAGTAGCTCTTGCAAAAAAAAAAAAAAAAAAAAAAAGTGTATAATTTAGAAAGCCACCTGCTCAGCTTTCATTCTTTGAAATCCATATAATCAATTTGACTTCCCCTGGAGAAGTTGCAATTGTTTTCAATGAAGGAGGAAATAGAGATTTGTGATATGTGGTAAAAGCACTGGCAGACCCAAGAAAAAGGTTGATCAGCCACAGTGAGGGGCTGAAACCTGCTATGCTGGACCAGCAGAGACTCCCCAGGATCCACACAATACAAGGGGGATATACTGCAATTCTGCCCCTTTTGGGACCATCTCTGGGTCTTTCTCCACATCATCTTTCTTGGATTTTCTTGGTCAAAAGATTACTAAAGAATATATCATTTGGCTTTGTACAGGATGAGCTGTCACAGCTAGCTACCTTTTGTACCTATAATGGCTTGGTTTCTCTTTATGGATTTCTACTACAGATACTTCTTGTAAATGGCAGAAAACAAGCACTGTTAGGATAAAACAAATCCTCTCCCACAGTCTGCAGCTAAAAAAGGTGGGATGAATTGCTGCCTAAAAACTACCAGTCTCAGCACTGGCTATAGGAATGGTTCAGCTGCACAGTGCTTCTGGCATGCAGTGCTTCTTCCACATGCAGAGGAGCTGCTCAGGCAGTGACCAGCACCGCTGCTTGCAGGCACCCACCCTGGCCTCCCCTCTGGGCTGAGCTGCTGTGACTTGTGCTGCTTCTCCAAGTGGGAGCTGCTGCATACCCCTACAGGGAGCTCCAGGTCAGAGCATCCCACCCACACCTCAAGCTCTGAGCAGTACTGATCCTCTACAACCTCAGGTGCAGAGCATCATCTCCAACCCCTCACCACCTAGGAAAAAGGCAGGCCTTACGGCCACCTGCAGCTCAGGTACAAGTGACAAACAAACTGCTGGGTTTTTGCTGGATAGGAGGATCCAGAGATCTCAGCGTGTACCCCATAAAAATCTCTCACACCAGGCCTAAGGTTCTTTCCCATGCACATCATTATTAAACACTATTTAGATAATTTTCACATCTAATTGACATAAATAATGGGAAGAATCAAAACTGGTGCCATTCTGTCTTCAATTAATGCTGTTGTCTGACTCCATATCAGAGGCTTTCATGTGCCCTTGATTTGCTGCCTGGTAGAAACATTTCTCCTGTGGACATTTGTGCTCATTCAATGTTAATTATGACCTTTAAGCATTCAAATAAATCCCCTGGTAACAGCCTCCACGCACAAAAAACACATGACAGACCCTGGTGTCAGTTTTCAAATAACACTTCCCCTCAAGACCTGGGACACACAATTCCAACTGATGTGATATCACCTTGCAGTCACCTTGCTAGAAGTGCTATAATCAGTAACAAACAGAACAATCTCCTTTCCTGTGCAACTGACACACTCCAACACAAGCAGAAGCACTGAAGTCAGTGGTACCATGGCATTATTTCTCTGGCTCTTCTTGTACAACAAATGGGGGAACAACTGAAATAAAATTGACAATGTTTTCAAAGTGCCTGATGTGAGAGGCCAAGGAAGCCACAACAAGAAAAGCAAGTATCAAATGCAAAGATGAAAGCCTATGGGGGGGTTATTCATATTCCAGTAAGCAGGTGAACTCTGCTAACAGCTAAAGATAAAACTTCCGTCCCAGCACACGGCTGCTAGGTGGAGATGTGAAGATGAGAGTCAGAGCTGCTGCTGAAGCACTTTCCCTTGTCAGCTCTGCTGTGCTGCCTCTCAGTACAGGGAAAAGCCTTCCTTTGCTAACAGCCCTATATGGCATAGGTCTGATAGAGCATGGGAGGGAGCAAAACAGCCTGGCATGCAGCATGGTTGAAGTTTGCACATCCTCTTGTCACACAGGTACCTGGGACCGCCGATCCCTCCAAACCTGCTGTTGCTTCTCAGACCCTAAATTCTGCAGCAGGGTTTCCAGGATCACAGGATCAATTTGTCCTTGCCATAAGGAGTATGTACCAAACCTGAACCGAACAATATTGACACACACTAAAGAAAACTAAAACTAAAAACCCCAAGGTTTTTTGCTGCCTCTGTGTTGTGTCAGCAGTGCAGGGGCCCCTCTCACCTCTCTCCAGCCCTTCCACTGAAGCTCATTGCCTCTTGGTCTCTGTGGAACAAGGTGAGATTATTTCATTCTCCTTTGCAGGAGTGTAGCCGTTCTGCACTGGCTTTGAAAGCACAGCAACAGAAAGAAACAGAAAGAAATGGATTTGCCAGTACCAATACATCCTTCAGTACTTTGCTCCAGCATCACCCACACTCTCTAACTTATTTTTCATTTGGGCAGAGCTGAGCAGCAGTGACCAGTGCTTTGGCCCACTTGCTTTGTGTGGTTGGAGGTAGCAGTACATCCTCTCCCTTGTGCATGGCACACTAATGCTGCAACTGCAAGGCCACAAAACTCCTGCTGCTCTCTGCTGCCAGCATCCTTCTCCATCCATCAGCATCATAAATAATCACAGCAGCTCCTACTGTCTGAATCATAATTTGTGTCTCTTTTCTAATTGTATTACATGTAGCTGGCCCACTAGACCCTATCTGAGGAAGCATACAAATAATTCATCTATATTCCTCCACTCTCCTCATATGTACTTCCTGACAAGCCAGATTGATACTGTTCTTTGTCTACTTCTAATCTCATCTCCATCTTGTACATCTATTATCTTTTTTCAGCTGTCATCTGCAATTAATGCTTCACATGGCATATTCAATCTCTTCCCATATTCCAAATTCGTGATTACATTCAATTCAGAGGCCAAGGATGAACTACAGACATTCAGTCAGATTGAATTTGAGGACTAATATTTTTGGGTCAAAAATTATCATCGTTTTCTTTTCCTTACAAAAAAGTAACATCTCATACATTATTGCAAGCAAAAATGTCTAAGATGCTCTTAATTGCGTATTACATAATTGAAGCATAGCAATTTTGTGAGTCAAATGAGGTGATTTAATGAGGTATCACTTAACAGTGATTGACACCTGCAGTCAAGAACTACACTGAGCAGCAGGCTGGAGCAACAAACTACTCGTATCCAGTGGCAGCAGTGCCACTGCCCTAGCCACCAGGAGCCTTCCCAGCCCCAGAGGGCTCCTGCTGCTGGAGGCCTCAGTCCTGTCCCGAGGTTGTCCCACACATCCCCACTGGTCTGGGACACAGACCTGTACAACCTTCTGCTGGCAGAAGGCATCACCACCAGCTGCCTCTTGCTCACTGCTCAAACAACCCCCCCGTGCTGCAGTGATGGATGGCTC
Organism: Meleagris gallopavo; assembly: GCF_905368555.1. Taxonomy (NCBI): domain Eukaryota; kingdom Metazoa; phylum Chordata; class Aves; order Galliformes; family Phasianidae; genus Meleagris; species Meleagris gallopavo. The sequence goes on from NC_139410.1 coordinate 9,740,596, forward strand.
CTCCTGTGGGCTTCAGCCAGCACTCCCAACACATGTCACACACCAACTCACCTCCTCCTCTCTCTGCTTGCATACTCTTGGCCTCAAGTACAGTGTTTGCTTCCCAAGACCAATGTATTCATGTCTTAATAAATTAATGAATTTCCACTGCACAATTTAACAGAGAAAACACTTCTAACATTACTGATAACTCATACTTGCCTTTACAATCTTTCATTTTTCTTTCAGTTTCCAGTGGATGGCAGTGTGCACCGGCTGCAGCAAACAACTGCCAAATGTAACACTACTCTGTGCTCATGTGCTGTCTGCTGAGATTTCGATTTCTGCACATTCTCTCGAAATTACTCCATGAGGATTAGATGTAAAAACAATTTATTTTTCATAAACTACTTCAAACAATCAAAGAGAGCAGAAAAAATGCATTCAAAGCATGACCCATTTGGTCAGGGCATGTTCACACAGTGTTTTCTGTTGCACAGGAACAGCTGCTGGGATAGCTCTTGCATCACTTCTCTGGCCCAGCTGCTCACATATCGGTTACTGAACTCCCATACTCCTCAACGTTAATTTAAAAAGCAAACTTTTTTTCTTTTTTTTTTTCCAGAGATCTGTTGTGGAAAGCAAACAGAAGACTACTCAGCCTTAGCCTGTGAATGGGAACCCAAAAGATGGTTCTAGACTATTCTGATACAGTGGGATACCCTGGGATTTTCATACCTGCCCTGGGAGGTGATGGGAACATCTCAGTGCCTGTAGTTTCCTCTACCCTCTACCTCTGAGCTCCTCTCAGTTCCATCCCCACCACCTTCCTTTTCTTCCACGAGATGGCTGTAATGCCGCCAAGCATTACAGGTGCAACCACATGCAGGATTTTCTCTTGCATTTGGAAAGTGAAGAACAATTTTTATCAGTGACCCCCAAAACAGCAATAACATAGCTCAAGCCTCTCTAAGCCATATTTCATTCCCCCATTTCTGCAGCACTGGGTAATACACTCAGCACACAGGTTTACCAGCCCCAGCTGAGCCACAGCCAGCTGCAGATAAACGTGAAACAAAATCAAAATCATCCCTTAAATAACTGTTCCTGCAGCACTGGTCCTATCACATCCACTTCTCATGTACTCCAGGAGATTTAAAGTATTTCTGGAGTGAATCCCGTGGCCTGAAACGATTAAATAACCTTCTGTTCCCAAATGCCCATTCACTGTGCCCAGATGTTTTTGTATCTTATCAGTCACCTTGCCCCTGTTATACTCTGTACTTTACAAGAGGTAAGTCTCAGATTTATTGAATGTGTACATCACCTGCTGCTGCAGCAGCATGAGCTGGGACCACTACTCCCAGTCCTGCAGCAAGCAGGAAGAGATTGCTCCTGCAACCCCGTCACTTTCTTGTTTCATGGAGTTCCTTGAGTTAGTCAGTGTAAGGCCACTATCTGCCACTGTTGGACTGGGATGAAGGCCAAGGAGGCGATGACCTAATGTTTTAGTCTGAACAGACAGGCAGAAGAGATAGATTGTTATAAAAGAAAGCTCTCTCCATGCATGCAATTACCTGGTAACAATCTATTTTGGGAGGTTAATCTCAAAAGGAGGAATGTGCAAAGCTCTCACCTTGTTCATGCTGGGAAGTTGTATTATCCCTTTAAAAACAGAATAAAATCCATGAAAATGATACAGAAAGAAGGAAAGCAGCATGTTACCTTAACTCATACTGAGCTCAGGAGAGGGAGGGGAAGGGAGTCAGTCCTGCTGGTCAAGCAAGCATGTGAACTTTGGTAAAGAATTATCCCAGATGATATCTAGGTCCACAAACAGCTGGACTAATTCAGCCTCCTCTTCAGTGTCTCAAGGTGAGACTCCTTCACATATACAAAAAACAAAATGCAAGTGAAACCCTCCGCATCTACTTTCCCTGCGTGGTGGTGCCACACATAGACAGAGGTCACACTGCAGCCTTGTTGCAGGAAAGTGGCTGTCAAGGCCTCTCTAAACCACTCACCCTGTGTTTTCTTGGGAAATCCGCAGGAACACCTGTGAGGTGGCAATCTCTGCCACACTCAACCAAAGGTGTGGTTTAGTAAGTGCCTGACACACCAGTGAGCAGACAGCATGCTCCTGAGTGCTGCAGATGCAATGCCCTTGGGAGAGGAGAACAAGTTGGGGCTCAGCCCTTGTGGCACGTGCTGGCTTCCCTATCCTCACCAGTAGGAGACGACTTGGAAGACACTGGTGGTACAGGACAGCCCGAACACAGTGTGGATCTCCACCTGAGAGCATCAGCACAGTTAAGGGAGTTTTAGAAATCTATAACCTAACCCATACTTAGGAAAGGAAAAATAATTAGTCCTATCTTACAGATGAGAGAATGACACACAGACAAAAAAATACTGTAAAGAGCACAAACTTGGTGTCAGAGTGAGAACAAGAACCAAGGTAAATTCACACTTGTACTCTTCTCCAGCAGACACCTTGCATGTCAGTCCACTGAGAGCTCCCTGATTTCTCCTCGCCATCACACTGTAAACAATTGCACATACCTGTATCATTTCCTACTGTAACTTCCACAAAAGTAATTGCTATGATAATATCTGTCCATTCAGGAAGGAAATCAGGGAAATCATACTGACATGGAGCAAAGGGAAGGTTGTGCCACTCCAGAAAGCATGTCATGAAATCCCTCCTGATGGGCCAGACAGTCCTTTACGTGTTGTTGCACCAATGCTGGATATGATCTTTCCACATGTTCTCCTTCAAGACTGAATTTTTATTATGCTGGCATCACTTTTGCATCCTCTCCCAGTGACTTTGAAAGGTGTGCAAAGGTAAGGTGCTGCTGATCTCTCTCTTCTTGTTGGAGGGAGCATGGCTGTAGCTCCCAATGCCAGGATCAACCTGGCCTCAGCAGCATAGGACTGTCCAGAGTTTTATCCTTGTGTTTAAGCACAGAATGTCACACAGTTATGAGCTTGGCGCAGGACCTGATATGAATGTTAAACATGGCATGACAGGTACGTGTACTGTGTGCTGTGGGATTTCTTGCTAGCCACCATCTTCTGCTTCAGCAAATATGCATAGAATGGGTGGTACACCTCTTTGCAACTTCATCACAGAAAGTATGCCCATTTCTCCTATTCTGTAGCAACCTTGACCTTCTGAGAGAAAGATTGAGAGACAGAGACTGCTTCCTTCACAACTGATGACATTAGGCTAGTTATTTCCATCCTCCCTAACTAATGCTGAAGGTCAAGTACTGTTTTTCATATAAACACAACCCACAATGAAATAAAGAAGGTGATCCAGGAGGGTAAAATGTAACCATGCACCATGATCTGGGATTTATGTCTCACATGAAACACAAGACACTCCTCTCCAAATCTAACTGAAAGCTAAATACATTCATAGTCTAATAGGGAGATAAACAGAGGATTTAGGACTGCATCTTAGTAAGTACAGCAAGTTTTACTGAAATGGTATTTATAGTATCTGAGTTACAACCTTTGCAGTAATATGGTTCCTGCTGGAGCAGTATCTCCTCCCACAAGCAACTCACCCACTTCAAGTCTCACTGGTTACTTTCTGTCTTAAATCACTTTAAAAACATGGCTCAAAGTTGTTTCATAGCTTTACTCTCTCAGAAATGTGCAACATGAACATAATAGTGTTACTAAGAAGTCAAAAATAACTTAACACAGTAGCTATATAAGATTCTCCAATGGTCAAACTTTAAACAATTACTTTTTGCTAAGTTCAGAAAATTAGCATATTTGTTAATCAAATTAATTTAAAAAGTAGCTTTTCAAAATAAAAGCAATGCTTTAAATAAATATAGTCTTTTTTATAAGCATAAAACACTCCTGTTTAGGTAACACAAATACTACACTCAAGCACAGTACTTAAACAATTGAAATGAATGTTGTGAGCATATATGAACTGGACACTGGGAAGGACAAGAATGCATTGCTTTGTGACATTTTCTGTTTTCCTTCTACAGCAACACAAAAAGATGTCCAATTCTCAGCACTATCCTAAACACTTGATACATGCTAGGACATTTGTAACTGCTGCATATAAATGCTGGTACCCTCATTTTCGCCAAGCATTTTATCTATACTACATCCACAGTAGTTCTGCAGCCTTGTTTCAAATGTCTAGCATGGTATGATTCTTAACCACCGCAACGTAAGGCCAGATCCCGCCTATACACCGACCTCTCATACTTCTTCAATAAAGCTCACACTACATGGAATTTTTAAAACCTGCCTTCCAGTACTGGCACCACAGTGTGTTTCAGAAGGACCTGAAGCTCACCTTCAGAGTATTACCAAAGAATATTCACAGCTTTCCTTACAACTACAGGGCTGACTAGCTACGTTCATCACTATACAAGTTAAACATAAATGCCTATCAGAAAAGACTGTAGATGCCCTGCAGATCTACAAGGTAGCAATGATGTACTAGAATGAAATAAATCAGCTAGTTCTCATGTTAGCATGTGTTATCTGGATGTATCCCAAAGAGCAGTTTGCTAAAATTCAATGAAATGTACATCTGAAATCTAATCACAATCTACTTAGCAATTCTGACCATTTAATATCTTCTCTATTTAAATTGTCCATTAAAAATCATGTTCAGGATCTGCAGCAAACCATTGTTTTTGCCCTCACAAAAACAGTAGCTAATGACATTTGTTGACATATTTTGTCTGTTTAAACAGTATAACAATAATAATAACCTATAAGTTGAATGATAGAAGTTGGAGAGTAAAATAAAGCACAAAAGCTGATACAAGTACTCTCTATTCGTTTTGATCTTCAGAAGGAACAGGCCTATTCAAAGACAACAAAGGAATAAATTAAGTAAATGACTAATGTAATGCATAAAACGGTGTTTACAGGATCTGCATATGCGCACACGCGCACTTGTGTACAGACAGCTGGGTTTCATTAGAAATCTTACTACTGGAGTTCAACTTACATAAATTAACTGCATTAAAATACTGATATTGTGAGGATTTTAATACTATTAACACCCTGTACAGGGCATTCCTGTGTGAATTTCTAAAAGCTTTAAAAAAATAGTTTAGAGCTATTGAAATCTGTGACAAACATGACAACTCTGCGTCCTAGCACTGCTTCCCATTTTCATCTCCTGTATCCTTCTCTTGTATCGCTTCTAGGCACCGTTTTGACTTTGCATCTGCATGCGCACTTCCAGTTTTGCTCAGTCCGCAGGACAGGCATGCCAGCTGGATCTGCTTCATGTTTTCCAGGGCTTCATTCTTGGCATTCTTCAGGAGGTCTCCTTGGCCCTAAGGATGCACAGACAGAGAGAATCAGGGATCACACACATTGCTCAGAACCAAAAATAGGAATAATACTCTGTCACTGGTTCAGTACCGTGGAATGTGAGCCAGGTGCTGTCTCAAACCTCCCTGAACACCAGCCCCAGGGGAAGAGACTGAAGTCTCTGCTGCAGCTCAGCTCACTAAGGAAGGCAGCAGGTGGCATAGTGAGCATGAATGCAATGGGAGCCAAACTTTCCCCCTTTTAGGGCACCCCTTGGGAAGTAACTTGGTCTGACTGACTTACGGAGTTCATTGCTCCCAAGTGCTCATCTCTACAGGGAAATGGACTATCTTCTTCCACAGTCAGTAACAAGGATCTGCCAGGAATGCAGTAGCAATGACACCCTCTCCTCATGCCATTGCTCCATCCTCGCAGGAACACTCATTGCATCAGATCCCAAATGGCAACAACTACATGACCACAGCCAAGGTCCCTTACAAGCTGTGAGACCCCAGTTACCCATCCCTCCTTGTACCTGGATTTGCTCTCTAGCTCTTGGCAAGGGCAGGCCAAACTGTGGTTACGAGAAGCGTGACATTCTGTAATACTACAGTGAATCTTTTCAAACCACTCTGAGACCTCTGATCAAGCAAGCTGGGAGCAAGGGACCATATGAGTAAAAGCCTGTTTTTGTGTCTTCTCAAAGCATGCAAAAGTGAAGTGACTACAGGCTGTCAATGCAATTTGTAACTATCAAGAAAAACATGTTATATGAAATTTGTATTAAAGAGTTTGTGCTCAGAAATGCCAAAATGAATATTTATTTAACACTGATATCTCAAGTGCCATTGTGTAACAAGATTCTGGTGCTGGAGGATACAAATAAATAAAAGCTAGGAGATGCATCTGGTCATTAAAATTCAGTATCACTAAGAACCTGAGCTGCTCTTCTTCTAACATCACCCAAAGTACAGCTTAAAGTATACCAACTCTGTGCAGCGGTTTGTGAGCATATTCAGAAGGAACACTGACTTAAATGTCACATTCACCTCTCTGCCACCTAACTTGACCTCCTGCAACCAGAGCTGCTCAGTGAGGTCTCACAGGAGGCAACAGATGCAAGAGTTGGGAAAAACTAGAAGGGCAACTAACCACTGAATCTCCTTCAGTTTTCAAAACAAACCACATGTGTTGGAGGAAGAACAGCATAACAACTTCCAGCAATGGGAGCATTTCAGCTCTCCCTTTCTCAATAAAGAGAGGAAGAGCGTATCCCACACTGATGATCACATTTCCCTTCTTACCAGTGCCTGGCACTGGGTTTGCACCACCTGAGCCTCTGTTAACAGTGTTCACAAGGACGACACAATGGTTGCTTGCAAGTCTCCCAGCACTGGTAAACACCACGTGGGAAACAACGTCAGCCAGAGATGGCATCCTGCATCCGAGGAGGTGATTGCCTCATCTCCTGCTGACATCAATTTGTCCCTGCTGAACAATGCAGATCCTTCCCCAGATGCTAGGAATCCAACTTAATGCTAGAATAACAAAAAGCACTGGGAAGGAGAAAGCAGCTCTGTGCTATTTGGTATGGAGCACTTTTGAAGAGATTTCTAACTCGGCAGCATGACAGTTATGGGTAAGCAGACAAACAGTGAGCAGATACTGCTTAAAAAAACAAAACAAAATTTATGCAGCACACACTTCATATAAATGCATTCTTGCTCTTAGGATAAAGGTTGAGCTTATTTTTAAAGGTGGAAGGCAGGGATTCAACATATATCTGCCTCTACTGCTCAGTGTGCCTCACTCTCCCCGTCTGCAAATAGAAGGGGAAGCAAACCTATGTCACAGATCGCAGCACAGCCAGACAGCTCCAACAGCAGTGTTACTTACGACACAGTAATGTTATGAAAGATGGTAGTAGACTCCCCACTACACAAGTGCATTTCTGAATAGCTCGGTTTTAGCACGAAACAAACCCACTTACAGTGGGGCTTGTTACTGGTTCTTTTGTTTTGTCATGCATACAGGACTGCAGACACTAAAGGTTGTGCCAATGAGATGACAAATCAGTGTGATGATGCTTTGCAGCCTTAATTTCTCTGAGCAAAAAAACTGGCACTATGTATTCGCAGAATAATCTCTTTAGCACAAAAAGCAATTCAAAATAGACATCCCTACAGTACAAAGCACATTTACACTCCAAAATGGGAAGAAACAGTGCAACAGAGATAAAATAACACTAATGATGATGACAATGGAGGCCCAGCATCCAGAAGCATCTGGCATCCTCTTTGTTGGGGTGTCTGGGAAAAGATTTCTAGGGAAACTACTTGGGATTTAGTACACCTCTGTTTGGAGGATGACAGCCTCAGTCCACCCTGGAAAGATTCATATCTGAAGTCCCCAGAAGCCAGGGAACTTCACAGCCAGTGTGGCAGCACTGAACCATCAGCTCTCCCTTACGCATATTCTGATTTCACATTTAAGTAACCAGGCAATTCAGATTACAAGTTTCATTTGAGGAAACACATGACATGTCTTCTGGTTCCAAGAAGAGAAAAACTCCTCCTGAGCACAATTTCAAGGTTTTGAAGACATATTTCGCAGTGATCTGAAAACAGAAATGGACTTACCAAAACAATGCAATTCCATTAATGTGCAGACCAACCGATATACGTCTTGGTTTCCTTGTGTTATTTATTTTTAAACAGCTGTTCCACTTGAGCAAGCTGAAGAAAAAATGATTTTGAATGATCTGTCACAAACCCCCTCTGACAGAACTGCGGTAATTCTAGAGAAACTGAAAAAAAAATAATCTGTGGGCATTCTCTGTTTGAAAAGCCATCTGTTTGCTTTGTAAAACTGGCTGTGAACATAATCCACTTAAGGAAAAAGTCAGCAAAACTGTGTCAATACCTTAACAAACTAAACACTGGATAGAAGCTAGAATAAACTTCAAAAGTATGACTGTGCTGAAACAATCTTCATAAGCCAGTCTTTGTGATAACCTCTGTATTTGTGATAACAATCCTCTTTGCTCTTACAAACAAAGCATCTCTCTTCCAGACAGAGATCACAACAGTGCATTTCAGCATCTATCCATCTATCTTCCTTCTGCTGCTGCTATCATCAGCCTTCCTGAACACGAATACTTGTGAGAAAGGTTAAACTCAACATTTGGCAGGACACTAAACTAAGCCAAAAGAGATTAATCAAGGGTTGCACTTCAAGAAACAATGAAGAAGCCCATTTTAATTTAGAGTTAGAGAACATTAAGTGTAAGGTTTCATACACCTAACTACAACAAGCCATGGAACCTCAACATAAATTAACATTACCGTAAAAATAATGCAGCTTGTCAAGCAAGTGTGAGATTATGAGCTTTTACCTTGACAGGCTAATAGTACTGAGGAAACAGGGATCATCTAGCAGAGCTTTAAGTACTGCTCAGTTCCAGTGACAACCTGTGAGAAGATTTCAGATGTGTGTGAGTAGCTCTTGGTAGACACTTGCACAACAGACACAGCTGAATTTTGTAGATATTACTATTATTTAAAATTCTTACAAAATCAAACTTCTACATTTTTGTGAGTCAAGACCACAGCTTATTATATCCAGTGAAAAGCCAGAGCCTGAGGTAAGAGAAATGAAAGGAGAAGGTGGTTTAGAGCACCATTTTGTGTTTGATTTCACAATGCTTTTCTTTTTTTTTTTTAATACACAATGCATGTTATCTCCTTATGAATATAAATATACAGGTATAGGTACCTGTACATACATTAATAATTATTATTTATATTCCCATGCTTTCCAGGAAATTTTGGCCTTCATGTTATGATGCACTGCTAGCTTTGGGCTCCTGCCATTACTGGGGCTCAGATGGTCAGAAAGGCAGGACATGAACCTCCCCAGGCTGCAGCTGCTCACACCAGCCCTAGGGCTAAAGGAGGACCCTGGGGAGTCATGGTCCAGCCCAGTGAGACATAAGCACCTTGCTTTGCCACAAGCCAAGCAGAAAACCCTTGGTTGTGTTTCCAGGGGGGTGGAATACTGTCTGTGAAGGCCATTTTGTAATCTGCTTCTTGTAAAAGCAGACAGTGCTTATCTCCAGGCAGACACACTCCCTGACAGCATATTATGGGAGCTTCCTTTTCATTCCACAGGGGCTGAGTACACAAACAATAAATAACAGAGGTTTCTATTCCTCCCCTGCTGTCCATGCCACATCACACTTGTGATATTACTGTTATTTTTTAGCTTTTTCTCAAAGAAACAAGCTCTTTATTATTTAATCACAAAGCAACATTCCCACTCTGGAGTACTTGGCTGAAAAAGCCAGACACAGCGAAATAGAGCAACTGCAGAATAATGGCACTGATAATCAACTGAAGGAGTTGGAAAGCACAAATGCTGGAGTGCAGTTGGGATATTCATGTACTCCATGTGAAGGCTGCATTTACTGCGAGGGGTGCATTCTCGAAGTGTCATAGTGGGAACTTCATTGTGTTTAATATTAATAAGGAGGTACACAATTAAACAATCATACATGGCTTTGAAAATGCAATCCTGAGGAGGAAATCATGAATGAAATGATTAGTCTGCTATGTCAAGCTTATAAAGAGCAGATATCTTTACAAGCCTTCTTCAAAGTCAAATGTGGGGACAGCAGATACGAATTTGATTATGATACAACCATATATTTTTGGATCAGGCTTCTGTTCCAAAAAGATAGTTTCTGATCCAAAAAGACAGAAGGAGGAATAAGAACTGACAGAACAGACTCCTACAGTGAAGGTCATTCAGATTCTTGTGGACACAGACAACAGCTGTCCCCCCCAGCCAGTGACCACACAATCATACTGCCTCCTGGGAGGCCAGCAGGATGAAACTGCCCAAGGCAGAAGACAGATACAGTCATTGGGGATGAGACAGAACAGCCACAGCAGTAACATATCTCTTCCTTCTTCTTCACACTTGATATTTGCATGAGTCTTAGAAGGGAAAACACACCAGCAGCTTCAAAAGCACAAACCCTTGCCAAGGTACGCAGCCCTGAGGCTGATACATCCCAGCCACCAACCTCCTGCCAGCAGCACCAACTCTAGGATAATTCCTGTGTGAAGACTACACAGGTGACTGAAAATACTGTTTCACAAAGCAGCCTCTCCTTTTGCAATTGTATGAGAGAAAGAACAATGCTAGCATTACTCCAGGTGGTTGGTAAAATTCACATGAGCAACAGGGAGTTGTCCAAAACAAGCAGTTCCCTGAAAGGGCTCCCAGCAGTTTAAGTGGGAAAGTAGGTAGGAATTAGGACTATGTCCCCTCCACAGAGTCCTTATGACCCCAGCCTGACCTGAACACTCAGCATGCTCATCTATCAGCCCAGTTCTCATCAAGTCATGTATCTAAGCAAACACGGTATGCTGACCATGGTCAAGGTTTGGGCAACCCTCTTAAAACATCCAATGGCAAACTGGTATCCAACTGCAAACTGGTACTCTGACCCAGGGGTGGAGCCTGATGCTAAAATCATGCATGTGGTAGAAGTGTACAAGAGATTCAAGTTACCTGAAATACAGTTTGGTCTGATTTATCTATTTACATTTGAGTTCCCAAACTAGACTGATCTACCAGCAGTTCATCTTTGGGCTGTCATATACAAGCCCTGAAACGTTTTAACTGATTTTGTCATTTTGGTCTCACTCCAAAGGTCTGAGTTGGAAGTAATGATTAAAAAAATGATCTACAAAATAGTCTGTAAAGATGTTAAGCATTAGCCTGACTAGTTTTCTAGCAGGCTGGTGACAGACCATTGTAGCCAATGCAGTACAAGGTAGTGATGTGAGCAGCTGGGCAGAGGGAATGCCAGCTATGATACTGCCTCAAAAATTACCTGGGGTGTTCTCCAGCTGTTGTAAAGGTGCAATTAAAATCTAAATGACAATGCTTGATATCAAGAGGCAGTTCCTTTGGCACCGCACTGGGCAAGGCTCTGTAATTCACTACAAAACTGCCAACCCACAACTTGTATATTTCCAAACTGTGCAACACAGCCAAATGCAGACTTTGAGGACAGCCTGGGTGGTGAAAATAAGCAAAACTCCACTGTGACATAAGAATCATAGAATCACTCAGGTTGGAAAAGACCTTAAAGATCATCGAGTCCAACCATGATCTAACCATACTACCCTAACTCTAACAACCCTCCACTAAATCATGTCCCTGAGCACCACATCCAAGTGGTTTTTAAACACATCCAGGGATGGTGACTCAATCACTTCCCTGGGGAGCCTGTTCCTGTGCTTAACCACCTTTTCTCTAAAGAAGTGTTTCCTCATATCCAACCTAAACTTACCCTGGCACAACTTGAGGCCATTTACCCTCGTCCTGTCACCAATAAGAAGAGACTAACGCTGCTCTCGCTGTAAGCACCTTTCAGATACTGGAAGAGAGCAATAAAGTCTCCCCTCAGCCTCCTCTTCCCCAGACTAAATAGCGCCAGTTCCTTCAGTCTCTCCTCATGAGCCACATTCTCCTGATACAAGCCAGGAAGCCAATGGCCTTCTTTGCCACCTGGGCAAACTGCTGGCTCATATTCAGCCGACTGTCCATCAGTACACCAAGGTCCGTTTCCATCAGGCAGCTTTCCAGCCACTCCTCCCTAAGCCTGTAGGGTTGTCTGGGGTTGTTGTGACCAAAATGTAGGACTCGACACTTGGCCCTATTGAAACTCATACAGTTTGCCTTTGCCCATCGATCCAGTCTACCCAGGTCCCCCTTTGTAGAGCCTTACTACCCTCCAGCAGATCAAGGTGTCGTCTGCTTACTGTGAGTGCACTCAATCCCCTGATCAAGATCATTGATAGAGATGTCAAATAGAAGCTGCCCCAGTACCGAGCCCTGGGGGACACTGCTCATGACTGGCCTCCAACTGGATTTAACTCCACTCACCACAACTCTTTTGGCCCAGCCATCCTGCCAGTGTTTCACCCAGCAGAGCGTATGCCCATCCAAACCATGTGCAGCCAGCTTTTCCATGAGGATGCTGTGGGGGACAGTGTCAAAGGCTTTACTGAAGTCCAGGCAGACCACACTGACAGCCTTACCTTCATTCACTAAGCAGGTCATTTTGTCATAGGATAAAATCAAGTTTGTCAGACAGGATCTACTATTTGTATATGTGTTTGTAATTCTCTTACATGATTTGCTTAATGCAATAGAGGAGAGGGTCCTATGTGGCTGGATTGCCACACAGTCAAGTGCCCTCCCAAAGACTGCTGGTCCTAGACCAAAGTCTGAGAAGGAATGAAATCAAGTGTTTTCCTGAACAACTAAGCAGGAAAAGCATTCAAAGCTGTTATGTTCCCTATTGATCTTTAAACAGAGCTCTCCACTGAAATCTATGGGCTCTTGCAAATCAGTGGCACTGTACAGCTACTAGCCTATTCCTTCATGCAAACATTTTATGCAAAAAAATGGTGGGCATTTATTTTCATTAAAAAAAAAAATACTTCTTGGTTCTCTCTCATCTGGGCATTTCAATTAAATTACCTTATACGAGGTTGTCAAAGTCAATGAATGTGAGCACTGACTGTCTGTACCAGTGCTGCAGCAGGAATTTGCTTTCAGAAATGATGGCATTAATTTGAAGTTAGCAATATGCTGAGCAGTTCAACTGTTTGAGTGTCTTCCAGGCACTGTTTCTTGCAGACAGCTTCCATGCACAGGCACAAATGTACGGACTGTGGCTGTCAACCCCTCCTTGCTCGGAGCCTGCCTTTTTTCTGGTGATAACTTTGAAACTGAACAGCTAGTTGGAAGCCCCAGAGTGTACAATCAATACCAAGAAAACCTCATATCATTAAAGAAATTGGGGCATTATTTTAGATACATGTTCTTTAGATGGAAGTCTAAGCATATGTCTAGACTTGTGTTGGTCCTCCTCCTGTCACAAAAACAAACTCCCCACACATACTAGCACCAGCTAGTAATTCTAGAGAAGCCTGGAGAGGGTCAGCAAAAACAAAAGAAGAGGAAAAAATGAAGCCACAAGAGCAGACTTTTCTTGCATTTCATTTTTCTAAGTAAAAGGATCACATGCAGGAAAATATACATTTTGCAGCTCACAGGACACCTGTGCAAGACAAGCCCTGAACAAAACACGTGGCTGGAAATAGCTGGCACTCCCCCACCTCCCTGCTCCCCCATGCTCTCTGCATTGTCACACTGGCTGCAAACCACAGTTAATGCTCAAATCATGTCCTTTGTCACAAACAACTCCAAACATCCATTAAATTCATCAGAAACTGTAAAGGCTTTACTAACCTTCTCACATGTGGACTGAACAATGGGTACCTACGCTGTTTTGGCATTTGGGCAATTTTGTGTTTACTTTTTCAGGTTTTGGAAAGAAGGTTTTAAGAGGAGATGCAGAGAAATAGTGCCTGCTCACCTTAGATTGCTGCTTAGGGCAAGCAGATAGAAAAATACCTGCAGCTGTGCTTCCAGCTAACTGAAACAATCTCATTAAGGTGAAATGAGATTCAGAGTGCAGTTCCTGGACAAGTAATGGAGCATTCTTATATGGGGCCTGCTCCTAGAAACAGCTCCTTACATTCTCATCTCACCGCCACAAGCACTGATTTCTTAGGAGCTGTATGGTTTGCAGACCCACTGTTCTGGTGCCTGGCAAACATCACTCACTGACTGGGGTGTGGGAATTACAGAAACTGCCAGAGCTCCCTGTTTCTACACAGGGGACATGAAACCCTCTCTCTACTTCACCTGAGGTGCTCCGGGCAGCCTGTCTGTAACCTGCTCCAAAACAGCACAGATGATAAAGGATTTTACACTGAAGCAGAAAGCCTTAAGCTGAAACAACAAATTCCAGATCATATGAAAGGTAAGGAGGGGTGGAGGAGAATCTAATGGCTAGGAGGAAACAGATTTTGTAAAGACACCAGAGTAAATGCTCTGATCCACCTGATCCCTGCCAACTCAGATGTTAGTCCTCTGAAGTCAAAGGCCAGTTTGCCAGTGACCTCAGTAAAAGCAGAACTGAGCCATTTCCTCCACTCACTTTTCACCAAGCAGAGGTCAAGAAGACTGCTATCTGCCAGCATCCATGAGACCTATGTGCAACATAGCTAGTTTGCCTTGGGAGAATCCCAGCTTGTCCCTTGCAGCGCAGATGTGAAACCAAGTACAAACAAGAGTGCATAAGGTTATTTTTGTAAAAAGCACACAGACCCCTCCCGGGTCAGTATTTCAGCAAAGAACTACTGAAATAAAGTGACTGTGAAGGAAGATGAAAATCAGGAGAGGTCAGACACAAGATGTGAGAACTTTCTGTGAAAGATGAAAATGGAGGCAAAAAGCAAATCAAGTGAGCAAAGCACAAAAAACAATGGTACAAGACAAGATTATAGTATTAATTTACACACTCATTCCCCCAAAATGTCAGTGAGGAAATCAAACAATTTCCAACCCACTACAATGCCATGCCACTGAAAATGAGAGACTTTCAGCAAAATTAAATTCAACTTTTAAACCCATTACAGAGAACATAAACGCCTCCAAAGTTTACTTGGGTGAGAGCTGGAGAAGTTGCACTGGGGAAATTTATGTTCTCCAATCTCAGATCACCAAGTCACCCTGAAGTAAGTTGCCTGTACACTGGATGCTGCTAGGTGCTTCCAGACTCAGTTCATTTATCTCTCACTGCTAAACTGGGCCCCTTTAACTGAGCTGTGCAACTTCCACCACCTTCGTCACTGCTTGAAAATGTAAACCAGGGTTGGAGGACGCAAACTCACGATCACAAGTACACATTGTTTTAACAGCTCATCTGAGTTTTGTTCAGCAAAGCAAAACGTGATTAGATTATGGACCTCAGTTGAGTCCTATATCTATCACTAGTTGCCAGACAGGACTGTAAGATCACTGTCTACAAAATGAAGACAAGAGACATCCAGAGTGTGCTGAGGGCAACCACCTTTGCGAATGATCTTTGGAGACCTCTTCATGTTACTCATAGAGATGGCCTGAAAAAGTTAGACTCAAAATTAAGTCCTGGTGCATGGCGCAGAGATCCATCCCAAAGGAAACTGCACAAATACACGTCTGTTTCAGGTGCTTTTTCATCACCTTCTGGCTCTCCTCCTCTCTGTTGCTTGGTACACCAGCATGACCAGACCCCACACACTAAGGCACAGGACTTCAGCTGATACCAGGTGAGAACATGCAGAGCATTATTGTCACTGCTAGCTCTGTCAATTCAGAGTGAGTCGCAATGCATCTGTAATGCTTCTCTTGGCAACATGGAACCTGTTTCTGACCTGTAACATGGACGACCCTGGGCACTGAGCTTTTTAATTTACTCTTTTAACATTGACTGATGAGTCTCTTTAGTCTGCTCTCACACATACACAGCTAGACATAAGTAATGCCATCTTTTTGTGACCTAAAAATAAACAGAAGCTGCCACAGCAACAAAATCTCTGCTTTTGTCTCAGCTTTTCTCACCAAATGCATCCCATAGGATCCTCTGAAGTGGGAAATTACCTGGACCTGGGAATTGATCCATAGGAGATGGAATTGCCTTTGGATCCAGTAGGGCTCATTACCTTGCACTTTATTTCCAAAGACTGTAGGTTAGATGTTAGGCAGATTTGTTTTTAATATTATTATTATTATTTTACTTAAAGGGTGGTGCAGCAGTGGCACAGGTTACCCAGATAAGCTGTGGATGTGCCATTTGCTGGAGGCATTCAAGGATAGGTTGGACAAGGGTGTGGACAGCCATATCTGGTGGGTGGCAACCTGCCCATAGCAGGGGGCTGGAACTAAACGATCTGTAAGGTTCCCTCCAACCTAAGCCATTCTATGATCTAGAAAAAAGGAAAAAAAAGAAAACTGCAGTTGTCAAGGATATGACAACTACAAGGATACAAAAGATCGTGGTTTTCCAATCTACTGTTCCTAGAGTAAAGCTTACTTCCACCTGCAAGCACTTCAGTCTCTGACTCTTCAAGCAACTGCTACACAGCATCTGCACAGATTCTTGGGATCACCTGCCATGGTTAGGGCTTACAGGATCTAACAAGGTCACTGTGATGAACAACCACAATGCAATGCCTGATCTTGCAGAATACCCTTGACAAAGTTTGTAGCTTTTAACTAATCGCCCAAGTCCACCCTGCAGATCCACATTGCCAATAAATGTGTATGTCAACATGGAAGTCTTTACTCAACAACCAGTGGTTAGACTTAAAAAAAAAAATAAATATCAATATCACCACTGAGCTAAATGTCACCACTTCACTGATCACAGATTTTGGAATATATTAGCAACGTGGATGAGTATTTTCTGATTTCAGTGTAAGGAGGCAGAAAATTGAAGATGGGTTGGTACAATGAAGTGAAGAAGGTCACACAAGCAAGTCACTACCTTCTGGATTCAGAATTCAGCTCTCTTGGCTCATGCACTCATGTAAATGCAGAACAAGTGACAAAGGTCCTTGCTAGCAGTCGGATCATGCATGTACCAACAAATGCAGAGAGAATTTCTGTGTATGCCCAGGAGGGAGGAAGGAAGGGCTTGTTATTCATAAAGAGGTATGCTATCCCCCATCTTCAGTAAAACAGTTACAAAGTACATTACCAGACTTGACTGAGGCCACTGACAGCCAGGGAAAACCAAGCACCTCTCAGCAACAGAAGAAGAGGAAGTTTCAATGGAGCAAAAGGCAGCTTTCATCATCTCCTGAGACCCCTCTAGAATCAGCTTCATTTAGACACTCATTCCCCCTGAAGGGAGCACGGTTTTGTAGACAGTGTCATGCAACTCACCTAACAAAAGGGGCAGTCAACTTTGCATCGCTCATACAAAGGTATGTGATCTGCAGCAAGGAATTCAAGATACACACAACAAAGGCAGTTTTAAAAATACGTTAACCTTCTGGCACACACCAAAGATTACGATAAACCACAGCTTTCCAGACTAGCACAGGTTTTATGCTCCTGAAGAACTATATTATTGAGACTTAACAGTAAGCAAACAAAAAGAGCAACATGTAAGTCTTGTATGGCCCTTCCCCATGTACAAATCAGTGCTCCACTTCCCTCTGATACTCAACAGCCTTGCACAAAATCAGGAAAATTAACTGTGGCTGGAGGCTTCCAGCAGCAGCTCCCACCTGCCCTTCCGCTGGATGGCCAACCATGAGATAGAGCCTTCTGCTCAGACACAGGCTGCCGAAAGAAGCTCCCCCACAGCTCCACAGCCCCATGTCTAAATGAAGCAGTGAATTTAACAGCTTAGGAACACAATCACTTGGGGTAAAAATCCTCCCAGAACCCTGTGGGTTATTCTACCTCAGGCAAGGAACTGAGCTGATGCAGGTTAGCTCCATGTTTACAGAAAAACAAAAGGAGATTTTCTACCTGCCTTTCTTAGCTCTGAAGCTATCCCAGCTCTGCTAGACCTTTATCAGGATGCATGATGCTGATCTGCAATGGCATTCAACAATTTAAAACACAACGAAGGCAAAACATCCTGCCAGGCACCATCAGTCTCATCTCTGCACAGACGAGAAACAGCAACGTGTGTCAGCTGGGAGGGACGAGATCAGCCCAGCAACAGAAAATCCTCAGTTGTAGTGTGAACTTCCTAAACTCACATTAAAATAGAACTAAAGATTAAAATAGAAACAAAGTCATTTAAAACATAACACATTCTTTCAATAACAAATAACCATGCAACTGAATCTCTCTATTATTTAAGAGGTATCGGGAATCCTCTAAGTTGCATAAGGAGAGAACTGAAGATTCCTAAGCAGTACTCAGTGCTCACACTGTTACAGATGAATCTAACCAATTATGTCCAAGAAGAAAGGCTCCATTTGATGTGTCTCAGCACAGGAAAAACATCCATTGCTTAACTGACTACCCTGAAACAAAACCAACAGTATGTAGGAGAGCAAAGGAGGAGGCCACCAACTTCTTCACTGTTGTGAATCATCATCCAGGCAAGGTACCATAGGACACTGCAGCCTTCAACACATTGGAGGCAGCCACTCCTTTCTTTTCATTATTTGTCTGCTCAGCTAGTGACAGATCAAAGGATGAAATGTGCAAATTTCTGCTCGAACTTTTACTTTCACTACAGTCCTTTTAATTCTGAATGAGGTCATGTTGTCAGATCAGCACATATTCCACGTCAGACACTTCCACGTCTTCCAGGCTGTGTTAATTAACTCCACCACTGGGCACAGCAGCCTTTGATATCCTGTTTATTTGATATTTGATGTCTCGAATGGAAATGGCAACAGTGCAGGGGAGGCAATGGAGGAAGAAGTTGCAGAAGTTCCTGCTCCACTTGAGTTCCTTCTATCACTACCTTCTTCAAAGGATGGCAGATGATATTGACCTAGACTGACAAGCCTCCTTCAGCGAGGAACCCCCTACAAATGCTATTCCAGTCAGTCAGTCACTACTTTTTTTTTATTTGCTTTTTCCTTATTGCAGCCTGTTTTCATGCTCATTTCTGTTCAGGCATGCATATGTGCTGCAGCAGCTCTTGTAAGTGTATCTGTTGATTTTTCAAATAACCTCCTCATAACTGATAACCTTATTGATAACCAGTGGCAACCAGTACTCACAGCACAAGCTCTCTTTCTATTTCACACACTGTCACCTGATCACTATGGATTACTAATACCAGTTACACAGTCTTCAGACAGGATGGCCTACAAACGTGACAGAAGCTGGTCTTCACACCTGGGTACTAAGAACAGTGACAGGTTTGCAGAGAACAAAGCCTGCAGCAGCTGCAGCACAGGGTAGAGCAGTGCCAGCTCCCAAATGCGGCCACCCCATGGAGTGTCATTGAGAGTCTGCAGCAACAAGCTCACATGAAACAGAGTGCAATGAGACAGCTTCTGAGCCAGGACATGTCTAGTCCAGGTCAAGGATGGGGGGAGTCTGACACATGGGTATAACAGACAGCGTGGTGGTGAGCAACACCACATGCTATTTATATATATATATAAAAACACATATATTTATAATATATGTATTTATAATCATAAAAATATAAATGGAGTTCTTAGCATGCCAACCCCCTGCTGGAGGGGGGGGGGTCCCACCTGTACCACTGAGGTGCCTGTGGCACGAGGGGCATGAGGCACAGTGACCCCACAGGTCCCAGCCCTGCCTCCTGCCACCACCATCATGGCAGCACAATGCACCTTGTCCTGCTTCACATCCACAGCTTCTGGCAATTTGTCACGTCACTGTAAATAAAAGGCACCTCCTAAGACTGCTTGCCACTTCTCTCTGGCTTATCTTAATCAAACACAAGAAAACCAGGCAAAGACAAGACATCACTGTAGGCATTTTGTATCATCTTTTACTTCCCTGACCTGTTCCTGTCTCAGTGTTACTGCTGTTCTGCATGTATGTTTGACAGCTTCTTACTTTGCCTGCTCTGAATGTCTGGGTCATTGCTTCTTGCCAGCCAGCAAAGCACTGCTGCCATGTCAGTAGTGAATAAGACCCCAAGAAATAACTGACTAACATGGGATGAAGTCTCTCTTTTTTGACAAACCATGCCTATTTGAAAGCCATGTTGGGCTTGGTATCCTGACACATATCTTTAGAAATTCAAGGTGTCACGAAGAAGCCAGAGCTGTTAACCCTGGCAGTTGTTGCTCTCCCATCCCCTCTCAGTCTCTTCCCTTGCCAGCATTTGTTACCTGCAGATTTAAGATCACCTGGATAGCTTTCACATATACTTTAAAAATGTGAATATTTGTGTCTTGAAATTTAATTTGACCAAGAAAACAGGCCTGGTCAGAAACACCATTAGAACTTCCAAAGCTCACACAAAGCAGTTGGGCAGAGAGACCACACATTACCTGTCTGAGACTGCTAACTACATCCTCCCCAGAGCAATGCTCCTGCAGCGTGGCTGACAGCCAAGAAGAACAGGATATTCAAGCTGATTAACCAGTACTGCGTAGAGACTGGGATTACAATCCTTTTATACTGATGCACACTGTTCAAGTAACCTCGAAAGTTTGCAGATGCAACTGACAAATTACACCAAGATCCCACCATCTTGGTGCTTGGCAGGTGCATTCCTACTTTCAAGTTTGGACAAGAAATGCAGAAGGTGGTACTATTTGCAGAACAAGGGAGAGCTCAAGGCAGCATTTACCAACCTAATCAGCAGAGAACAGTATCCTGCTGAATACAAGAAGGATCCATCTACCTAGTAATTACATGGTTTAGGTCTGTTGGTCTACAAGATATGCTGATTAAAACAAGTTTGTGTGGAATTCACACACTGTTACATCTCTATCTTGTAATTCTATCATTGAAAGGTCTCTAAATCCCTATCCCAGAAAAATTACAAAACACAACTCAGTAGGCACAGGTGTGTCCCCAGGAGTCAAGGAAGGCTTTGCCTCCTGAAATCTGGAGCCTCCACCATACTTGCCACCATCTTCAGGCCACATGAAGGGCCCAGGAAATGAAACGTTCTTCCATTCTGTTCTTCTAACCTCCTCACATGCTCAGGAAGCAGCGACCTAAGCAACTTTGTCCTTCTCCACCTTTCTTTTTACTTTTAAATAAAATGAATCAAATTAAGCAGACTGATATTTACAAGAATAAGTGGATGTTCACTTGGCTGGACCTTCATCTTCTCTTTAGCACCTTCTAGGTCAACCATTTCATGTTATTTTTTTCCCTTTTTTTGTCCTTAACTTGATGTGTAAGAGTCAAACCTGATCTAGCAACTACATAAATAATTAGACAGGCTCAGCATTTCCTCGCATCTGTCATCCCACAGCAGGCTGATCCTTTGGAAGAACTGCAGCCAAGTCAGACTTGGTAATGCAGCAGCACTTCAGGAATAGCCGGGTTATGCCGCCCAGGGAGGTTTAAAAATTGAAACAACACTCTGAACTGCAGCAATGATGGAAATGCAAGCCACACGAGGATGAGACAAAAGCATTTAACCTCTCTGGAAAATGAGTCTTCAGGGGAACCACTTTCAAAACATATTTATCTAGGGAGATCTGCAGATGAGTAAACATGGAATAATATACCCAGCTCTGCATTTGAAGGGAGGTGTGAACGCTTCATACCACACAGACCACTCCTGCCACACTGCTCCTGCAAGACTATCATTGTCACAAGGTGACAGAAATCAGAAGAATTTGTTGCTGAGCC
Source organism: Meleagris gallopavo (assembly GCF_905368555.1). Taxonomy (NCBI): domain Eukaryota; kingdom Metazoa; phylum Chordata; class Aves; order Galliformes; family Phasianidae; genus Meleagris; species Meleagris gallopavo. The sequence goes on from NC_139410.1 coordinate 9,762,133, forward strand.
ACTACAGTGTGTATTGCATCTATTTTTTCAGTTTTGCAGACTGAGTACCAAGGTCTCATGTTCCCAGAGAAGTGCTAAAAAGAGCAAGGACAGCAAATATGGGGATACTTTGGGAAGAGGCAAAGGCATGACTGACTTACAAGGGAAAAAAAAAGTACACGGTGCATGGAATGCAGTAGCTTTGCAGGTATTTGTGAGTTCACCATGTTCTAGCTTAAGACCAGAGCGTAAACTCTCACACAAATCTTCTGGCAACAGTTGCATGACATGAAGTAGAATACATTGCTACAGTCATGCTTAACTACACGTCTTCTTGAAAATGCCATGCTGCTCTGGGGTCTTTTGCATGCCAAGCAGCAAAAAGGAAAAAAGACCTGTGTGAAAAAAAACACATCTCTCTTACCAGATGGTTCTAGAGTACTGCACAACTCACACTAAAAACAGTGCCATACTGTGATATAATAACTGTGTGAAAGGACCTTGTTCTTCCAAAGGATCAGCAGCATCTCTTTGCATGGTACCATTGTAAGAATTCTCAATTTATAGTCACTGTCAGATACATTGCTTGTCTTCCTAAAGAAAATTGACACCTTATTATAGATGTGAAAATCAGTTCAGTTGAAGTGAAGCCTAGTGAGAATTCATCTGTTTGCATGTACATATTTCAGAAATCCATCTTTTACTTCTCCAAGAAGCCTTCAGGTGCTCACTTGGGGTTCTGCCACCCAAATGAGATGTCTGGATGCTGCAGGTCTCCAGTTACCAAAGGCTGATTACTCCATTGTAATAAATAACTGTGATAAAGAAGCATTAATGGAAGTGGTGGTCCAGAACTGGATTTTGTGCAGTTTCACTGCATAACACTGCTACACCTGAGCCAACATTGGTGATGACTACATCATAAATTTGAGAATTTCTCCCTCAAAGACTGACTTGCACTAACAATTTAATAACTGCATGCCTTCTGCACAAAGCAACCTTTCTCTTAATAAATCGAATCAGCAGTAATTTAAATGCAACATAATTAGCAGACGAACTGATGGACAAGTGATTAAATGATCCTTGAAAATTTAACCACTTGATGTCTTGTAGTCAGGTGCTATAACAAACAGCACACAAAAACAGTTGGGAGTCCTAATAATACACACTAATAAGAATACAATTACAGCACTAAGCGCAAAACCCTATCACAGACAGCAAAATATTTATAAAACATGAACACATTCCAGAGCAGAGATCGAACTCAAATATTTGTTTTTCTCCTTCTGAAGAAGATCAAAACAGTAAATGCCACTTTGTCTTCTCATGGCTTGTCTGTAAATAATATCTGCATGTAGATAAGCTAACTAACCAGATAGATACCATCAACACAAAGGCAGTTTTTTGGGGACATTATTGCTAGACTGTGTACGTGCTGATCACGAACGCCCAGGAAAATACATTTGCACACATAACACATCCATGTGAGAGCACTATATCTGAACCCACGCAACACACACAAATCTCATGGACTTGGGCACTCTGGTGGATCCCAGTTTCCATGCCCGAGCAAATACCTCCAGGCAGCCCATGGCACATTCACCTCAGCAAGGAGAGTAGTTTTGAAGGCCACATTTCCATCCTCCTCCCTTTCCTCCTCCCCCAAAAAATCTTAAAAACTCACAAAGTAGCCATTAAAGTAATGCTTTGCACATAAATCAGATGCTGAGTATTTCAGTCACAGAAGACTTGGAAGCAAATCCCACAGAAGAGGCAGTGGACAGGAGGGCCCGAGGAGAGGCAGCATCCAGCATCGCCCCATGTCAGCTCTACATGAGTGCTACTTGCACATACCTACATGTGTTGACCCAAAAGCCAGCACCCGGGGAAAAATAAGAGGTGCCTACACACTCACATACCTACAGGAAACCCTTCACTCAGAGATACGTGTGGTTAGTTATTTTAACACCAACTAAATACCTCATCAAAATGAACTGTGAATTTGTGGCAAACCCAAGCTGAGCAGTTTGGCAGGGTCATTAGGTAATACCATGGCTCACATGATGTGATAAACAGAATGTTTCTTGCTACCCTCTGCACTTTAGTACTTAAGTACAAAAGAAAAATAGAAATAGAGGTGCACAGAAATAAAAATGAAAACGAGACTACATTTGAGATTATAATGACTAATTATGCTGTGAGAAAATGATTATTCCACCTACTGTAATTACACTGTGCTTCTCAATATTACCAACTGTGTGTGTAATGCTACTTTACACAACATGGGTCCAAACAGAAAGACATAACATTTTAATAATAAACATCAGGACTTGAATTGTTAGCATAGAGTTGTCATGTCCCTGTTCTTACCAATATCTTTATGTTCTGGTAAATAGCTTGTCCTTCTGATGATGGGTGTTTCTAATCCGTATTCGTGTTTATATAAACTAAAGAAGAAAATAACATTGTTTTGATTCACCCTCATTACATACCTCCCAGAAAATAACCCTGGGTATTTTGGAACAGGAAGAATGCTTGCAGTTGTGATTTTTATAAAAAGTACTTTTATTTTACACTCTGTTACTAGTTCACGATTTGGCCTGGAACTTTTTTTTTTTACTGCATCCCCTCTGACTTCCAAGCTATCCTATTGCAATTAATATTTATAAATAACACATTAATTAAATGTGCATTTCCTTCACTACCCTAGGAAGACCCTTAATCATTTAGCAAGCATGCAAGCACAACAGCTATTATTGCTTATGGGCACAAGCTTGCAGGAAAAGCTGAGTACTGCTGCATAACACAACTGCCTCCAACAACTCTAAGCACTTGAAGAAGTTTCCTCCCAGAGATATTTTGCCTTTCTCTCACCTCACCCAGTGATGATTCATCTGATGCGTTTGCTAGATACTGCAGGCTGTTTTTCTTTTCTTACCTCTATGCCAACTGATAGTGAAATGCATTTGTAATGACCACCCTGAGAATGGGCATGCAAAGGATGCTCTGTTTTATTGGGAAAAGGTTGCTGGTCTCTCCTCATCAACACCTCCCCTCTCACCAGCTCACCGCACAAGATGCAGCTGTAACCAGCAATAGGTTTGTTAGGGGCAGGGTTACTGAAATACATACTTTTTAAGAGAACAAAAGAAGTTTTTTTAAAAAAGGAACAATCATCAACTGTTTTATATCAAACATCTGAAGTACAGACATTTTCATCTTTGCCTCGTGGCACTGATGAATCAAAATTCAGTACGAATGAAAAGCTGTTTCTCGTGCTCTTCTATCAACAGTAGCTGCAATCAACATGGTTGGCACTTTAATGTGTAAGTAAATAAACCCAAGAGGCTGTGGCTTAGAAACTATGCACAATTTATTCTTTTACCTTGACTAAATGTTTGTAATGTTCTTTGATACATGACAGTATGTGTTAAGTAGCAAATATTTTTCATGGGAAATGTTTCCCTGATACCCAACTCATATCTTCATTAATCACAGATCATCTCAGAAAGCTGAACATCTAAATTGACAAGCATCTAAAAATGCGTAAGTTTTAAGTAGCCCTGGCTGTGTGTACAGTGGCTCAATGCGAGGCATTTATTTTACCTAACACAGCTAAAGGCATTCAGAATGATGTACACAATTGCCTAGTGCATTTTTTTGTTCTCTGTAGCTACTCACCTTAATTATACTGCGTGGAAAAGGTCAGTCAGCCCCTTCCATCATGTTTGAACTGACTGCCTTTTCTCTTCATCAGAGGTTATATTAACTGTACCTATGCTGACTCCATTGCCCTTTTTCCTCCCTCTCTCACAGTGAATCAACATACACATTAACCACAAATGTCCCTCAAATCTTCTAACCCTTCCTTCATACCACCACCCTCTCCCACCCATTTTTGCTCCTCAGCATCTCCATTCCCAATTCCTTTTTGTTAATGCTCTTTCTATCTCAAAGAAGCAGAGGCCTGCCACCTCCTGCTGCTCTTGCTACTGCTGTTGCACGTCATGTTTCAATGTCTATTTGATTAGTAAAGTCATAACGATTCCCTCTGCCCTGTGAAGGGAAAGATGCTAGGGGGCTAGAGACAGGGCAACACACCTACTGGGAGGTGGAGGGAGCGAGCGGCAGGGAGGAAGCAAAGGGTCATGAGTGAACAAAATGTGATCTATCAGAGCAAGGTGGGAAATGGGGCTGTGAAGCAAGGTGTGAGCTGAATGCTTGGCTGGATTCCTCTCCTTGCCATTTGATGGAGCTACACCAGATCCTCTCTTCTTTCCATCTTAGGCTGTCCTGGGGCAACTTCACCCAGGCCCAGATGTCCAGCTGCCATGGCAATTTATGGCTGCCAGTGCTGAACCTGTCGCTAAAGCCTGGAGAGCAAAGTGCTCACTGCACAGCATGTCACTGTGCAGCCAGGACAGAGGCTCTTTTAGCCACTCAGATGATGCTCCACTTCTGAAATACATCTCTGACATCTGCAGGATCTACAGTATTTGTTGTGTGCTTTTTTTCATCACAGTCTACCCCATTCCCCACCTTTCCTTCATATTACAAATGAAGTGTGCAAAACCCAGCGTCAGGTCACATACAGGGTGTGTGAAGGCAGAAAAAGGAAATGAAATTGGGTCTGTGAGCACACAAACTCATGAGCTATCTTTTCTCCTTTGTGTAGGCTTATGTAAATTCCCCTCCACAACTTCCAAACCATAGTTGTGATTAAATATATACAATAATGCTCAGTAATTGGGAGTGACAAGCTAAAAAGACCAAAGATTTGTTAATAGGAGGCACAAGGCAGTGTTTTCTGTGCTTACCTTCAGCACTGTGATATTCCATGCAAAGCTTTCAATGGCTTTGCTTAATTTTCTTCCTTTCAAACCTTCCTTTGTCCCAAGGTTATGAAGCTCTTCATGGAATTCCATCCCTAAAAAAAACCCAGATAATTGCATCACCCCCTTTATGACTGCATTTTTCTCCTCACAGCTGGCACTTCCTCCATCCTGTTTCCATGTTCCCCCTTTCTTCCCCATCGGAACACCATGCCTGGAAAGCACCTTCCAGAACAGCAGTGTTACATGCAACCTTGCACACCGCTTGTTCCCCATTTAAACACTTCTCCAGTGCTTCTGCTTGCAGTCTGCATTGCTGAAATACTGTGATAAAAGACGACCGTTTGTCACTCTCCTTCAATGGATGCCCTGCGAGACAATCTGGCAGATGTGAAAGATACCTGTGCAGCACAGCAAAGACAGGCTCAGGTGCACAGCTTCTTATTAACCTTAATCACAGTCATAAAGAAAAACCATTGTACTCCACAATGACAATTTCATGAATATACACCGCTAATGGTAGGATTGCTGTTCTTGCAGCCTGTTGAATGGAGACTTCCAACCATAGCCCTGGCCATTGTGACATTTCGTTGCTGTATACTAGAACTGGAGAAATCCAGGAGTGGATTAAAAATCTTTACGAGTCCAACTAGCTCACCAATTCTATGAGATTTGCACAGTGTTTGCAAACATTCCTCTGAGGTTACTGAGAATGAAGAGAAAATGAAAAAAGAGCTCCTTGTGTTCCATTAGTTTTTACTTTACAAAGGCCTAAAACTAAATCACTCCAAAACATCTGAAGCCCATTCTGGCTGAAGAAAGCAAGTTGGATCTCCAGTTCAATCTCCAGTTTCGTAGCTCTCCTTCCCCTAGTGATTTAAGGCAAACATTACGCACAAGTTCAAGCTTTGTTGAAATTACATCAAAGAAACCCCCACAGACACCTGACAAGGAACACCTGAACAAAGCAGTTGTTTTAGCAAGGTTGCTGAAGGAGAGAGACCCTGATGCCCTGAGGCAGGCTTATAATCAGCATCAACCTGCCCAAAGCTCTTCTGGAAAACTGGCAGTAGACTTCCTCTTGCCCTGCACTGAATCTGGAGGTGGCTGAGCCACAGTTTGAGAAATACTGAAGTTCAACCTCACACAATGCAAGGTTTATCTACTGTTTATTCTGCAGAACATCACTCGCTCACAAGTGTTCCAAAAGGGTAACAAAGCTCTGCAACACTTCCTTTGGAAACAGTCTAGATTATCGTACCTTAAGCAAGATTCCCCTGTAAGCTGCCTCATGCCAACAGAGTTACAAATCACATGAATAAGAGAAAGAAAATAGTCAGGTGACTTGCTTTGTCCCCTGAAGAACTAGGAAAGGTCTACAGTGCTCAGTTCCACTTGGACAGCCCTGCCTTTATGCAGTGCATGTTATTTTTCACCCAAAACTTCCTCACCTGTCGACTGAAGACAGTGCTGTCCCACATAGAGGCAGCTGCTAATATCTGTTGGGCTGTGGGAAGGAGCATCAGTGAAAAAGCATCAAAACCACACATGAAAAATAAATAAATGGAGCAACAAATCAGCAGCTTGAGAAGTCATTTGGGGTCCTGTGGCACAGGGAGCCTGGGCCAAACCAGCTGGGAATGCACTTGCTAAGGGATAGGATTGAGCTGAGGTTGGTGAAGGACAATGTCAAAGGCAATTTTACCTCTAACATCTCTTAACAGCAGAAGCCAAGGCACAACCAAGATGAAGCCTGTCAAATTCAGGAAGATGTACCACCTCTCCTCCATTTGCTATCACAGCACTGGCCATTGCTCCAGAGCTCTTAATTTCAAAGAACAAAGGCTGGGTTCCACCCTGCTCTTGTAACACTTAAAGATCAGTTAAATGCGATTACATTTTCAAGTTTCCTTTAATTAAAAAGATGGGTTTAAAAAGATGAATTAAAGCATTTACTACAAAGCACCAGCTTCATTCATTATTTACATTCAGTAGAAGCAAATGGGTGTAGATTGCTTCACTTGCCAAATCCAAAAATGACTGTTGGAAAAAACAGTACTTAAAATTGTTGTGGCACCAGAAGACTACGCCTGAGACCATGAATCAAATACAGTAGCTAGTGTTTTTGCATTATTGAGCTTAAAGGCTCGTTGCAGGTTATAAAAGGTGCAGCTATACAACTAAATTGACTGAAAGCAGATTTTATTTCCTCAGTGTAAACCCATAAATTCACTGCATGAATTTATTCAGCATGGTACATGAAAGCTGATGGATTTAGTTGTAGGGGATTAAGATCTTAACACTGCCAAATGTGGACTCTTATCTCCGTAGCAGAGCTTATTTTTTGTTATCATCATAAACTACAGGAAACATGTCCCAGTTAGGAGTCTGGGTTACTGTCCTGAATAAGAGATAAAGAGGTTTGCATGAATAAACTGAGCTGTGAATCACAGATGTTTGGTAATTCCTACCATCCTGGAGAAGATCTGCCGCATGATCTTGCAGCAGAGCAAACAGCATATATGGGTGGCCACTTTGGAACCCACCTCCTCCTCTTATACTGATACATGCAAAATAGAGTCCCAGCTCAGGTAGAGACATCTAGTATAATACAACAGCAAGACAAGATCTGCTTTAAGCCCGCTTACACTGGTTTGTGCTCACCTAATGCATGATGTGGCATTATGCATGGTCACATGGATTTGTTGAACACAACAGAATTATATTGGTGCAAGTTTCCAAGATCTAAACCAAACCTAAATGGCACAATTAAGTAAGGGTAGGCAGGAGAACTTGGTCCTGTGAGTTTCAAAACCTCTTGCCTATAGTATGTTCAAGTGAACAACTGTGACAGAGAACAGAGCTCAGGAAACAAAGGTAACACATCCTCTCACTCTCTTTGTAATTGAATTTCTTTCTGGTTCATTTGACTAATTTAAATGCTGTCAGATATTTCAGGTCTGTAGACCAAATGAAGAAATAGCTTTTGGGATGAAAGCTGAGCATTCTTCCCTGATCCTACACCTCCACTGCTGCTGGAGGATGAACCTTCAGGAGGGCAGAGCCTGCTAAGGAAGACCAGGATGTTCACTTAACTATCAGGTGAAAAATGATGCACAGTCACAAACTGTAAGAAACTTCTGTCATGTTGTTTCCCATCTCCCATCCAGAACTGCACATTAGAGAAGGATTACCTGCTTTCTGACACTGAACGATCTTGTCGTGAGTGATGTCTGCTGTCTCGATAAGAACCCTGCTCTCTTGAATCATCTGTCAGAAAATAAATGAAAAACAACAGCATTACTGGGGTCTCCTGCAACATCTCATCCACAAAAAGTAACAAAGGTAAAACCCAGGAAGAGCTCTATTCTGCAAGCAAAACCATAAAGATTGGATCACTGCTTCACATCAGGTCCCCTAGATCTATATTAAGCTAAGTGACAGTTGCTCAGGAGATGTTTTGTTCCAGAAATTAAAGAACAGCTGTTTTACATCAGTGAGACATACTGTAAATAATACGAAGTGATTTCAGGAGAAAGAGTTAGCAGACAAACAAAACTCATTCTATGTGAAACCAGGCCATTTCTAATTACTAATTTCCTTGGAATGGATGAAGAAGTAAACATAGTACTCAGTATAAGCTGTTATCAAAACCATTACCAAGTCATGAATAGTGCTGGTTTCAAGAGGTACTTAAACCTGTGCACAACTTTATGCGTTACAGCCAGTCAAACAGTTCAGTTGCTGGAGGTTCTCTTTGAAGCAATTCAGATTGAAATTGTACAGCTTTCAGCATCTCAGTGTTGCAGTTGAAGTTTACAAGGGAGAGCAAGAAGTCAGCCAGATAGTTTCAACAGGCCTACTCACAAGTTTCAAGAGACATCGTCATCTATGCAGTTTCCTAGAGCAGGCCATTAAAACAAACACAGATGAAATGTCCATTATGTGACATGTTTCCTGAGCCTCTTCTCTTGAAACTACTTTTCTCCTTTGACATTAACAATCCTTCCAAAGCTCTTCAGAAGCTCAGGCAAGCAAACAAATTGTTTCAACATTTATTCCATGAAATTGCAGAAGGTAACACATAAATCTGTTGCTGTAGGAAAGAACATGCTGGATAGCAAATTATGCCTGAGAATAATCTCACTCTCCTGGGACTTCCATCACGAAAACCAGGCAGAACGAAAGCAGTGCCAATTAGAAATGAAGCATAGCACTGCTTAATTTCTGAAAATACAGAAACCATCATCTGAAAGCTCTGCCAAAGTACTACAACTGTAAAAAGCATCCCTACTGTCAAATGCACTAAGTATGAAAACACAACTAGTCAGTTGCAATGATTTTGGTGGAAGACAGTATGAAAGCACTAAGCCAACCCCCACAGATGAACGTCTTACTATTTTAATTAGATACAAGGGAGGAGATATTTCTACACATCACACACAAACTTCCAAATCCTGGAGAAATTCAGACTCAAATTTTGCTGCTTATGCCATCTCTGTTGCTAAATAAAGCTATTAAGAAAGGCTCACTTTAATAAAAAATGCCTATATCCTTACTTCAACATAAACAAGAACACGAGAAAAACTAAATCCATTACCAGATTCACAAGCAGAAAGAAAGAGACCTGACACGTCTGTAAGAGTGCAAAATTATTTTTCAACAGAAGATGCCCCGTAGATATTCCTGAGCATTAAGTTACTTTAGATACTATCCTTCACCTTTCACTGTGTATTACTTTGTTGTTCATTGCATCATGTTCATGTTTTCTCTTCGGTACTTTCACTTACCATCTGGAAAAAAATAACAATTTCTACCCACCCTCTGGCTTCTCTTTGCTGCAGCACGTAGTCAATTTGTGCAGAAGGAGATATTCAGTTGCCAACTACAAATGCTGCAGTCAGTCCGAACAGTAAAGAGAGTCACCAAGGGGCCAGCCAGAGGCCCAACATGCATCTCATGGCCATGCAGACCTGCAGCCAGGCACTGCTGGCCACTCCCCATTGTCCCAGGGCTTGCCCACAGCCCCAGTGCGGGTCTGCACTGCACTTCCTCTGCAGCAGCATCAGGGAGCTGCCCAGTGAGGTCAGTGCACTTCAGCCAATGTGTCTGACTCACATGCACAAATCTCTGAAATGTAAAACCCAGTTTATGAGAGTCAGAGCTGCAACAAAAAGAAAGCAAGAGAATCATGAGTTTTTACACGCAATTTGGTAACATGGGTTTGACCATATCTTCCTCCAATACTGGACCAATTCCTGGGAGCTTGTGGTGCAGTTGTCTTTGGATTACCAAATGTGAAGGTATTATGTTTGTTTTTAAAAGAGAAGTGGCAAGAAGATGTCCATTTCCTTTTACTGCAGAGCAGGTAGAGCAGCACTCCTCTCCTTTGATGCTAACATCAAAGTCTCACTGCTTTCATCTCAGAAAGAACAATTAGAAACAGATCATGCAGCAGAATTTAACCCATTCCTGTCCTCTTGCACTTCTGACAAAATTAGCTGCTTTTGTCCCTTGACGTATCCTGAGAACTAAGTCAGAGTCCACAGCTCAGTGACCAGGCTTAGATGATGCCTTTCGCTCACCACCTTGCATTTGCCTTCAGATATTTCTCTAGGAAATAGCATTAGGAAGAAATAATACAACCTAGCCCAATGACAATACACGATTTTGGAGGGTCTACAGTGTCTACCTGGTATGATAACACCAGGTGGGATCAGTACTTCTGCACTGCAGCCCAGAAACTGTTCCCAACTGTGTCTGCAATTTCAGCAGTTCAGGCCAAAAATATGCTTCCCAGCTCTGCAGTAAAAGATCACAGAGACAGGTTAGTGTGAAGAGGAAGTGAGAATGTTTGCTTCAAATAATCAGAGATGGATTCATATAGTTAAGAGTATGACAAGCAAGTAATTGCTATCCAGGAATAAAATTATAGCATAGGGCTTTGGTTTTGTGGGTGTTCGATTTTTTTTTTCCCTTTATGTCTGTTACAATAGATGCTCTTCAAAGGTTTAGGAGCCAATCCTGAGAACAAAACTTATATGATCTTCAAAAAATAATCCAACAGCAACGTGAAAATCCATTTCTTTTTTTCCTCTTGCATGTTTTCATTTACATGCAGGGAAGCTCCTTGGGTAATATTTACAAAGGTATTGCTGTAAGGATCACCTGAAATGCTGTCCCTGGTAACTGTTTACTGGAATTACTGCTAATAACACCTCAATATGCAGTCTACTGCAGGTATAAGCAAGTGAAAGCTGCACACAGGGACAGGCATCTCCATGCTGGACCCATGAGAGCAGCAGCAGGTTTCCTGGCCACAGCAGAAGGTGATGACCAGGGACAAGCATGTTGGCTACAGGCATCTCTGCGCGGGCCTGACTGTCAGGCCCATGGCTCTGCTCCTGTCAGCTGCTCCTGCACACAGCCCTGTGCTGTGGCATCTAGAAACACTTTTATTTTTTTTCCCTCTTTCTTTGGCATTGGTTCTTAAATGACTCCAGAAGCTCTTAGTCTGAACGCTCTCCTGCTTTTCCAGCTGGCACCAAACCCAAAGCCCTGCTTGCGGATGTCAGTTACCACTACTAGCAGTGTCAAGACAACAACCAGAAGCACGAAACACAACATGAAGCTGTGGGATTTTCTGCTGGGAAGGTAACCCCATAAATCATACAACAGTATAAGATTTCCAACACACAATTTTGCCAGCAATGTTATGATATTCAGCAATATGTCTCAGATGTGAAAAGTGAGCACTTTCTGCAGTCTGAATTTCCATACACATCTGCACGGCTAAGATCACTGTTGAGCAGTGCTTTTGAGGCATTTTTTTTTAACACCAGTCACCTGCCTGGAGTCCACCAGGCTGCTTTTTAATGGCAGCTCCCAAATGGCAGCTCAGTTTGGCCACTGCCTTCCAAAAGCAAGAGATTTCTCATTCCTTTGGAAACTCATGGTTCACCTCTCTGACACTGAGCCTTCAGGGACTGACCACAAATAAGTATGTACTAATAAGCAACCTTCAAAGGATGAATGCTGATATCTGGGTCCACTCAGAGTCAAGATAGTTCTTGTTTCCCATATTAGAAAGATTAATCTTGAGAGTGATGTGTTTCAAGTAAGTACAGGGGAAAACATGAACAAAAATGGCAGTGAAGCCACAAAGAAGCTTGATTCTGTTACAGGTGCTTTGAGAGATACTTTGCTGATCAGTCATGTACATCTACTGAAGTAGGCAAGAGGAACAGGGTGAGTGAGGAAAACTTCCTTAAATTTTCTAAACAGATGCAGAAGGGAAGAAGGAAGAGTACAGAATAGCATTTTACTGAAGTTATTCCATAAAGGCATCAGAACAGAACTCACTCTGCACATCACGCTGAAACCCAGGGAGCAAGCTATAAGCCATGACTCACTGCTTGCTCCGCCTGCCAGCTTGCTGCACCCCTTTGTGCCACCTGGATCCTGCTCAGAACCAGCCTCTGCATCCCAACAGACAGGAGCCTGTGAGGAGGGCACAAGGGTGGAACAAAGTGGGGTCCTGCTCTTCCATCAGGGACCCTGCCGCTTTTCTGGGGGAAAAGAGACACCAACACTGTACTTGTCCTGGAGGTGCTGACCCTGCTGTAGAGGCTGCAGTGCAAGAAATACTCTCATAATGAGAAGGGAAGAAGTTGTTGTTCAGAGTGACAGAAGATGCACTGGCATAAGCCCCAGAAAAACATGTCACATTTAATAAACTAATGGGGATGAGGAATATAAAACCTCATCTGCATGTGTTATTTATTTTCCTGCAAAGTTCATTTAATTTAAATATTCTTACAGAATGGTGAAAACAAGTAGCTTAAACTTGATTCACCTCAACCTACCTGAAGCACTCTGCTGAAAACAGGCAGGTTTCTCACAAAAGCACAGGCGGGAGCTGGCACAAACCCAGGAGCTCTCTAATACACAATCCATAAGAATCAGGAGGTAGAACTGACCGTGGGCTGAAAATATAACTGGCCTGGCTTACTGAAGTGTCTAAACACTGCCTTCAATATCAACTTCTAAATCACATTCGTAGAAAGAGTTTAACTTTGTCATATCTGTTAAGTATTATTACAAAGGTAAATAACATATAAAGTATGTTTACACTAAATTTTTTTTTAAACTCAAGAATTTCATGTTTGTACTAAAGTTTAATCACAAGATCAGCAAAAAATGAACATAAAACGTTTTCTTTTTATTTAACGAATTCCTGTGCTACAAATGTATTTTGTCCTTTTATTACAAACTACTCTAGAAATTGAAAAGGGGAGAGGAAATTAACACAGCAGAGTCTCACCAAAAAAAAAGACAGGAAAAACTCCCAGTGGCAAATTAAAGCACTGCTTCTGCTGGGAAGATAAATGATAGAGAAGGGACAGTTCAAAGAATCTACTCATAAATATTCTGAAGTTTGAACAGAAACCAACAGAACATCAAATTAAAAAAGAGAAAGCTTTTCCCTCTCTGCCATAATCCTGTGCCTGCCTCAGACAAGGAGGAATTCTGCCTGGGTAAGGATTGCCATATCATGCCTCTTTTGCTGCAAAAAACGCCACAGAAACACAACCAATTGGAAAAACATCCAAAGCACAAACTGAACTCATGAAAATTTAAAGAGGATTTTCTCTAGCATCGAACATTTCCTGCAGACATTTGAGACTTGAAACTGCCAGACAATTAATCACGTGCCAGCAAATATTGTAAAGAGGATGTCCACATGCTACCAAAATGTGGGAAGAAATAGAAGAAATAGTGGCCACCTACTGTGGGATGGTCACATTACCTGAAGTCTCTGAAATACCTTAGCCACACAGACTGCAGAAGGAAATGAAGGAAATTCACCCTAAGTTCCAAGTTCATGGTTTTGCTTCCAAGTATTTCTGGACAAGTATGGTGTCAAGGTCACATCCTGCAATGCTCTCTCATGGTTCATAGTTTTTCATTGGTATTCCATATCATGACATCATGCAGTGCACTGGGAGTTAAAGTTAATGTTGCAGTTCCATGCATTGCTGCTATGCTTACTAAGTTCCAGTCTCGTGGTCTCAGAAAAGAAGAATGAGCTACAACTTCCAGAAGATTTCATTTTTCTGTTTTCTGTTTGAAGGGAAAGACAAAACGGACTGGGAGTCATGAGACTGCCGCTGTGCTCCCTGGCCATCTCACCTACAGCATGAGAGTAAGGACTTTGGTTTCGGAAACTCTGTCTCTTCTGCATTTTATTTATCACTTGCAATTTCAATCATATTGTATTATCTACCTTTTTGTCCTTTATCTCATTGCCACCATTCTTTCTCATTCAGGCCCATCTCTCTACCCTCTCCCTTTTTCTCCTACCTCCCCCCTTCCTAGGGCACAGATCCATGGGTCTCTTTGCCCCCTTGTCACCCTTGTCATGGAAACCAGGCCAAACCGTGACAGACCTGGTGCACGAAGACCAGTTCTCTGTAAAACAACAGAAACAACCAAGAAATAGGAGAAGGAGTCAGCTTTCAACATGCTTGTGCTAAATGACCAACTAAAGCACCAACCAGAATTTCAATCTATAAGAAAAGTTCTGATGGGACCCCTTTCACGTCCTAATTTACAAGAATCAGAGAGAGAAAATGAGAGACTAGTGAGAAAAGAGAGAATTACAAGAAAAGGAGAAAGAAAAAGTATAATTGCTTTCCTAGTCTGTGTCTAATTTTGGATAGAAAGTTCTTTAAGACAGCTATGAATTCAATGTCCATGTACCGGACTGTGTTTGACGTCAGTGCCTTGTGACACTTTCTTGGCAGCAAATATTATGCTCTGCAATATCCCTTGTTTTCAGCTGTTCAGAGAATTGTGAAAAATGTCCCTCTGGGGATGATGCTGTCCCAGCTGAAATACAAATTTCAGTGGAAAAGCTCATCAAAATCCATTCGGTCATTTTGTATTTACATAAACCGGAAAAAATGGATTTCCTCCCTGGGAATAAATAGCCATCATGCCCATACCAAGACAAGGAAACCCAAAAGACCGAATCTGAAACAACAACATACAGAGACACACACCTCTGCAGAGTTCTGCCAGCATACATGGACCAATGCTTGTGTCAGAAAACCCACTGCCATTAAATACATCGTCTTATTTCCCAGAAGTGCATTTCTTATCAAAAATCCCCAATCCATCTCCATGTTAGCTGAGAAGTTAATTCTAACTTGCCTTCTCTCAACCATACCAACAGACACCATCCTTCCTTACCTGTCTGTTACAAAAAAATCACAATCAGTTCCCAGAAAGAGGCGTGAATATAGAGCAAAATGAACATTTGAACATGAGTATATATAACAAAAACATTACCCATCCTTTGTGCAACTGTCACTCAAAAACAGAGTAAGAAAAATTCTTGGGGAGCTTCTTTTATTTTTTTCCTGAAAAAATACTTGCACAAGAGCCAGATGACTGGGTAAAGACAAGAAAATGCATTACCAAGTGTGTTATTTCTAATTTCCAAATGATTTAATCATTTCATCTCAGAGGAAAAATAAAGCTGAACCAATAACTGTAAAGCAAACTGCACAAGCGATTCTTAGTTCATACATGCTTGCATCAGCAAACAAATATACTGTGCAGAGAAACCACAATCTGTTTACCAAAAAAAAAAATCACAAAAAAATTCTAACTTCACAGGATAACTGTTTGCAATGAATAATTCAGCCATCTGTCATATCCAGCTGGGCCCCATCCGGATTCCTCATATGGAATATCTCCTTTTCTTTCTTTTCTTTTCTCCTTCCTCCCCACCCCCCCTTAAGTGTGACCACTGAACACCAGCACCAGTTTGGCAGACTGTAAGGTGCAGCACACATGCTGCCTCACCTGAGCGAGCTCCTTGCAGTGCCCAACCACCCATGATGGCGAGCCCACAGGTAAAAAGCAACAGGCAAGGTCTGAGGAACAGCTCTGCAAATGGCATGCTCTGCTATCCTCTGTTCATGCAATCTCTTGAGTTGGAAGGAGCCCGCAAGGACCACTGAGTCCAACCCCTGGCACTACAGAGCACCATCCAGATTTCAAAACCTCCTTCTGAGAGCACTGTCCAAGCACTCCTTGATCTCCAGCAGCTCAGAGCTGTGCCAACTGCCCTGGGCAGACTGTTCCATGCTCACTGCCCTCTGGGGCAGAACCCTTCCCTCACCCCCAGCTGACCCTCCATGACATCATACACTACACTATGTAGGGAGACCACACGTAAGCTGAAATCAACTGTTCTCAACTGTGTATCTGGTAGTGTACATATTCTTCAAGAATGCCTGCATTGCCCGCGTTCTACCTTATTTTCAAGTGGTCCCACTCTCTGTACTCTGCAGAAACTCCCCTACCATTGAAGATATCACCACTGAAGACCCCTCCTCCACAAGACACAACAGCAGTTGAGTTCCATAAAATTGCTCCAATGCAAATAGAACCGTGAAAAAATCATTTGGGATCCTTAGACAAAGCATGTTAGATTTTATTCTGATAGAGCCTCTCTCAAAAGAAAATGTTTAAGACTGAACACAATAGTAGAACTAATTACCCAGGAAAACACAAACAAACTGGTCTTTGTCTATCTGCCTGCTCTAACAAAGGCTGAACACAAAGGAATAAACACTTATTTGTTTTCAGGAGGGCTGTGGCAGGTCTCAGAGTATTTGCACCTCCATTTGCCCAGGCTGTCAGCACTGCCCATGCCCCATTAAACATGCAGGCAGAGCTTATATTTCCTTTGGGGAAAAAAAGAAGATGTGGTCAAAACCCACTTTGAGTTGAACAGCCATTTATGGGGAATGCAGCAAGTAATTGTTCCGGTCCATCAAGATCCATGGAGCTACGCTCATCAACACCTTGAAACTACTGTATCTTTTTGGTTTGTGAATTTTCTTAATCATATCTAAAACATTTTAGTTTGCTTTCCATCAACATCTCCTTGTGCACATTCACACTGCTACCAAGTATTTCTCTCTGGAGAACAAAAGCACAGAGTAAAATTGCCCCTTTCTGTTAACTTCCTCCTTTCTCTTTCTCTCTCTGTACCTCCTTCAACACCCCCTGACACGCTCTAGCTTACGCTTGCTGAGCCTGCTGAATCACATGCTGCCTACCTGATTCAACCCATCACACAAACTGACCAGGAAAATCTTCATAATTACAAGTTCCTTACTAAAGAGAAGTACACTCTCGGTCACAACAAATACCACAGCAAGAATCCTTTCTCAGTGTTAAAAGTACAAAACTCTCCACCACATACTCACTGTATTTTCAAATATCAGAGACTTCATGTTCTAAATATAGAAAGGACAAAATAGATTTCAATCTTCTGCTGACACTGCTCCAAGAAGGAAATAACCAAAATAAAGCAAATATATTCATAAAATCTAGCTTTTGCTTTTTCAAAAGCAAATAGTATTAGCAACATAAGAATCCAACCTGCCAAACAACATGAATGAAAGTATCTTAAGCCGTGTTCCTGTTAACCAGAACTGCAGCTCAAATCAGATAAAATGTAAGAATCATTTCTCTTCACTATGATTTAAAGCCCTCGTGCTGTATCTTGATAGTAAATTTTTTCTCCATCAGAGACAAATGTGAAAGTAAATGTTACTTAAAAACAGTTATTGAAGAGTTTTGATCTGCATCTCAAAGTGGCCTTTCACCTATTTAAAACAGAACAACTATTTCTAAAGCACATGGAGACCTTGATATGTCTCATATGTACTCTTTGGTACATAATTATAAAGATAAGAGGTGACACATTCATTTTGGTAAACTCCATAAGCAGACCCCCGAATACAGAAGGAATCCTTATTTTGTGGTATTTGCTCATTCAGCCAAGCATCACAGTACATAACGACTCCATCCTAAACATGGTAGGTGACTGGACATCCAAATCCTCATTCTAATATTGATACAGCTGGTATTTTTATTACCACAAATGCATTACCTTCATATTATACAAACCACTTTGGAAGGAACCCAAAGTTTTTTTTCAGTCTTTGTAGTATATCCTTTAATCACACTAGTCGCTCCCCTTCCCCTGTGACCTGACTTTCTCCTGAAAAGTATGTTAAAACAGCAAAATTGGAGACAGAAAGGAGGAGGGCATTTGGCACAGTGAATAGCTGGTCAAAGACGCAGTCAATTTTATAACACTTCAGGGTCTCTGGAAGCAATTTGATGCCCCCCCAAGTTACTTGCAATACTTACTTTTATTCCTTGTGTACATAAGCTGTGGAAATAATTGCTGTGCACTGTAAATGCAAGTCACATTTCACTAAACTATGCAGTTTTCCACCAGTTAATAAGATCAGCTACTAAGGTTGGGAAGAAACAAGGCAATCTAATAATGTGAGGGGTATGATGTAAGAAAAACTATTCCTGCTACAAGTCACACATGCTCAGCACATGAGGCTGAGCAGCAGCATTTACATCAAATTATTTTAGATTGTCTCTTCACATTTTGCAAGTACTTCTGTACCATATCACTTTCTCCTTCCCCACATGGAAGAGTGGGCATTTTAAAACTTTAAAATTTTAAAAAATTTCTTCTGTGTCCTCTCAAACAAAGACACTTACTTGGTTTTAGCAGGGACACGGACACTACGTACAGTGCTGCAGAAAGGCATTGGGAGAGGACAGCTCAGCTTTGCCTCTCTGTCTGATGGCCTTGTTCTCTGCTGAGAGGAGAGAAGCAAAGGGAAACACAAATCTTGCCCCTTCTCAAGGACTATGACAAACAACAGTACATGTTGAACTGCTGCTGTTTTTATAAACGAAGTCACTTCTTTAGTGCCAACATGTGCTACTCACAGCCATGTTTAAAGGAAAAAACGGAACAACAATGAAATGCCCAGTGTTGTGATTTGAATGATAGAAGGACAATTTTGCATAGTTTAAATTGCCTGAAGAGCTCCATTTATTTAACAGAAATTTCCAGGCAGAAGAAAGCCAGCAAGAAGCCTGCCATTTTTGCAACCATGGGAAAAGACAGGTAGCAGTGGGAAGCACCTACCAGGTCATATGCAGCCAGAACCTTTTTTTGCACGTCAGGCACGGTCCCCAGAGGCTCTAGGTAAGGAAACGCGTCCTTCATACAGAGGGTAACAGAAGGTGCATTCTCACTGCTTACGAGCCGCGAGGACAGGGTCAGGATGCACTGCTTCAGGCTTGCAATGGGTGGCAGCCCACACAGCTCTTTAACGGACACCATGGCATTCTGGGGGAAGAAAAAGAAATAGTTTTGCACAAATCCTCACCTGCCAGCATATAGTCATTGCCTTGGGGCTTCCCTCTCCACCACACGTCCAAATAGAGGCACAAGCACACCTTCAAGCTCAGAAGGGTCATGTTAGCATTCGGAGGATTTTAAGAGTTTTGCTTTCATACTCAAGGCGTTGACAAGACAACATTGCCAGGACTATCCCCATGGCTAGTTTTGCAGCTACTCTGCATTACAAATCCAGCCCCCATGGGGACAAGTTTTGGTCCCAAGTATATCAAGCCACCAGCCTAAAGTACTATTTCTCTTCTCAACTGTTTGGAGTCCAATTGCTTTTGACGCTGCAATCGCCTCGCTCTCCTGTCATTATCATCCTCCAGCAAGAACAAGTTCCACAGACCTCGTATTTCCCATGGGAAAGGCAGGCAGAAAAAACATACTTTGTTTTCAGCCCTGCATTACTGCATCATAAAGAAATACAAACACTCTTTCTCCTTCATAGGTCACATGTAAGAAAATCAATACTGGATATACAGGTCAAACCCAACTAACATATGACTATTTATTTATTTATCAAGTCAGTGGATGTATGGCTGACTCACTCTCAATAATTTAGCTTTCTCAAGTCATACAATCTGTGATCACGACACCAAAAAATTTATGTGAGAGAATAATATAACAGCTCATAACTCACCCCACAATGTCTTCCTGAAAAAAGCCAAATGCCCAACTAATTAATAGAGAAGTCTCTCATTAATCAAATGCATTAGCATGCTGTTCAATCTAATGACAGCGTCTTTATGGAGCCTTCGCAAAAGCAAGATCTTGTACTGAAATTTTGTTTGGCAGGCAGATTAATGCTATTTCTGAGTTCAAGTCAAAGAATGTTTTCTTTCATTATAGTTCATGTATATAATCCTGACCTACACAGAAGGTGGAGTCAGCAGCTCAAAGTAGTTACTTTCAAGGCTTGCAGGAAAGGCTGGGAAGAGTTTCCCATTCTTAAAAATATGCTTAGACTATTCCTTTGGGAGCGATTTAAAACTTATGTCATTTTGTAAACTTTTCTAGCTGCCAACATTTCATTTGCTTTAGACTCCATCCAGAAGAGTGGGGTCAATGAAGTGATACGTATTTTTCTCCTGTTTTCAAGACAGAAAAATGAATTGTTTATGTATCTTTACCAAGGAGATAGACAGTTGTGGCTGATTTCAGTTTTTCATTTAAGAAAACTCATTGTTTAATTGCTCCTCAGTTTTGTTTCTAGGCAGCGCATGGACCTCTGAGCCGAGCTCACACTTACCAAACCTGCACAGCTGCCCAGCACACAGAAGACAACGCCCTTGCTGTGGCATCTCTCCTCCTGCTGCCCACAACAGTATAACCCAGGCACTTACACACAGTGAGCTCTGGCTCTCTTAGAGCAGAACAGGCAAGCAGACAACGTGCCAGGAGAACATCTGAGCCACAGTGCATCACCATTGTCTGGGCAGGCACTTAGCCAGGCAAGGCAACACGCTATTTAGCAAGGCAGAAATTACAACCCAAGCTGCCTTCAGCTGTGTACATTAAACATTCACAGCCCTTGGCTGAACAGTGGCAACAGGCGCTCAGGGCAATGTGCTGTTCTTAGCATGATGGATTTCGGTGGTGTAGACAATACTCTAACAAAAAGCATAACCCTCACTAAGTTAGCAAAACAAAAGCTTGCTGACATTTTCCTGCAAGAAATGCAAAGAAATGAAGTTTTTAAGACCTGAGGATGTAAATGTATCCGCCGGTTTGCTTTCCCGGACAAGCACACCCAGTAACATGTGTGTTCACAGAGAATATATTGATTTTTAAACAATTTTGCCTAGTCCCATATCTGCTTATTAGGTAACACCTGTAACTGTCAGCCTTTTGATGCTCAGTTACAAGCTGAGATGGCTGTGGGTCTGACACTTCTCCAATTTTCCACCAAGCTTTCCCTACTGGCAAGGCTCACCAGAACCTCCGCTTCTACGTTCAGTATACACCAATGCAGACAATAGCCATACCTGCATGTTCTCTCTCATGTCGGTGGCCTCTCGTAGTGGATGGACGGCCAACTTAAAAATGTCATCGATAGTCTTGAGCCCAGTGTTCCTCAGCATGGTGTACTCCCTTGCTTTCTTTCCTATTCTCACTGAGAGGCTGCGCTTTTGGGCCTTTCCACCTCCACTTCGATTGGTTATTGCAATATGAACAAAAAGTGTAACGTGCTCCATGATATCGCCAACAAAAGACCGCAGTGGTATGTGCCTGTATCCAGGCTGCAGGCACTCCAGTGGGATGGTGTACTGGCCTATGAACTCATCCCCGATGTAGTCATCATCCAAAACAACAAAACGGATCATAGCCAACTCTGGTAGATTGATCTGGAACTCAAAGCTCTCATCAAAAATTGGGTTATCACTGTTTTGCTGAACAGTTTTAGTTCTTTGTTCAGTGCAATCTGCAGGAATCCCGTGTATTTCTATACAAACATAGGGATCTATGACATCCCCTTTTGCACACGCACCTTTGGGCTTTGGAAAGTTCTGTCCACTGATTATTTTGACATGTAGAACTTGGGGAGAGACCCCCGGAACAATGCCCTTTGTATTTGCACTGAAATAAGACACTTCTTCACGCATTACTGAAGGCCTGAGAACATACCCACATCCACCATTCTGTAGAAACCAGCCAGTATGCAGGTCCATCATGGGTCCTGGAGTCTGATAGTTCATTGCCACTATCTGACAACCACAATTCCAAAAATCTTGAGGATTTAAATTACTGGAATCTATCCTCATGGCACTCGGGTACACTCTGGAAAGAAACTTTTTGTTGTAGTTGACAAAATCCTCAGGGTATTCATTTGCAATTCGACTGGCTTCTGCTTCACTAAAGGAGCAGATTTCCCAATAATTTTGAGCTTTCATGGACGTCTCAAAGTCTTTGTATTGAACAGATTTGCATAGGGACACCAAGTCAGATAACTCCCTGCAGAGCCAGATCAGCTTTGGTTCCCTTGAGAAGTCTTCTGACAGTCTCCGGGATATTTCAGCCTCTTCATCTTCATCTGTGACTTCCCCTTCTAGTACATCCTGGTTGCAGGGCAGCTTCTTCCCCTTTACAATGATCTTCATTTTCAGTTTTTCTGGTGATGGGAGGTAGGCTTCTGAAGATAAAGGTGTCTCCGTGTAGAGTTTGTTTCCAAAGATCCTTTTCATGTGTTGTACCACAACCTTCTGCTGTTGTACGGAGCAGTGGTTCCCCAAGCATAGAATAAGAGGGTATTCTGATGCAAAGAAAGCCAATTTGTTTATCACCTCAATAACATTTTGAAATGAAAGTGGCGATGTCATGTTGTTACGGTTACAAATAATGGGCTCATTATCTGGGCCATCACAGACATCTAGTTCAATACTCCGACAACTCATTTTTAAAGCTCTGACGTAACCATTGATATCAGCTGGCCCTCTGAGTTGGTCTTCAATTAGATATGTGTTGTGAGATGCATTGATGTAGTAATGCGACAAGGGCTGTGTCATGTCTTGGACAATCTTTTTGTGCTCAGGATCAAAAATATCACATTCAGGGGACAGCAAATATTGAGTAAATCCATCAATTGCAAGAAAACCTTTCAAACGTCCTTCTTGAGAAAGCTCATACCTGCGTATAATATCTAGACACATTTCTTCTGTTATGTGGGTCACTCCTTGCTCAGCCTCTAAAAACAGCATGAGGTCATTGGCATCTAGATACTCTTTGTTTTTAGATATCTGCACAAGTAAGAAATAAACTTCAGGTCTAGTGCAAAGTTCGCAGAATGCTTCACAAAATTCCTCTTCTGTTACTCGTGTTGTCAGTTTCTCTTTGCTCTTCTGGATTTCCTTGAATTTTAATCTAATTTTTGATTCCTTTAAGGTGGGGTTAAGCTTCTTTATTAGTTCCACAGATGTATCTTCTAACATTATGCCATTACCATCAACGTCTGCTGCTTCAAAGACAGTTTTCAGCCAGGCAAACCGTGGGGTATTATGGCTGCTTTCCATCAAATCCAGGGGTTGTTTGCTACGGGAAACCAAGTACCTCAATCCCGATACCCAAATATTGGCCACGTCAGCTGAATTGGCAACCAGGTCGAGGGACTCATAGTTCTCACCATGAATTACTGACAGCGCACAGTCCTCAGAAATCTGATCTGCAAGTCCGTTATTCCTGAACGTTTCTGTGTTCTTCCCTAGTCTGATTTCTTTTATAGCAGAAATCTCGAGCTTGGCTTTCTCAAGGTCCTTTTTGGAAGGCTCCCAACGAAGAGCCTGCAGGTCAGGATCCAAAGTAAAAAAACGGTTATAAATCCGGGAATTTGGACGAACCTTCTTCAGTTCACAGCCAGCCTGCATAAAGCTGATACAGTCACTAGCGCTGCTTATTTTCTTCTCTGATGGCATGCTGCTGAAGGACACTGTTTTCTTTCTTCCACATTTCTGGTTTGAAGGATCCTGTGAATAATTGTGTTTAAAGGAAAAAAAAGAAAGATTAAGTTTTCTTTGGCCATTCCACAAGTATATAAATAATAGAGAAGATATGTTTATGTAAAGATAATTCATGTTCTCCTGAACCTCAAAACACAACACATTATCCCTTCCCACCATTCAGTTCCCTGCTGAGCTATAAAACAATCATACAGTGACTTGACTGATTGTAGCATTTCAGACACCAACTTTCCACGAGTGGCATTTGCAGCTATTTAACTCTTCTCTAGATCTCAGCAACTTGCTAGAGGTGTGATGAGATAGCATTCAGTTGTGTCATGTCTTCAAAAAAGATATGGGAAGAGAACTTTGTACAAAGCTCCAGCACCTGATTTAAGATTTGCTTAAAAGTTGAGTGGAACTGCATTTACAAACAGGATTTAAAAGATGTAAAAGGGAAACTTTGGAATAAAAAGGCATTAGAAAAGAGTCTCAGAGTGCATAGGAGGGGAAGGGGAAAAAGTCAACAAAGCAAGGCTGGGAGGAGAGTCTGGGATACACCACCATGCCTGTGGGGCACACTTGAACACTTGGTGCTCAGCAGATGAGTTCCTGACATGCCTCTGCCTCTCTTCTGTCATCTTAGATACCTCATATAAAATGAAAGTAAAACCAGACATGAATCAGCCCCTTGAGATACACAATCAGGAAAATCTGGGCTTTCTTATTTGTATGTTTTAGTATCTTTTGCCAAGGGATGCTCTCACCATGGAGAGAAGACCTTTTCTGCACATCCAGCAGTGTGGCTCTCATGGATGCTTGTGTGACCGCCTGCATACCCCAACCTTCCTCACACTTGCTCATCTCTCTATGTGCTTTAGAAAGCAATTATTCAAGAACTTTCTGAGTACCAAGACCACAAAACACCACAAGAAAAGGAAGGACAACCAAGCAAGAAATCCAAAGCCTTTTCTTTATGGCATATTTTCAGGCTCCTTTTGAGGAGATACGTGTGACTGTCATTTCAGTATCAATTACCTACTTACTGCTGGATGTAAACCCAGCTGCTTGCAAAGCTTTTTGTAATTTTAGCTCAGCAACTAAATTTAAGTCTTTCTCAACATATTATCAATTCAAAACATTTCACAGTAATTACAAACTGCAAACCATTCTTTTTCTCTGCGTGATTTACATCTAATCTGATAGTATTCAAACAATCCACCAGTTACAAAACACCATTTTTAAAACATGTTCAAGGCTGTAATTTATATAGTTACACATTTCTCACAACTGCTCTCCTTCCAGTTACCCAGAGATACTTCTCCAGTTCCCTGCCTTCTGCCATTGAAGGGACTTTTGCTGCCTGCCTGGACCTCAGGTGCAAGGGCAGTCCCCAGGTGAGGAAATCTTGCTGGGTGCTGGCACACAGCCTTCCACCCTGCCGCCCTCAGGCTCAGTCCTGAGAAACACGCCACAGACCAGCTTTCCAACAGCCCTGGGGACCCAGTCTGAGGCACCAGAGTCAGTAAGTTCCCCAAACCTTTGCATTTGGACTGCAAGTTTCCTGTAGCTCCCATGTATCTGCTATGTTATTCAGCCTTCCTCAAGTCAAGCTGCCCTGCAAATCCTAACTTAAACCCTAGTACTAGTCATGCCAACCATCCTCTCCCATCTTTACCTTCTTGCTGCTCCTCCCTGTCTGCACTCAAACAGGATCTCACATAGCTTCGCCAGCCAGACCAAAAGTCTTGGTAAAGAATGCCTTCACTTGTAATTGGCATTTTTGTATAGATAGTTCCAGCAAATTAGTCAGCAGAGACATTACTACAAAATTACTGTTGTCATCCACTCACTCCATTCAAAAACATCTGATATATTCCCAAAACTCTGGACACGCAAAGGACTTAAAGGCATGGGATCTATTGGGAACAAACTCAAAACCACTAAACTTCTTAGGTTAAAGATTTCTCATTGAACTGCTAAAGGGACTTCTGTTGACAGGAAGAATTATTTTAGCCATTTGTTGCAGTACTTATTATAAGAATAGGTCTTTTAAGAGAAAATTAAAAGATGAAAATCAATGAAGTGAGTGCCTTGGGCCAGCTACTTTTCAAATTAGTTTTCTGCTAAAACATTCTATGGCTGCATTAGCACAACATGTTTTAATATACATCTGTGGCCATGAAAATATTCAAGCAATATATGTAGATGAATGTAAATCCCTCACATTCTAGAAGAGTTTTGTTTTTTTTTTTTCCCCCCTCTGATTTATTCACTTTTAGGTAACCCACAGTTAGACTATTACTCAATTGAGAATTTTAGGAAGGACAAAGGCATGTATCTCTTCCGCTGAGGCATCCAGTATTGGTTAGCAACAGAGGATTTGATGGTACATGGAATGGCTTGGGTTGGAAGGGACCTCAAGGATCACCAAGTTCCAACCCTCTGCCACAGACAGTGTTCAAATACTAGACCATGTTGCCCAGGGCCCCATCTCATCTGGCCTCAAACATTGTCAGCAATGGGGCATCCACAGCCTCTCTGGGCAGCCTGTGCCAGCACTTCACCACCCTTTCTGTGAAGAACTTCCCCCAAGATCTAATCTAAACCTTTCCTCCTTTAGTTTAAAACCATTCCTTCTTGTCCTACCACTAAGAGAAAGGCCAGCTCTTAGAAAGCCATACACAAACAGGGTATCCTGAATAAAACTCGAAGAAACGTTGGATCATATTGGAATGCGTTATTTCCTTTTCAATTTGACACTTATTACTTCTTGTTTGTCTCCATAGCACCTCTAAGCTTGACTTCAATTCACAGAGCACCTTCTCCACAAATACGCTGAGAACAGTTGCCAGGAACTCCAGAAACAATTAAATTCAATAATATTTATTGGTTTGCACGGCATCCAGAAAAACAGGTCCAGACATTAGGTTCACAGTCCTATGCATCTTTTTTTTTTTTTCCCCCCAGTGCATTTTGAATAAGAAATACACTTCAAAGATTCCTCTCATTTAACACATATAAGCTTAGTAAAATAGCAGGCACAAGGTACGTATTGTTTAAGAATAGCTGGCATCCTGTGGTTTAAAACATACAAATAAAACCTTCATAAACACATTCAGTTGAACAATCCTGCTTTCAGCTTCACCCTTCCCCACTTTTATTGCCCCTCTCTGCACTCTCTGATAGTTTTACTTCCCTGTGGCACCCTCCCCTCATTCGATGGCAGTGCAGGGCCTGGTGCCCCCAGGCTTCAGTTGGCCCTTTTGGCCCCAGGGCACACTGCTGGCTCAGATTCACCTGCCATCAGCCAGCACCCCCACATCCTTTTCCACAGGGCAGCTCTCCAGCCTTTCATTTCCAGTCTGACATATCCGAGTGCCGGCCTGCCTTACATCCAAAAATTGCAAATGACTGTTTTCTAAAGATTGCTGAAGGAGGGACGCAGAGCTCCAGGCCCAAAATAGTAGAAGCTCTTCTGCTGCACACATCATCCTCGTCAGAGGGACTGGCTATGAAAACAGTGGGA
The DNA here is from genome assembly GCF_905368555.1 of Meleagris gallopavo. NCBI lineage: Eukaryota > Metazoa > Chordata > Aves > Galliformes > Phasianidae > Meleagris > Meleagris gallopavo. The sequence goes on from NC_139410.1 coordinate 9,789,208, forward strand.
TCAGTAAGCCATCAGCAATTGTGGGAAAACTCCACCCTATCCACCCTAACCTTTGACCACTCAATCTTCTGCTGTTTAAATCAAAGAACTAACAGAAATAAATGTGAGATTTAAAAAAAATATATGAATAAACACTTTCCATCTCATTCCACTGCTTTTAGCAAAAGGACAGGACATAAATTGTTGAGTATGAAGTTAAGAAACAGGGCAGTAATAACGGCTGTAAAATAGCAACCCCGCACACTGACTTAAAGCTCATACATAATTTATCTGAAATCACATTACCTGCAGGACCTCTTACACATCAAAAGCATTCCAAGATTCTAAGAAGCACAAGAAAGGAGAAAAGCTTCTCTAACTGAAGACACCAAAGCCCTTAAAGAGCTGCAGGGTTTCTGTGAAAGGCTGTTAAATTTAGTATTGATGTTGAGAGCTAAACTTGTCAAGTGCAGTGAAGAGCCATTTCCACAAAAAACAATTCGTATTTTCACCGGGATCACCACACCTAGAAGAAAAGCTTAATTCTGATCTTTGCTGTTTACTGTGAACTTAGCGCTAAGAAATCAATAACAGACAGCTTAGTCTGTCCTCACAAATAGATTGTGATAAATGGTGCACCCTAAAAACTATATGGAAACACCAGAAGATCCACTTAATTGGCCAGGTGATTACCTGATTTTTATTTTTTTTCCCCAGGAGAAATGAATTAACTCTACACAGGGGTGGATTTTTTTTTTCTTTTGTTTTTTAAAATCAAAAGAATCTCACAGAGTAAGGATACTCATTTTGTTCTTTTAAGATGCTTCTAGTATTTGTCATACACAGAGAGAATCCCAACCCCCCAAATTTTAAAGACGTACAAAAATTGTAGTAGGAAAAAAGTATCTTTATGTTAAAGAAATCAGTGTGTCACTAATGCCACTCCAAACATCTTGCAGCTGGTTGACATAGGATAGTGCAACTTTTCTATAATCAAGTAAATCAAGAGCAAAGAAAACATCAAGTCACTGTTGGCGTTAGGGCTGCAATCAGACCTCACACGAGGCAACTCAAAGCATGAACCCACAGCACTGGCAGGCTATTATTACAGGTAGCAGCGCTCTTTACAGAAACGCATTTATTATTCAGACTCAAAGATTTTTTTTCCATGAATCTCAGCCATATTCTGGCCATCAGCATAGAGTACCCAAGAAAAGTCCACTTCACAGATTTTACCTGTTCTCATTACAACCTCTGCTATCAGAATGAATCAATGAGCTGAACCCCATGTAATCTTCCCTGGCAAGGCCTGTAGGATGCAAGTACCAGACATCCACTGCAAAATTCATAGAACAGCAAAGAAAATATATACTTAAATATTTCTTCCATGCTGGCGACTGATAGCACAAAATAGCCAACACTGCACAGGCACTCAACAACCAGACAAATTCTTGAGGCAGCCACAGGCATTCTGCCACTTGGGAATCACAGAATGATTTGGGTTGGAAAGGACCTTTAAGATCACCTGGTTCCCAGCCCCTGTTAAAGGCAGGGACACCTCCCTCTAGATCAGGTTGCTCACAGCCCATCCAGCCCGGTCTTGCATGCTTCCAGGGAGAGGACATCCACACCTCACTGGGCAACGTGTTCCAGTGCCTCACCACTTTCACAGTAGAGAATTTCTTCTTAATATGTAGTCTAAATCTACCCTCTAATAGTTTAAAACCATTTCCCCTCATCTTGTTGCTGCCAGCCCTTATAATAAGTCCCTCCCCAGCTTTCCCATAGGCTCCTTTCAGGTACTGGAAGGCTGCTATAAGGTCCCCCGGAAGCCACCTCTTCTTCAGGCTGAAGATTCCCCAGCTCTCAGCCTGTCCTCATAAGGGAGGTGCTCCGGTCCTCTGATCACTTTTGTGGCCCTCCTCTGGACTCCACCAGCTCAAAACACACTGCTCAACAGTTTAGTAGAGCAGATGATAATGCTGCAGAAGTTTTTTCATAGAAAATTTCTACTAATTAAGGGATTTGAGCGTATGTGTAATAAGAACTGTATCCCAAGTTTAACACACCCACTGTTAAAAACAGAGATCTGTAATGGAATAAAAAATTTAAAGCAGACCAAATGCAGACAGATCATACGAGAAATAGCTTCAGACGGCAGGATCCAACAATTTTCCAGGTATTGAAACAGTCACAACAGAACATCTGAAAATCCAATTAGTTGTCACTAGTTAGCAGTTTAACTTGATCTCCACACAAAATACTAAGCACTAATTTTGTTCCACACAAAATACCAAGCACAACTTTCATTCATGGGATAGCAGTGACTGAGGATCTCAGACAGAGTGAGAAGAAAAGCATCACAGAAAACTATAATATCAACATTTTCGGCAGGCTCCTTTGAGCATCCCAGGATCAGCCAGCTGCTGGGAATGGTTAAGGAAGGACTGTCACCAAAACTGGTGATAATAACTTTACTGATAATAACTTTACCGTGAGCTTCTCATCAAAAAGGGAAGAAATGTTACCCTGCAGAACAGGCACTCTGAGGGCAGGAAAATGCAGTGAAGAAAACAGCTCAACTATGCTGAGATCCTGGATGGTCCCCTCTGGAGAAATTCAACAGAGGGCAGGACTTGTAATAGCTTGCCTGCTTTCCTCTTTCGCTCCAGTACTAAAAAACATTTTCAAATACTGGAGTATTATACGCTGGAGAGAAATGACCTGGAGTGGGAGAGGAAAGAATGTATGGAGGAGATCTGAGGAAAACATCGGAACCAAAATGATTTGCTATTCAAAGAATCTTTTGTTGTGTGAACTTGTTTGTGTTGTTTAACTCACTAGCATTGCTAAATTCATTCAATTAATCCTTGGAGAAAATATACTTTTGCAGCTTAAATGACAAAAGAGAGCAAAGGAAAAAAGTGGCAGAATGTGAAGACACCATCTGGAAGCACTTTCCAGAAATAAAGTCCATATAACACAAGAAAGGTTTATTTTCTGGCACAGTATGACACTATAATTACTACTCCAACTTACTTTCTTTTTTTTGTTTAATGATTAGGGCCAGGCAGCATAAAGTCAAGGAAGTGTTCAATGTCTGTAATGATCCTACCACTTCCCAGCTTCTTCTGCCATGGTTGTTCCTCATGTTCTCTCTTTACACCTCATCACCCGGCTAGTTTCCACAAAGGCATTCCTTATAGAATTACGTAACTCCTTTCTATCCAGAAATAAATTCCCGCATGACAGTTCAACACATACACACAACACCTTTAAATAATGCTGTGGAAGACCCTACCTGATGTAAATTTTTCATAGATCTTCATTCTCCCTCTGGAACATAAACCTTTATGACTCCTCCAGTGTCAAATCTATTCCTAGCTGTTTTTAACCACATAGCTTTAGTTTGGAAGGGACTTGCACAGTCCACTGGACTTTATGTCTCCAAACACTGCCTCTCCAACTACTCCATTATTTCCATGCATTTTGCTTGCTTGCAAACTGTAATGCTTGTGAGTCTCCAAGAGCACGTTGGATGTGGATTGGATTTATCTTCATGCACTAAGGAAATATAAACCTGAGAAAGACAGAGAGACACTTTGGTCTTCAAGCAGAAGCAGTAACGGCAAGCCTGGGGAAAATGAGTTCTCAGCTGCAGCATTCCCAGGAGATCTCCATAGTACAAACCCTCAGTCTTCTACAGAGTCTTTTTTCAATGCAGTTGGTGGCAACAATGAAAAGTGGTGTCTGCTTAAAGCAGCTAACCCTACAGCAGTCTCAGACCTGCCTTACAGAGCTTCTCCCTCCCTGCAAAGCAAAGCACAGCTCCTATTAGCCTCTCATCTGCAGACAAGTAGAATGTCTGCAGAAGCATGAGAATCTGTGCTACTTCAGACCATGGAGAAGTGAGTTAAAAATCAGGGGTCTTCATTAAGCACTAGGTGGCACAGCACAAGTCTCTCACTCAGGCTGGAAGAACCCAAATTACTTAGATGTAATTGATCAGGTTCATGCCTTGAATGCAATCTGGAGACAAGCCAGTGCCAAGAATAATTGGTGGAGTTCAGACAATATGAGCTTTTCTCATTTATGCTTATATAAAACTTGAGAATAGGTTTAAAGGTTTACAGAGGTGACTGCTTCATATCGATTAAAGCATGGATCATGGCAGAAAGGGCTACAGCTAACGGTTGGGATGGGAAGCCCTGTTCCTGGCTGCTGCTGCTGCTGTAATGCTGTTCAATGACACACAGTGATGGAAGCCCCGCTCTGAGGTGTATTTGTAAAATTGAGCAAGGGGTAATACTTAAAGATGAGTGAGCTTCATTCTGGTGACAGATTCATGGGGTCATGTTGCAAGGAACATAAATCCCATTCATTAGTGTACCTGTACAATCTAAGCAAGCAGCCATATTATTCTTTTGGCATAATAAGCAAGAAAAAAAAAAGAAAAAAACAACCACAAAGATCTGGGCTATAAAGCTGGGAAACACCAACGTCTTAGTGTGTTCTTTATAGAACTGTGCACACTGACCAGGAAGACCTGAAAATTCCACTGACAAATACAGCACAGGCTTTCCCCTGACATGAGGGCTGCCATGGCTCTGGGGAGTAGGAAAATGAGCACTGCAATATCTTCACATCTCAGCACAGCATTAACATTCATCTCATTTGCTAGTCAGAGATCAGTTGTTCTTTGTGCTGCTGTGAAGCCATCACCACTCTGTCTTTCCAAAATATGGAGACTAGAGCATCTTCACACTGTCATCAGCTGCTCTGTATGCTTGTGCTACGTCCTAACATTCTCTGTATCCCTTCTTCAGAGAAAAGAAAAACACAAACCTGAACTAAAATTAAGGAGGGTCTCATTGAGAATTTAACCTAGTTGAACTCTTAAGGCTTTTAAAATTTAAAAAAAAAAAAAAAAAAAAAAGAAAAATCAAAAGAACATAAAAAGAGAGAGACCTCCATTGTATCTACGGCAAGTCCTTAAAATCTGATACAAGATAGTGACCTATAGATGTAGCTCAATCATCTAAGCCCTCTGTGATCTTCAGTCCATCCACAGAAAACAACCAATGCCAGACAAGCCAGAAAGGTGATGCTACTTGAAAACATTGTCTTCTGAGCAGGAAAGAAAGTCAGCTACAAGAAAGGAATACATTACAAACTGAAAATAGGAGATGTTGTTGTGGGTTATGAAGAGAGAAAAAGTAGGACAGTAGTAAGGGAAGAAAACAGACAAGGAACAACAGTAACCAGAGGAGCTGATACAAGTAGAAGGGTTTGGCAGTCAGTAGCAACTACAGCAGAGAAGGTGCAAAGGCTTCAGTTGCTTTGCTCTTGGAAATATCAGGAGCAGGCAAATTCCCACCAGTGGTCCATCACAGTGCAGAAACACTGGTATTGCTAGTAATATGATTACAAGAAAGCATTTGTTCACAAAAAATAATTAGAATTCCAATAGTAACTGAGGAAGAAAGGCCAAATCAGCTGAAATGGTCCTGGCTAAGCAACAACTTGTATCACTCATAATCCTATTTGCTACAACTCTGAATGCTGGATTTACAGTCTATCTGTAAGTAGAGTTTTCTCTGTAAGTAAAGTATTGACCATCTTTCATGGTCAAAACAATGGAAGGGCTTCCGTTAATTAATTAATTTAATATAAAACAAAATTATGATTTAGCAGTATTTTCAACATCAAGTAAAACAGCACTTGACAGACTAAGATATATCTCTTCTTTTATGAAATTAAAAGTTTGGTTTGATAAACGCAATAAAGTCATCATAATATACTTAGACACTGCCATTATGGTTTCTGCAAAGCATTTGACTTGGTACTGCATGACACTGCAATTAAGATATTGCAATAATAAACTCACAAGACATTAAATGGATCAAACACTGGATAAACGATGTGTCTCAAAGTGAATGTGAAACACCACTTCTCACACAGATATGCTTCAAATGGAGTTCCACAAGGCACTTGTTCAGCTCAGTTCTGTTTAGTATTTTTAAAACAACCTGGTAGAAAGCATATGGTAGAAAATCAATATCCATGGAGTCTAGAGATGATTCAAGGCCAAGAATAAAAAGCAATGAATAACAAAGTACATGGGTCAGTGATGAGAAATCAGAAGACTGCATGAGAAGTAATGCTAAAAAATAAATAAGCAAATAAACCACGTGTTCCAATAGGAATCAAAATGTAAACTGTACATCTAGAAACAAGGGCAGGTCTTGTTTACAGGACTGAGATCTATGAAACAGTAGCTTTGGAAAAACAAACAAATCCAACAATTACAATGGACCATCCCCTAGGTTAGCACAGAATGCAACAAAAAGGTCACAATGGTATACTTGGCTGTTTAAACATAACATTTGCAACGGATAGAGGTTTGAATATTTTTGTATTCATCCATAATTAAATGTTCTCAGTTTAGAAATTATGGTGAAAATTGAAGAGTTCACAGGAACACATCAATCACAAAGATTTTGTAAAATACTTTCAAGTAGGAGATCCCAGATTCTTTTAGTTCAATATATACATTGTCCAATCATGAGTAATTGTAGAAGTCCAAGTTAATATAAAGAACAGCTTTAATTGAAGGGCAATTGTTAAGCCATGATAAAGCCATATTTGGACACTTTCAGGATTTAACAGTTTCAATCAGTAGTTGAGTTAAACAGTGAATCAATCTACTTTAAGATGACCTTCAAATTAAGTTTCCTTATCAACCTTTTAGACATTCAGAATGTAGGCTGACATTATAACAGATGATGGATGATTACATAAAGATCAGTACTGTCCTATGATACATCTTTTCAACAGCTGGAAGTTGACATATGCAAAGTAAAAAAAAAAAAAAAAGACGACTTCAAAAAAAAAAAAAAAAGTGGAGAGCTGGCCGTGGTCATAACCTCCCAGCGACCACAGCAAAGTCTCCACCATCAGAAAGACCTTCATCATCACTCCTTCCAAAACAATGTCTCACATCTCAAATGTGATTTCATTTAAGTATTATACAATGGAGAGTAGACCAGATTTCCGCAATGTATTTTGGCCTGACTAGCAAAATATTGGTTCAAAAATTCTATCCTGTATTTTTCCAGAGTGAACTGTTGAACGTTACTATGCCTTCTGGTCTGGTATCATGGTGTTGTAGATTACTTGGCACCAGGGACCCAAAATAGGACGGCCAATTTAATTTCAGTCTGAATCTTATAACAATCCTCCAGGAATAATCTGTGTAATCCAATAAGCAACCCAAATCTTCATAGTCTAATCATATTATTTTAAGCCCTTTATAATCAACTTAAATTATTGGTTCATTAATCACATTTATGCTGATTCAGATTAACCGCAACCCCTACATTCAACAACGAAGTTTAAAACAAAAAAAATCAATAGAATAAGAAAGATAAATTCTTTTAATGGGACTGTTTTTCTAATTGCCACTCATAATTGAATTATTCATTAAGTTGAGACAGACGACAAAGATGAATATGAACTATGTGGGTAAGAATTGTTTAATCAATCTGTACTATAGTTGGGGTGAAATTTTGCTTCAAGGGTGTAGCCTAAGGGTCCTGGCTTTCTGTAGGAGACAAAAGCAACTTGAGCACACCTAAGAAAGGCATTAGTTCCTTCAAGGGAATTGTGATGAATTTAGGAAAGTGTCCTTGAGGTGCAGGAGCTGGTACAGCTGGATACAAATGGCAGCACGTTCAGTACTTTACTTCCACTTGTAGGGTTGTTTCTTTCCTTAGCAACTATGTACATCGTGCTTTAGGCACTGTACTCACCTTCAGCATCTCCAGGCTGAAAAGCTAAACAGTAGGTTTAAGTTACGCCCATGGATGTAATCCTAGTGCAAAGAGCAGCCTGTACCAAGCCATGAGCCCTGCTGCTGCACTCCGGTAGGGAAGCAGGAGTTGGCGTGGCTAAAACTGATACAGAAATGAAACAGGAACTACAGTGATTTACTTAGCGTCAGCATAACAAGTTAAATGTTTGCCTTAAAAGCAACGATTTCCCCAATACTACAAAGGAAACAAGTACTCAAGGGACAGCTGTGCTAGCCTCATTAAATCACAGCACATGAATTTAATAAATAGGCATACAGCAAATTCCTAGCAACGTAGAGTTTGAATGTTTGCATTACTCATCAAAAACAGGAGTAAGAGATACAGGTTAGGAGTGCTTTGTTAAGCAACCTGCAGCATCATAAACATCCAGTTTATTTAAAGAATTATGGATTTCCTCCAGTGAGACATTAATTTTTTTTTTTTTTTTTTTTTTTTTTTTTACCATGTTTCTTCAAAATGACATACTTCCAAGGGCAGAACGCCCCTACTTCCAGGAGCTCAAATTTTTGTTTGCTTTGCTTAAATGAATACAGGACTGTAGTAATGCAGTAGTGTAATTTCACTCTGGTCATGTACTTTGGCAATTATCATTCCTTTTTCTCACAAGTAAATTAGCTGCATGCCTGAATATTATAGTCCCTTGAGTTTCACACAGCACATGCATTATATGGTTGAAGTTTATCACCTACCTGGCATAATTACTTCCATACAGCTAACATTTAAACATTATAAATCAGTGGCCAAAAGGGTATTAAAAAAACCACACAATCTAACCATGGTGCAATTACTGCTGTGTAGCACTGTTCTTAGTACTTCATGAGGAGAAAGTAATGCTTAAATGAACCCCCCCGTAGTTACATACACATGGCATACTTAGAAAATGTTCAGTAAGAAAAAAACGTTGCAATCTCTACCAGAAAATTGGTACCACTGCCTTCAAATTGTGCCCGGCGACCCCTGGGAGACCGCTTGGAAAACACTGTGCTGGATTTGGACTCATCATGCTCACAGGATTCAAAACTGTTTCTGAAGCACAGAGGTGGCTATCTCCAGATCTAATGCTGTCCTTGCCAGGTCTCTATCCCTCTCAGCACCACGCCACAATGCACTGTGAGGGTACATACCTGTCCTCCTGTCCCGATCCACCAGCTCACCACTGCCACCAGAAAGCACAGGTCTCTTGTTCCTGGTTTCATGTAGGAATGCTTTAGTGCTTTCAGCCAAGCAGTACAGTTACAGAACAGCTGCACTACTGTGCTTAATGCACTCAGAACTCAATATTGCTGGAGTTAGATATTTAATTAAACTGGAGGATATCTGCTGCAGAATGCATTTGATGGGGAACCACAAATGGAGGTGTTTAAAGAAGATACTGGGATAGGAATCAAATCCCACCTGTCTTCAGAAATTTGCTCCATTATTCTAAATATGAGAATAATTTTTTCTTCACTTAGAGTCTAACTTGCTGTCTACACATTTCTGTAGCAGACAAGCAAAGGGTCCTTTATGGAACAACTGAGGTAAGAGCAAACCTATTTTTTTTTTTTAATTTTTTTTTCCCCCTTGGACACAGTGGTTGGCACCCAGGCTGCAGAGAAGGCTTATTTCTAACCAAAAGCATGTAAGCTGTTGAAAGAAAAGCTTGATTGATGATCCTTGACATACTCTGTAAGGATAGCTCTCAAATTCTTTCCTAGTGATGTGCCACTTGTCTGGACATCCAGAGCAGGAGTGGGGCACACCAAAGGTGAGGATAGGCCCCTTCCACAGCAGTCACCATTCTCCCTGAGCACAGAGTCCCTTCTCTCCCAGCCCTGCCACCACAGCTCACCTCCTCCAAGCAAAGCCACAAGCTTCCCTCATCCTCCTGCTCAGCTGCACCAGCAAGCACACTCCCCAAACCAAACTGAATAGGACCAAAATGACATCTGTTATATACTAACAATGTTTAATTTCACAAACAGTAGCATGAGTGTGGCATGAGTGCACCATGCCTTGAAAACTGGGACAAAATGAGTGACTTACAATTATGCTGCAGAGAATTTAGCAAAAGTCATGCATACCAAGCAGACACTGCATTTTCTACATTATTACACAGTTATGACAAGGATGGAAGCTGCTTACAGGGTGCACAAATAAAACATTCAGAGGAAATTGCTGTTAACCACCACAGACCATTTTTCCATGGACACAAACGAGTACAGAAGGGAATGCTGGCTCAATGGGTTCTTGAAAACAGCTTATAATTTGCAGAAACAGTGTCTTTTAGCAGTTGCTCATGTAAAGCTTTAATCATACAAACACACATTTAGTCCCCACAGTTATCCAGCTCGTGTGTTAACATTTCTTTCAGCGTGAAAGAGGTGTGCCTGTGCATTTGTTCAAACAGTACCTCCTCAAATCCTTTTTAAACAGCAATGTCCTGGCTTTTCAAGACTTTCAGAGCCAACATCACCAACTAGGGGAAACATTTAGAATATGTCCATTTGCAACTTGGCTATTTTTTTTTTTAATATAAGCAAAGGAAAAATATATATTTTAAGAAAATCTTTTTTTTTTTTTTTTTTTTTTTTGCTGTTGTTCTAAAATATCAACTCCCTATTTTCTTCTTCCTGTTATTTTTTGTTTATTTCTTCACGTGGGTGCGTGAGGAACAAACACTGACACACTGCTCCGTGACAGACAAAGTGTACCAAACACAATATACTTTGAGAAACCAACTTTCAAGCTCAGTTTTCACAGATGACACTGTATTTCTTCCAGCTAGTGGTTAAAGGAAAATGATATTACTGTAAATACATTAATGTGTCTGCCTCTTAGTGGCAGATAAAAAAGGACAATAATTTAAAAATGAAGATTATAGAAATTACTTGCTTTGCCTGCCAGCTCTTCATGAAATTTCCAGTCTTAATCCTAAAATAAAGCTTTATACAATGAAGGGCAGACATATTTTATATCTGTTTAATTATAATAGCAAAGACTTCAGTAATACATCTAAAAGAACTACAGTATAGTCACGGCTGTATCCAGAAAACTGCTTTGTTGTATGCAGGAGAATTTGTCTGTGTTAAATAAGTCTCATCTCTCAGATGCAGAACATAGTAACTCGTTTATGTAAATTACTTTACCTAGTTGCACAACAGCTCTACTTATTGCATATGGCATACACTGCTTTTTGGTGCAGTTTCTCACACGTTCCATCACACTTCTTACAGCAAAAATACAGAAATCAGAATTTGCACAGCGTGTCTTTGTGTATGTTGAATGGTACATGTATGCTTCATTCTTGTGTTTTACTAGAGGGATCAGCATAAGGTATGAATGCCCTCATACTGTCTGTATTGTGAACCAGAATAAGCTGCCTTATTTCACACAGCCTTACCTGGACATTAATGAAAGTGAGTCCACACCACAGAACCATTATTCATTAAGAGAAGAAACGTAATCAACTTTCTGCATGCAATGAAGAGGAAAACAGTTTTTAACTACGTACTTTGTAAAAGAATGCCTTTCTAGCTCATTTTCTAAAGCCAACTGAATTATCTGTCATGGAGTTTTTCAACTACCAGGGATATTGAGGTATGTCAGCTACTCTGCATATGCTAAATATTTACTACTGATCAAAGCACACTGTTGCATCTCAGCAAATTGAAATGGCATTACCATGCTCATGAAAAATGAATGCTTCATCAGCAGCCATTTGATATTTCAACACATCAGCATCCTAAGACACAAACAGCAGTAAAGTGCCTGAGTCACGCATGGTCAGCCAGCATGCTGATTTCAGTCATGTTGCCTCTGTGTTAAAGGGCTGGCACAGCACAACCTCAGTCATTGGTTCCTTCTATGTCCTAACAAAACCTCATTTTATCCATCAATAATCACATCAGCCACAAGAAACTCAAACACAATGTAGAAAGGGGAATGGAACTACAAATCACACTATCCAGAAATTAATCACTGTATTAAATTTTAAAAGATACACTTGAGAGTATTTTGAGAGCCAAAACACGCTTTTTGATGTTGAGGTCAATATGGATCTCTCTTTAGTGGCAGAAGGGAAGAAGATAGGCCTGTGAAGAACTGAAGGACAGAGCATTTCTCAAGAACTGACTGAGCTGGGCTGTCACATCCCCGGCTTCACAGCTCTCTTTTGGTTGCACACTCTGAGAACCTTAATGCTGAACATAGAGTTTTCTTACTCTCTGCCTGCCTGGAAACACAAGGTTGAAATCAAACTCTGAACTCCAATAGGAGAATGTACAAGCCTAGCTATGAAGCACATTCTCCTTTCATCTCCTTTCTAAAAAATACAAGTATAGATGTCACATGGCAGTAACTGTGGGCAAAGCAGCAGCGTGTGCTACTGACACCATTACAGTGACCACAAAACCACCCCTGTTCACAGAGTATCTGTATGGGAATTGCTAAATCACAGCCTGAACCAATGATTGAGCGCCTGGTGAAGGGACACAGCCAGCCCTGGGAACACAGGTAAAAGCAATGTTGAACCATGTTCCATCCCTCCCTAAACCTCATTTAAGAGCTGGCTGAAACAAGGAAGGGATCTCTAGCTGGAGAGCATTTAATAATCCCTGATCCTCAGGAAAGGTAATCACATCCTTCTTCCTTTTCTTTGACTGGATTGTTACCATCACCTTTTTTGGGTAATTTAGAACTGGTCATCTGCTATTGCCTTTCCTTACAGTATCCAACCCACATTCCATGAATTGTATCTTCATGCATCAGCATGCAGTAAAAATAAGCCAAGTGGTTGTCTTAGTAAAATCAGGCTTTTTTTCCTGCAAATACAGAAGACAAGCTGCACACCATTCCTGAACATGACTGCTTGAGATACCTTCAGAAGAAGACAGCACCTATCTGAAGAGTATCTTGCTCGTTCCTGACCACAAGGAGGAGTTAGGGGAAGGTAGGAGAAAAAATGGACTTAATCTCTTAATCTAAGCCACATATTTGACCATGAATTTCATAACAAGTAAGCATGATAATTAAAAAAATGGTTCCATTTAAGTAATACCAAATGCTGGTTTTACATTTAAAATTTTCAAAGTAATTGGTTTTTCTGTTTTTTGAGTTTTTTTTGTTTGTTTGTTTTAATGTCCTTTTTTATGTAATCACACACAAAAAAAAAAGCACAGAAATGCCATGTTATCCCTACCATTTCCTTGCCATATATTTCAACAATGACACAGATTTTTTTCCCTGGTTTTGTGCAGAGCACGTGCAATACTGAAGCAAAGCTCACTCTCACACATGCAGTCCATAAACACAGCTTCATAGCTTCATGAAATGACACACTGCTATAATCCAACTAGAATTTTCAGAGACAGAAAATTCCTCAGTTTGTGAGATGCTTGTGTTTAAGAGAATAGAACTAAAAAGCCTGGAAAATCTTTTCAATTGTTTCCTTGTGTAAGCTTGTGTGCTGTTTCTTACCAAAGAGACAGACAATGTTTGGCTAAATAAATATATTTTAAATACACATCCTGGATATGTTTATACTCCATTTATGAATAATAGAGAATAGGGAACAAAGCCACTTTCAGTCCTATGACCCAAGAAGGGACCACATAGGTAGCAGAAGACAGGCAGGAGCAGACACATGTACCTGTACCAACACAGGTCATGCACCAGCACACACCCAAGATGGAGAGACCTCATTACCTTCTTCCCTGCATTCTGTAGCATTATTTATAACAACCATCCAACCTGAGGTACATCCTGAGCCTCTCCAAAAGCAAACGCTCTCTTTACACATGACCATCTCTGTGAAACCCAGAGAGTAGTCATGACTTGCACAGATGATGAGGAAGCATCCAGAAGGAGGGAGGGAGAGAACAAGAGAACTCCAACAGAGAGAAGCTGGGAAAAGCAGTACAAAACTCTCGTAATTAAGTCTATATAATAACAGCAGAATTAAACAAAGGAACAATTACAAGTTCCTGTCAGCACGTGCTGCTATCGATAGATCTGTTCTTGAAACTGATACGTAAATTGACATTAGTTCAGACTGCACGTACAATTTCAATTCACTCATTTTTCACACCAAATGATGCCAGATTTTAATTGAAATCTTTTAACTGTAAATTAAAATATCAGTGGTGATGCAAAGATGCTGCTGAACAGATTTAATTTGTCACAAAATAAATAAAAGAGCAGAAGTTTCAAGCAGTCCCCTGGTCATCCAGCATCAGGGACTGACCACCACTGAACCATGTCCTAGGGTTTTATATTCTTTCTAAGCATTTTGTTTGCTACCACCTATATGCTTGCAGGATCAGGGACTACCCAGCTTCATCATTCAAATAGGAGAGAGATGTAAAAGAAAATTGTTCCTAGATGGAGAATATTACCACTGTGTGTCTGATGTGTGCTCCAAACAGCTTCTTCACTCTTGAGGCAAAAGACTGTTACACAGCAAAACTGAGGCCTTGAACTCCTTTGTTTTGACATGCTCTGCTGGCTCTCCTGATGTCTCTGACTGCAGTATTTCTCTCACCATGTCTTGTGAGGATTCTGAAATAGCAGCAACATGGGAGTCCCTCAGGCTCCTGAACTCAGAGCTCATGTGCAAGCAGCTGCATGTACCTTCCTCTCCTTGTCATTGCCTCCATGCTCTTTTCCTCCCACCACCACTGCACTAGGCTCCCAGGGGAAATTTCTGCTACTAATCCAGAAGAGATGGCCACTACTAAGCATGTGTGACATTTCCCTCTGTGACTTACTGAGAACATTTTCCACAACCAATCCTACAGGGGCTCATTTGCCCTGAGCAAGCCACCAGCTTTGGTCTGAATTTCTAAGTTCACACGGGGTTTGGCCAAGCCTGCCATCATAAGCAACAACGAAGCCTTATCTATGGCCATCTGTGGAGACACCTCTTCCCATTCCACGATTCCATCATTCCAAATGATGTCCATTCCATAGCTTAACTTTATTTTCTGACTACAAACTAAATGAGAGTGATGACAATAAAACATTGCATATCACTATGCACCCTTCCTGTGAATGGGGAGCCCTTAAGCAGAGCAGGCAAATAAAAATCAGGCCATGAGTTACACAAAATAAGTCAAACAAAATATTAAAAAGATTGATACATGAAGGAGGTAAAGAAATTATAAACACAAAGGAAATGTCATTAGATCCATGCAGAAGTGGACAAGCTAAACAGCTTTAGATATCTTGCTCACTCTAAATCCCTCCTCATTAAACAGTACCTGAAAAGGAAACCTCCCTTCTTCAGCAAGCACATTTACTTCTTGACAAATGTTACCACAAATTGCAGTATTAAAGTCAATAAAAAGAAGGCATTTAATTCACTGGAACAAGTTTTGGGTTTTTGACGAGTGTCTGCTGCTCAAGCTGCTAATGGTTTGGAACTAATTTTCTAATAATTTTTTTTTGTGTTTTCAGTGACTGCATTTATCACCTTTTCCTCATTCCTGAGGTATCTAACATCACCGTACCCATCACATGCTGGGGACAGAAGGGTTGAAAAATAAAAATGAGTATTACTAGGGAGCAGCCCCCATGCTACTATTCATACAGAATACAGCAATTCCATAGAGTTGAACTACATTACATACTTGCACATGGCAATTCGCTCTTTACGGGAAACACTCCTCTCACTTCACCAACTCTTGCTGTTAAAACAACGGATCAGCCAAAGGAAAACAGGAAGGAGCTGAAACAGCACAGAGCCATGAGCTCACCAGGGACAGTCCTGCATTGCAATGGTGGTGAGACCATGTACTTTGGGACAGCAGGAGCAGTCTCGCCGTGTGCCAAGGGCTGCCACAGCCAGGTCACCTTGTGCCTGGGCTGTACACTCTGCTTCACAGCACTCACTTCAGCTACCAGATCTGGTTAGTAAGTTGTGAGTAGATTTCAGACTTGAAATTTTGCAGGGATGTTTAGACTGTGAGCTTGCACAGTAACATACTTCTGGCTCTGAACAAGACTGTTAAAACCTATCTTTGGTCGTTTATACATCCTCTTTTTCAGTGCGAGACCTGCCATCTGCCTACTGCCACTTGCCAGTTCTGCTGCCGTCTCCCCAGTCACAATGCCGCTGCCACACTGCAGGCAAAACCCCCTTGAATTTCTACAAGTTGTATTTAGAACTGCTGCCTGAGGAGCAGTGAGGCAGGGGAGGACAACTTTGCCATTTATCTCCCAAGTAGTAGCACTCAAGAGTGGCAAAGAGCACCAACACCCTGAAGTGCAAGTGGGGCATCCCCCTGAGCCAGCTGCAAGATGCTGCCCACACTGGCACCTCCAGCCCTGCATCTCCTCCCTGCTTCTGAGACACTAGTCAGGGCCCCTAAGGGCATCGACAGTGAAGGACAGTGTTCAAAGTGCCTACGTTTTTCAGAGATGCTGAGCTCTTCACAATGGTTTCATTCTCATTTGGGGACCTCAGCAGACCTTCAAACTAAGTAAGCCCCTAAAGTTTATCCATACAAACCATGCCCTAAAGGAGCATAGCTGAGGGCTGTGGCTGAACTTCTCACAGATTAGCCGAACTGTGGAAGCAGCACACAAAGCAGCAGCAGCTGTCCATTCCAAATGAGCCCTGATGGACTCAGCACAGCTAATGCCTCTTTCTCCTTCCTCACCTGCCTGGACCCAAAGGTGTGCCACAGTCTGTTGAAAAAAGGCAGATATTTTGAATTAAATAATACCTTCCAGGAACAATCCCATAAACAGAATCAAGGACTCAGATTTGTTGCATTTAAAAGCCTGTGAGTAAGCTGTCGTGACATCAGTGCTCCAGCATTACCTTAGTAATTCCATTCCCACTGCAGGGTGCTATTTATCTCATTCCCCGTGCAACATAAAAGCCATTTTCTGCAGTCAAACTCTACATTACAGATGGTTATTTCCTCCTTTATCATAAGCCTGCTAATAGACTATCTCATATCAAGGCAAAGCACACAGCTGAGTTATGAAAGAGGTGGTGGCAAACCAACCCAATGCAAGCAATGAAGGGTCCTCTCACAGGATTTGGTTCTGTTTGTGAGGGCCTGGGTCCAAGGGCAGGCTGTACATCACTGTGACGGCACTGCCTGGGTTGTTCTGATTTACTAGGGAGACTGAGAGGCAGGAAATTGGTGCAGCAATGATATAGTAATGTACGCTCTCCCCCAGAAGCTTCTAAATACAAAAATGTTTAAAACCATGTTTTTGATAAGCATGACAAATCACGTAAAGTCATTACAATGTTATTAGAGGAAACATTTTCAAATGCATTGATTTGATTAGGAATAATGACTCAGACCTAAAGATGTAAACCTCTAATCTCATCATCACTAATGACCTCCTGAAGTAACAGGGAGGAAGTCAGCATCTTCCTTCAGGGTAGAGACAAAGCCCACGGTGTGCGCCAGCAGCTCTCTCTTGGCTTCACTGCCAAGTGGGTAAAACCCACTGCAGAGACATGGAGCACAGAGAACCACATCACAGTCACACATTAAATTGCTTCAGCTACCTGGTATTTCAGCCACTGTTTGAAACAACTGAGCGTCTGCGCTCCAGTAAATATTCAAACACTTATTTTAATTAAAAAGCAGCTTATATAAATCATTCACTGTTACTGTGCACGCTCACAATGAAGTGTACTGAAAATTAAATATGTTTAGCCTGCTATCAGCTTCTCCACACACATGGTGCACACCTTCTGATGGAGAAGCAGCATGCGAGCACTTCGCATACCCAAGTGGTAATTCCCAGAGAACACCACGCAGCAGGGGGCCAGCTCTTAGGCAGTATGAGCTCCCCTCTCTTCCCTCACTTACAAGTGCAGACCTCTCCCAGAGGAAGACTCAAGGGTCGGATTGCCTACCCCTTATCTCCCTGATCAACATCAAGAAAACATCAACCACCAAGCAGGCCAATCTGCAACCTGCACTTGGGGGTGTCATTGCCAAGATTATGGAGACAAACCTCAGCGAAAGGCAAAAATACAAAGAAAGATGGCTGTGCATCTTCTCGAATACTCTTGTACATCCTGGAGGTAGATGGTGCTTGTTTGGCTCCCTGCCATGGCCGAGATGATCTCAGGGACAACTGCAACCTACACCCACGAATATCCATGTATGCGCAGCAGACGGAAGGAGAGCAAAGCACACTCCTCGTATCTTGCTTCCCTGGGAACCTGAATTTATGATAATTTAACTGAAATTAAGCACTAAAAAGGATGTTTTACCACACTGCCTCCTATCCCTCTCCCACCCCAAATTTTTATCCTATCCCCCTCTTGCTCTGTGAAAATCTCCAAACAAGGAAGAATGAAATGAAGATATACTGTTTGTCTAAATACAGAAAGTAAATTCGGGGAATAGTGGACTGTTCTTTATTTCCATCTTAATGTTCTCTGAAACACCAGTAAAAGAAAAAAAAAAGAAAAAAAAGCTGATGGAACAATTTCTTTAATAAAGGTTGCATCTTTACATTAAATATTACTAGGAAAAACCACAATAGCAAGCAGTACATCACTGAGAAACAGAATTATCTGAGCGCTTTCCTCCACTGTCTTCCTTTTATGCAGTTTGAAGATTTATGTACTTCTCTTTTGCACAAGGACTACATCCCAAGATAATGCATGATTCATTCATTTGTTCATTAAACTTCACCAGCGTAGCTTCATCTGTCAGGTAAATGGAAACACATTCAGGCAATATACTGCTGTGCATTAACCCTATTCCTGCCAGCCTCACAATGACAGCTCAAATCTAAGAAAGAATCCTCATCCCAAACACAGAGGATGCAGTTTAATCTCCCTTCAAGACCCCAAAATCATGCAGCCTACTAGGGCCCTGCATTACAGCATTCTATATGATGAAAAAAAAAAGTTTCTGAAGCTCCAGGATGCTGGAGATGACAGGGGCTTGCTGGCTACGTACACCTTAGGAAGATCAATGGTCTTGTGCACATGCTGATAAACTCCATGGACACAAAGCAAAGAAAATATCATGGATGTATTTAGGAACATCAGAGAATGATTCACATTGCACATCTCACCCAAATTTGGTCTAAAAGTCCATAGAACTAATTACTCAATAGTTACTACCATTTATTTTTTCTTTAACTGTAATCCCAGCTTCAAAGTGTGAGTTCAGTTGTTTTTTTCCTCCCCTTCCTTTACGCTAGGAATAAGTATTCTATTATTAGCCTGTATCTGTCATTACATTTGTGGTGTGTGCAAACATTGATGGTTGTCGGTTTTCTTTTGCTATATTAATCTCTTCTCTGTTCCAACAACTAGGAATCACATCTTATAAATATGCTGCATTACACGCAAAATATTTAGAGCAAACAAAAGGAAAACACTGGCTACCCACATATATTAAACATATGAGAGTAAGGAGAAAATAATACATGTTGATGCAGCTGCAGAACATTATGATAATTGAGTCTGACCTCCACTTCTTAAGTCACCGAGTTACAGCCTTTTTCCATATTTTCTTGTTCTTTATCTTTTTTTCCATTGTAAATAGACTTCATTTCCAAGCTCTCCCTATCTTTAATTTTTCCCCTGAACTCACTTCTGAGAGACTTAATGAGGACAGAAGATTGATCAGCAGTAAAATTTATACCTTACTTGAAAGCACATAATGTTTCTCACAAGTCTTCCTTGTAGGCAAGCCCTTTCTTCTATAAAAATATTAGAAACAATGAGGAGACAGACACAGCAGTGTGGGGCATGGGAGCAGGATGGGGCCATTCAGCTTCCACGTAAAGATTTATTCAAGCTCTGCGCCAGTACAGGATAAACCACCAGAAATGTAACCGCAGCTGCAATTGCTAGAAACCACAACTGACCTGTGATCTCTCCGTGAGCCACAGTTGGACTGTTGCTGTCCAATAAGCATCTATCATCACAGTGTTTATATATGGCAATAGGTAAAACTCACCTACCAAAAAAAAAAAAAACCAAAACCCCACAACTCAGCAGTAACAGCATGTGAACATCCTCTTCTTGTTTTCTAAGTCACACTGATGTAGAGCAGTCAAATATGACTTTCTTCTTTCTGTGTCTCAAGAAACTGTAGGGGGTGATCTATAGGGAAAGAGCTTACAATGAGCCTTTGGTTCCTACACAAAACTAAAGTAACATAAGTTAACTGCTAAACCTTACATTGATTTCAACATAACAATTCATGTGGCCACCGTATGGGGAAAAGGAAACAGGGCAGGAATTTCATGCCTGGGACAAATCCCTACCAAAGTGTGCTAACCTACCTGTCATGGTCTTGGTGCCAACAAAACCATCAAGGTCCTTACCCTGAGCACGCAATTCCACACATCATCAGGAAGATTCACTGTCAAATCCATTAATATGACCAAATACAATGAAATGGTTATCACAGATGAGCACTCAAGACACCAAGCTTACATCTCTATAGCTGTATGCTGCCAGTGGCAGCTAGATGCGTTTCACAGCACAAATCTGAGATATTTTGCTCCTTTTGGGTCATAAGCTTCCAGTGCTCCATGCAACTGCACTTAAATGTGAATCCCTGGGAGAAGCACGATACTCAATTCTCATTTGTTTTTATTTAATTAAATGTAAGTATGAAAACAACAAAAACATAGAGCAATTAGTGTTTAAAATCAAATCTTCAACCCATTATGGGGCCCCTCAGTTCACACATGGGTTTTCTTTTTTGTTCTACAGAGCTGCCAGCTCAAAATGAATTTATAGCCCCATTCCAGAAAGGTGATGTTAACCACAGAGTAACAAGAGGGGCACACCAGAATTTAGGCACATCTGGCAAAACACACTGGGATGTAAGCTAGAGAACTTGCAGCTATAGGAGCTGACGGAAAGAAAATAAAAAGAATGAACAATTTAAAACTTTTATTTTTGTTGTTACTGGTATTATTACCATAGATAAAGGCTAGTAAATACTCGCCTGTCAGCAGCATCCAGGTTATATAGCTGGAGTTGCACATCACCACATTAGTACAGCATAAATGAAGAGAGGCAAAAGCTGGCCTAAGGGCCTTGCTATTAATACTACATTATTCCCATTTCTGTTAAAAGATAAGACACTCTGAATATACACTGGCTCATCAGTTAGGTTACTTGCACAAAATAACTTTTCAGCTAAACACAAATTATAAAGAACAGTAAATTACACAGTTTGAAACAAAGCCTAATAATAGCAGTGATTTTCTTGTCCATATCACTGTATGCGTTTTTGGTGAATGGATAAGTCTTTAAGCCATTTTCTACGCTATGCAAAAATAACTTTTAAGTTAATGAGGGAAAGAGCTTGTAAAAAAAAATTAAAGTATATTTAATTGTAAATAGACTCAAGATGGGCATTAAATCAACTAATTTTATCAAGCTTCATTCATCGGCAACTCTCACTGGGACCTAAAAAGAAAGAGGGTGGGAAGCAACTTCAAGCGCCTTTAAGCTTCCCACTGATGTACTCTAAACAAAAGGTTTAAGGTTTCTGTGGAAAGAGCAACAAACCCAGGAGGACTTCACAAAGGGCAGTGTCTCCTCAGTGTTCCCATGAGCTCTTCCTCACTCTCAGTGCTGCAGCTGTGAGAGCCAAGTACTTGGCCTCACCCACAGCTGTCGTATCACAGCAGGGGCAGCCCAGCTTGAGCAGTGTGGTTAATGTCACCCATCAGAGCAGCCTTCCTGACACATGGCATGGCATTTGTGCTGCAGCTAGCATCTATACTAGTTCTTTTAAACCATTTGTTACATGCACATTTTTGTAATAGTTTATAAGAAACAAAAATAAAGGTTTGGCATTGAATTGGGCTACGATGACTAACCTATAAACAATTTTCCTTGCCACCACTTTGACTGCATCAAGCAGCAACCTGGCCCCTTCAGCAAAACCTGTGTGCCCATAGCCAGCATCTCAGGAGAACAAGCAGCTCTCACCCAGCACCAGCGCTCCTGCAAGACTAAGGCTGCCTAGCCTCCCTACTCCAAGGAGAGCAAAGACAAGGACGTCTGGTTTCCCTTCACACATGATTAAATGCAGCCTGCATGCAAGCCAGAGCTTCACCAGGCACTGATGCCAGCCCACAGGATTATACCTCTGGGAGATGTGGGCACGGCTCCTGCTCATCTGCTGTGGAGTACACGGGGCTTTTTAGGACTAGCAGGCAAAGCAGGAGCCCAGCCCTGCCACTGTGCAGCACTTGGGTAACAGCTGCTCCGTGCTTCCTGGGGCTGCATCCAGCTGCACGCACTGAGACGCCTTGCTCCAAGTCTGCTCACAGGGAGATTTGCCAAGGGCAAGGCAGCTGGCAAAAGCCAGTAAATCCTTCAGCTTGAACTAGCAGAGATCCTGCTGGGCCCCCATTGGCTCTGATGGTGGGTGAGATAAAGAGGCCTGCACTCCAGGTAGTTCATAAGTGGAGATTAAAGCAATGTAGTCAGTGAGACAGCTTCCTTCTATTTGACCACTCAGGTGGAACTATTCCTCTTCCAGATTAATTTCTGCCTTTCTCCACTTATTGGAGGAAGCTGAAAAATGGTCCCAGTCAGGAGGCACTGGAGTGTCTGGGCATGAAAAAGGGCAGAGCTGCAGTAAGAACAGAGAGCAGCACAGCCAGGCAACCCACAGCCCCTTCTTGTGCTCAACCCCTGGAGGAGGGCAGCCAACAGGTAGGAGCACACCCTCTATATCCACAACCAGCATTACCAGGCACTGATCCGTAGGCTGAGATGCAAATGATTAAAAAAAGAGGCAAGTAGTTGAACAATCATTTTTGTTGTTTTTACTGAGTCCATCCACATTGATCGTGGAGGTCCATCTGACTGGGGGATTTTCTTTGCTCCTTGCAAATGTGGCTTTGATTGGCAAGGGAGCATGAGACAAGCATTAGCAGTATGCTTCATTAAACTTGGTCAGTAATGCAATACAGCAGCCAGAAGAGTCAGCTGAGATGCAAGAACTGCAGGAGAGATACTGCCAAGATGACACTCCTGTGCTATCTTTCCTCCAAATGCGTCCTTTCCTCCAAGGACACTCATGACCTACCCCAGCTCTAGGGATAGTCATCTGTCATGTCAGCATGGAAAAAATAGCACCCATTGACATTTGTAGATGCTTGCTGAACATTTAAGGAGACCTAATGGTGAATGTGAGAACAGTGAGGTAGTGAGCGGTGCGTTTCAGCAGCAGTGCCATCATAGCAGCTAAGAAACAGTAAATCATCTCCACTGGTGCAGATTTTTATGACTGCAACATGCAAGCTCTTGTTCATCACTAGAAAAGAATGCACAGCAGTGCTGACTATGTTGAAAAACAGTGTTTTGTAGCTGGGAATTTGCTCTATCAAATAGTATCTGTTGTAGTTACCATGCAGATAAATAGCAAAGACTACTTTTGGAGCAACCTATGTAAATGATTTTCTTCAAAAACATTCGTTTTTCCAAGCTGAATAACCGATAACTTGGCATCTCTAATGCACTGAAAACATTTGCTACAGAATCCCCCTAAGCACCTACTCCCTTCAGCACAGTCTGAGATTTCCATTCCTGCACCAGCAATCAGAAGAATAAAGAAATTTATATCTCCAATCTACAGCATCTCTGCTGCCTACTATATGCCTGTGCAGCACCTCAATATATTTGCACTTCTTTTTACATTTACTTTAAATTCTTTACAGATCATAATTCTCAACTACTTCCTGTAGTGAAACTTCTGTCTTTCAACCTGACCATCTTCCATGATATGATGGCTAAGTACAATAACTGAGCCCTGAGGTCAGATTATAAAAACTTATTTCAAGATCATGCATAACAGAAAGCATCAGCTCACAGCAGGAGCCCATGTGAACGATTAAAAAGACAACAGTGAAACCCTTCTCAGCTGTAAAGAGGCAATTCACATTATTTAAGTCTATTAAGCACATTGCTTCTGGTTTGCAGATTGAAATGAAGACAAGCATAGTTTGTCAATGATTATCTTTTTGTTTTTTAAACCACAAGTGAACTGTAGGGTTGTGACAGTTGATTTGGGCTCACCCAGCAGGCTGTTCTATGCTAACCTTTGCCTAACACAGTCATCTTCTGCCATGCACTTCACCTTCAGCTGCCCCTTCTGCAAAGAGCCACAGTATGATTATTACTATTATTATTTTCCTTGTTTTTCTCAATATACTTCAAATTTACAGAATCCAGCCACAACAACTCCTGAATCATCCATCTTCCAGCACTCAAATTCCTATGAGAGCCAGAAGCAGAGATTTTCCCACAAGCTGTCTTAGTTTATCTGGAGCTGCTGCACTGCTCCCACGGGTCAGAGAGCACCTAGGATAGGGAAGGTTTCTTTAATTAGTGTGTGACACTGAGATCGCCTTGGAAATGGAGAAGACTTCCTCTCATACTCTGTTTCACAGCCTGTCCTCAAGTCTCTAATTATATACATTCACACCTCCACACAGAATTTAATGGGAATGGAAGCAGACTGTTCATCTGCAGGCAATAGACAATTTTTCTCTAAAATGCAGAGTTAAGTAAAACATCACTAGGAAAAGGAATTCCAGGTGGCTTTAGATCATTTGAGTTGTCCAAAGTCTTCGTATACACTTTGAAATAAGAAGCTCCTTTTCACTAATATATATTCTTTGAAGATTTGCAATTAAAAACCCATTGAGAAAATGCTGTCTCTAAGCTGGCGCAGATCTTCACCACTCTGCTCATTCCAATAGATCAGCATATAATAAAAATACTTATAAGTGTGGAAAAAAAAGTTAAAAATATTTCAAGTCTTTTAATTGAAAGTTTAGGGGAGAGCAATTCTTCATGTACCTAACTATCATGGAAATCCCTTACTCCTGAGTTGTAATAAAAGAATAAGGCACTTCAGCAGCATCAAAAAGCCCATTACAGTCAAAATTCTGAAGAATTACTTGCTTTGCTGTGAGCAAAATAAAATCCACACGTTTATTCTAACAGCTAATTCCTGACAGATGATTTACTAATATATATATTTTTAAACCTTATAACAATTTATTTTTTCATCTAGAAACATTTAAAGGAAGAGGCACTGAATAAATTTCTCAGCCAGCTATGCATCCATTTCCTGATCATCTACGACAGGGTGAACTCCTACCAAATCTGAAGTCAGCTTTCATTGCAGAAGCTAGGGCCAGCATCACAAAGAAAATGAATGAGCATGGTTGCAGCACACACGCTGCATAGCAGCCAGGTATGGTGCACACAGGCTGACTGTCTGCCCCGTTGTCTTCTCATGGAAAAGGCCATCACAGTCTTTTGAGAAGATTGGTCACTCTGACACAAGGCTAAGAATTGTAGGTTCAAACTACCTGCATGAGGGTAGAGGAGGATGCAAAATTCACAACTGTCCACTCAGGTTTGAGTCATCAACTTTGCAAGTTTGCTAGGTTGGTGTGTTTTTAGGTGATAAGTTAAGCAGATCCAATTTTCTCCTCTTCTCGAAAGAGCCTATCTGCTGCAAACTGAAGGACTATCACTGTTGTGTTAGTCAAGTGACTGCAAGTTAGAGACACTCACATGGAACTCTGCAAGCCAAAATACACTGCCAGTGCTATTAGTTTATACAGAAAGGTCAACTGCAGTTCTGTAAGCACAGTTTACCTACAGGTCCAAAATCATGAAGCAAGCTAGAACATCCATCTCCTAACCGCAAATCCCATCGTAATCTCACAAACAGGAAATGAAACTAAAACCTACAAATAAATCATATTTCAGCCACTAGTCAAAACACTGGACATTTCTTCCCAGAACCTCTGCCCTTTAATCTGTATCTCATGGAAAATAAGGATTCAAGGGATTTCTGCTTCGGATCATATTTTCCCCTCCTGTGCAAAGCAGCACCCCCCATGCCAAACCTTCTGAGGACCCAGAAGAGAACAGAACACAGTGCCCTGGAGCGCTCAGCTGGCTCTCTCTGTTCCTCCTGCTGCAGGATGGAGCTGGTCTTCCTATGTTTTGCCCAGGAAGCATCCTGGCCTCTGGCACTCCCACTTGGGCAGGCAGCTGCTTCTCTCCCTCACTGGGATTTCTTTCCAAGAACTTTATCACTTGCAAAGAGATCATTTTCAAGAAAACGTGCTCTGTGTAAAAGCTTGCACAGAGGTGTTGATTAGCTGGATGTCACTCATTTCGCACAGCCTTTTTTTCTAGCTTGCATCTATAGGAGCATCCTGGGAGGCTGATGGATGCACGATAGGAGTTCTTATAAAACAAGCCAAATGTTTACTACAAAACATAGGGAAATGGTTGTAAGGAAAAGCTGCCCAGAGGGTGGGCAAATGCAGGGCTGGGAGTGCAGAGAACAACACCAGGGTCTGTGCACCAGGCACCTCCCAGGGCACAGGCAGCGACCAGCCTGCTGGCAGGTATTGGGGCACGACCAATGGGCAGCTACATCACACAGCAACAGCAGGGGAGGAAGAAAGTGCCCTTCTGGCAAAAGGAAGAAAGGGGCTGTTCTGCCATGCTCATTCACATGAACTTTTGACAGAAGATTAATCTCTTAAATCCATCCATTTAGAAATAGGAAGGAACAAAAAATGTTTCAGTTAACAGGAAACACCACAGTACAGACCACAAACATACCACTCAGCTGCTGGAGAAAGAACAATTGGCATACTAAGTACTCAATTGCATAGAATATTAAAGCTCTGGGGAGAAATTTTATATATATACAGTACTACTTTTTTTGTTTTGTTTTATGCAAATCAGCAAAAACAGTTGAAATACGATTTTCAGAAAGAGCCACACACCTTAGCCCACATATGTCCTTACTAAAACCAAAATCCACAGCTGGAGCTGGAAATACTCAGATCCTTAGGAAGTCAGGTAACTTATTCACAGAGCCAATTCCCATGTTCTCATGTTTGAAACCTCCTTTCTAGGTGATTTACTAAAGTTACACAAAAACTTTCCTTTAAAAAAACAAACACCCTTGCTTTAAAAAAAAAAAAACAAAACACGCATCATTTAAGACTGGAATGTGACTTCAGATCCCATTCATGTATGTAAGACTGCAGGACAAAACAAAATCTGTCCATCACGTGACCAATACTTCCAGGAGTGTGAAATGATTATACTCACCAACAAATCCTACCTTCTGCATTATCAGCCTTCTCTAAGGAGCTTCATAGTGATTAGTGAAGAACTACTTCCACACTTCATTTTTCATCTGATTTTCAACATACACTAAATAAATAAGTGTTCTCATCTAACATGAAGCCAGTGTTTCTGAAATGCCAAAGGACCAGTTTCTAATTTTTGACCAAGAAAAGGCTGCCAATATTTCTTTGCTTCTTTCAGCGTTCCTGAATTTTCCCTGTCCTCATTTTGAAAAACTGGGAGTCATCCTCCACAGCACAGCAGCCCCCAAGCCTCTGATACCAAAATGATTGCTATACAGCAGAAGCCAAGAGAACTGTCTCCCTCTGTCAGGTTTAAAGCAGAGTACAAATATGCTGAAATACAGCAAAATCCAGAGAGGTTTTGTAGTATTGAAGTATTTAGAAGCTCCAGAA
This sequence comes from Meleagris gallopavo, assembly GCF_905368555.1. Lineage (NCBI taxonomy): Eukaryota > Metazoa > Chordata > Aves > Galliformes > Phasianidae > Meleagris > Meleagris gallopavo. The sequence continues at coordinate 9,816,603 of NC_139410.1, forward strand.
AAAACATCCAAACCAAACCTTCAAGCATCTGAGTGACTCTAAAAATTGAATTTTGCCCAGAATCCCCTGAAAATGAAAGGGTGATCTGCTTTATGTACAAAACCAGCAGCAGTCATGCTCCCCCAGAAGACACAGTGCCACAGATTTGGATGTGCAGGGACACATCAGTCTGATCTACTTCCTTTTCTCCTAACTTATCTCATGGTGTACGCTCACCTTCGAACAAACATTTCTGGTTTTCTGTGCAAACCTTCCCTATTAGCATCTTATAGTGGAATGTAAGAGTTTTGGTACGCTTCATTTCTATATGTTTGGCTAAAAGAACATTACGTAAGGCAAGCATGGGGTTTGCTGCTGCCACTGCCCTTGCTCCACCGCACAACCCAGGAAGATCTTACAGCCTAAGCAGCTCTCTGCACTCAGGAGGATGCTCTCAAGTTGCTCCACTCTTCCCCACAGTGAAGGTCTTTTAAACCACTTTTAAGCACTCACTAAAGTTCTGCATCTGCCTACAAACCAATACAGCACATAGCACCTCCTCTGCTGACATGAACAAGGCTCCTTCTAGTATCACTCTCCCAAATGCATCTTGCAAATGTATTCCTGGCTTAAGTAGCAGGTTGATCTGCAACCCTAGCAGAAGCTAGATGGTGACTGCTGAAAGAAACCAAAAGCCCATGTCGACAGAGGGCAAACATTTAAAATGCATTCACTTTTTACAGGGATGTACTTATCGCATCACTTAGCAAAGAAAAATGTGCCATTAAGTATCTACCACTGAGCAATTCTGCACTGACAGATATGTCATTCTTCCTTCTGGCCTAAACAAAAGAGACTTTTTGATTCTGTCAACAAGGTGAATAAGCTGGAACATAGCAATTATCTGAGCATACAGAACTTGTTCTGTTCCAGTCACTCTCTGCAACCACAGCAAAAGCAGAGAGACAGAATGTTAAGATCAGATCTTCAGTGTTTAAAGATGATTCACAGACCACATGCCTGACAATTGTAGAAACTTCCATCAGTACTGAAGTGAAACTCTGACCTTCTTGAAATCACAGGAAATTGCACTGAGGATTTCAGCAAGTCCAAGACACGTCTCTTCAACATCACTGAGTGGCACAAGCGGTGGCACTGATGTTATCTCTGATGGGCTGCCCTGAACAGGTGAAATCTCATCACTTGTTTCCATTCCAAAGAAGTTGTTTTTGTTTATCAAGTGCCGCTGAGCCTTTACTTCCACAGCCATAATGAGACTCCTGTTCACTGCAAATCCCACCACCTCAAGAACAGCACAAAAACTTAGATTAAATAATGACAGTGTTACCCTTCAAGGCCTATAATGCTGTCAGAAGTTGGAGAAACCCTGATTGAGTCACCTCTAACCATGGTGAGAGGAACCAACCACAGAAGGGACGGCTACGCATTCCCATCTTTCATGTTTCACAACTATACTGGCATAACTGTTAAGATGTATTCTGGTTAAGCCAACGTGAAACAGATACACATTATTAATTCTGCCTACCTTGTTCTTAGAAACTGCTACAGGAAAGTGCTTAGTCAAATGAAAGCACTGAGTTAATCTCAGATGCATAACTTCTGCATCCAGCAGCTGCTGCCTGCAATGCTCCTATTAGTCTTCATCAAAATTAAGGCCGCACACTTCCCCATCCCCAGCATCCTGAGTGGAGAAAAAGAAAGGGTGCAAAATTACAATAACATCTGTTCTTCTTTATGTTGGTCTACCTCGCTTCACTGTCAGCAACCTTAATTTTCACCCAAATTCGCCTGATACACATGAAAATCAAAGATACCCAAGAACACATTAATGGACCAAATCTCATTCAAAATAATCTGCAGCTCCTCGTTTTCTGTAGCTCTGAGCTCATACACAGGGACATGGTGCTGTTCTGTCAGCCAGGTTTCAGACCTCATTTCAGCCACACTGCTGCTGACCTATTGCAGAAGCACATATCACACATGGACAAGGGCCCCTTGCAGCCCATGCAGGTTGCACCTGGGGATAGAGCAGGAAGAGGGATTCAAATAGTGGGGAAACAGCTGCCCCTTTTTGCACTCACTGCTGTTCCTGATGCAGCAGCAAATGTGGAATGTGATGGTTAAAGGACTCCTGCACAGACAACACAGCTTGCAATGGAGCTCTGCAATACAGAAGTCCTCTTCCTGATGGCAGAGGATGCACAGGCCAGCTCTGGGATCAGCAGATAACAACACTGCAGAGACAGCAGCAAGGAGGAGGCAGGTGACAGAGGTGGCACTGCAGAACAAGCTCACGCACACTGCACATGGACAGGCTCTGTTGTGAAGATATATCCCACACCTCCTCCAGGGCTGTCATTTAGGGAAGCCTGTCATATCCCTCTGGCTCAGAGGTGTGGAAAGCACTGGGGGGAAAAGAGGGAGGGGAGAAATTGTTCTTCAGAATTATCTCAGATTTTATAGGATCCTCATTAGTCTTCCACACACAAAAAAGTCTCCTTTGGCTGCAACTCCAACATGGAAGATAGAGAAAGACTCAGTATGGAACAAAAGACCCAAAAATAATTTAAATGGAGCTTTTACATTATCTATTTAACTTTCTTGGGGGGGGGGAAGGGGGAGGAGGAGGGACGGGACAAACACGTTAAAGATAATAGAACTGAGGGGGGGGGGGGGGGGTGTCTTTCCTATGAACCAAAGCCAGCCAATGCCCAAAAGATCTCTCCCACATGCATGGAGAAGTGATGGCTTTATGGAACAGCAGCTGCCAAGTCTGTTCCAATATTATAATCACTCTGTTAATCACAAATCCGTATGACATCTGAGCTATATAACTTTTTTTTTTTTTTTAAGAAGCTTTAGAAATAAAGACTTTTGCTATTTTGTCTACATGGTATTTTAGTTCAACTGATGAGTCTGCTGTAGTTCCTATATTCATTAATGCAGCCTACATCCCAAACCAAACCCTGCTCTAGAAGCCTTGGTTCCTGTATATTTAGGAGCTGTGTTAATGAACAGAATGCTGAAAATAAGAATAAATTTTACCCTCTTTTGAAATCATTAAAACACCTAACAAGAAAAATCATTAAAACACCTAACAAGAAAAATGATGCTTAGAGCAGTAACTGGTACCATATTATTCCTGATGAAGACAAACAGAGCTTATTCCTAAGTACAACAAATGCTTTATCAGCTACTCTGGCTCTGATTCAAAGAACAAGTGTGTTGTTCACTTGCCAGGAAAAGTGACAGGATTTGTACAGCCTGCAAGTGCCTAAAAGTTGTATTTATCCTACTGAAACGCAAAGCCGTACGGAACACGAGCCTCTTCTTGGTGGGGTCGGTACAGCTGTTGAGTCAAATGGAAGCAAATGAAACTTGGCTGCCTCTACAGTGGTAGTACAGTCAAGGGGACCCGTTGTATTCAGACCTTTAGGAGTGAAAACAAAGTGATCTGGGTTGAAAACCCATATATACATTGCCTAACAGCTGCATGTCTCTTCAGGCAGGATAGGTGTGCAATCACACTGCAAGGCAACCACCAACGGCCACACCTGCTGTCAGCAAACCATTCCCTGCTAGGTTCTGTCATGTACACATCCTGAAGCAGCTGTACCATGACTGCCATTCATACCTCCGTGGATATTAACTGGAACCAGGAGCCCTAACCAGGGCATTGATCTGCTATTCCTTTTGTGCAGAAGCACTTCTGTAGAAAAACCCACTGCACCTACTGTGGTGCAAACTGGCAGATGGCAGCAGGGAGAGCTCTGAGGAACATTCAATCAATCTGAACTGGAACAGAGACAAAGGCACACATTTCATCACCCTGAGTTTAATACATTGTTTTCACCTATTAAATTAAGCAAGGGCAAGGTACTTCCCCATACTCATAGAAATGGTATTAAATTATGCATTCAGAACTAATTATCTGATATGCAGTTTAAACTCTGTCATTATACATGTTGAATAAGGAGAATGCAAAATGTAGCTCTAGGGCAAACAAGACAGACACAGTACAAGCACGAAAGCCAAACTTCTACAGGACCACAGTGCTGGGCACCTACCCGCAGCATGGGACAGGACAGGCCACAGCCAGGGCTGCTGTTTGCTTGCAGGTATGGTGCCTATCACTGCTCTCAGCAAGCCCTGTACCACCTGGTGTCTCCTCTTCCATTCCCAGCTGGCAGAGTACTTGCTGGAGGGCATAGGCAAGGAGAAGCATTAGCTCCTAGCACAAACACAGCTGTTTCTGCACATCCACACATACAAAACAATTGCTGCTTTTGTTATACCTACAGTGCCAAGTCCGCCTGGTCCTCCACATCCTGCCACTGCTTTTCTTTATTTTATTTTATTATTTTTTTTTTTTTTAAAGTCAAGATTAGAAATCTTGAGAGAAGAGCAATTCTTTTGTAACCTGGAGAAATTTTTCAAGACAAATGGTGAAATCAGGCTTCCTCTGTATTTAACAGCCACAACTGGCAAGGACTAAATGAAAACACAGCAGCACCAGGAAGTCTCTGCAGCTGGGTGGGGATGCAGAGGCATGCCCTCCGCCCCCCCTTTCCTAATTACTGGGGAATTCCCATTCTGAACTGCTCCTGGAAGAAGTCACCACTGCCAGCAGCTCCAATCAGGCTGTCAGTTGCTCCATCCCAATCCTTGTCAACCACCAGCACCTCCCCTCTCCACATATGCAGCCACTACAGGGCCCTGGTGGCTCACCTGTCCCAACAAGGGACAAATGCTTCCCTAGGGGGAGTGCATCCAACAGAAACAAAGTAGTTTCCCTCGTTTACACAAAAGTGCAGGATGGATGCTGTGCAAGCTTCAAAATTAAAATAAGTTGTGCCTTTCAGAAGAGTGAAGGCAAGCTCTAGAACTCACTTCATAAATAGTCTAAGTAACTGTCCAAAAGGACGTTGTACCTCAAAAAGATGCCTTTTGAAGTCATAAACAGGCTTGGAAATGCCCGCTCATTGTCACAATGAACATGCATTTCATTAATAATCTGACCAAAGAGCACGACACCAGAATTGTTTGTTCTATCGTGGTTTATACTGTGCGTCCAAATGGCTACAGACAATAGGATTACAGCAAGACTACATCGTAACAGGCACTGCAGAGATGTATAACTGCCAAGCAGCAAAACTAGCCAAGTTCCATTAGTCACTGACAAAACATCCTGATGCTAAACGCTCTACATTCATCTTTCCCTGAGCTTTTCACTTTGCTGTTTATTATAAACAGAGGTTGGCTCCAGGATCTCAGTAAATTCCCATACATAGCTACATTTTTCAAACTGTCACCTCACAAATGTTCCTCTGTATTCACATTATGCACATTACGAACATTTTTAATTATTCTTCTATGACAACAAATGAGTTCACATGAATTCAGACAGACAGCAGGCATTAGTTCACTAAGAAGCAATAGCTTTTTTTTTTTTTCAGCATGCAAAACTTTCCAGTTAAGAAGCTACCAGAACATCATGCTGCTTCCTGCCTTTTGCAGGAACCCCACCTGGGAAACACTGAACAGCAGCTCTCTGCTGATGGTCTCCATCTGCTTGAAGAAGTAATACTTTGCCATTCTTACAGCTGGAACATTGGCAAGACCATACAACCATCCCTTTCAGTGTACTGAAAGCAGTATTTTTAAAGGATGTTCAAGTGTTAAGCATCCTATAGATCCGCTGCAATTATCTTATGACTCACTTCCCAGTGATGATGTGAATTTTGCACGATTACATTTCTGAACTAGGTAAGAAGGTAAGAAATCTCTGGTTTTCTACCAAGCACTAATCTCAACAGAGGCTTGGGATATTTCCTATTATCTTCCCTTGTCTCCCCACCACATTATTTGTACCACTCTTTTCCTTAGATCTTACATCAGGAAATACCAGCAAGCACTTAATGCTTTTTGTTCCTCTATCTACCCCACTCAGCACTCCTCTGCCTTTCTCACATCTCCTGGCCTACAGTTACAAGGCTTGACTCATCCAGGTTTCCACAAAGTGACTGCAAATTTACGTACGTGTTCTGCAAGCTTTTTTCCACCCCAGCTCATGAATGCTCCCAGCCCATTCTCATTTCTTCAGCTTCTCACATCCACAAAACACTCAGCAATTGCTTATGTAAAAAAGCGTTACATAGGAAAAATATTCCTGAGCTTTAAGGTTGCCAGCGCAGTGAGAAGGAAGCTGGAAAGACCCCATAGGTTAGAACACGTTCAGCACCTGCTCCCTAACAAGAATGAGGACAATACACTGCCATGTAGGGTAATATACTGATCAGCTGGCTCTTCTGCTAACCAGCCTTCAAGAAAGCACTTGGATTCCCCTCATCCACACCACCTTTCATCAGATACATATGCCAATCTTTCTGTACTACTGTTATCAGATTGGCTGATGAAGCCCAGAGAGAGCCAAAAGATAGCTGAGCTGCAAGGTTAAAGGTTAAACTCTAGCCCAGATCTGCCTCCGCACACTTAAAAGGCCTACACCAATCTCAACAGATAGCAACACAAAGTACTCCCTGCAAGAAAAGTTTCCCATCGCTGTTAGGTAGATTAGGCCAAATTCTTCCTTAGGGCAAATCTGATCTGTAAAGTGAAACTGAACAAGAGATTAGTTTATTGTTATGCAATTTTATCATTTTTAGCTACATTTCTGCTTATTCTCTATCAAGACATTGCTCTCCGGTAAAGAAGGCCATGACAGTGGGATGAACATGTAATGATCTACAAACTATCAGTCTGTAAGCTTTCTTGGTGAGAAAGACTGATGTGCCGGTGGCAGCACCATAAAAATTAACAGTGAACTTGCATAGCATGTTTCACAAAACAAGTCATAGTTCTGTGCCGGTGTTTAGAGGCTGATAGGACATTGAACTCTCTCACAGTTTTCTTGCCATTCATATGGAAAGCTCAACAATGCAAATTCAAACTCAGAAAGCTGCATCTTAAATAAGAAGGAAGGTACCACAGTTTCCAAGTCACTCCTTTTTAAGGCCTAACCCAGTTAAGTATTGTGCTCTCGTTATCTCTTAATTCAGTGTGCTGCTGACTGTCCTGAAACTTAGCCTTCCCCAGAAACAGACTCTAGAGTGAGTTGGGAATACATCTTCTGTTTGCTCAGTTCCCCACAGAGACCTAAATTTCTTGACTTTTCAATTAAGATACTAAAACAAGCAAGCAGCAACTTCTTAAGTCACAACCCTGGAAAACCAGCTCACTGTAGGGCATGGGCAAGCAAATCGACCCATACCAAGGCTGTTCTGGTTCACTGTGGTTACCATACTCAGCAAGGCAAAGATAATTTTGAGATAATTATTACATCTTCATGAGTCTTCTTCCAGAATAAAATTCAACATAAGGCCTTTCAATTGCTCCCAGAACAAACACCACAGGGCACAGTCCCACAGTCCTCTGTGGAAACTCCAACTGCAGACCATGGGTGCATTATATCAGTGACTAAACCACTTCACTGGGCTCCGAGGATATCTTTCATACACTAAGTGCCTGCAGAGATCAGTCTGTGCATTCATGATACTAAGGATTTATCTAGGCTGGAGCTTTGATGCGTGTAGTAACAAGCTGTAAAAATATGCCAGCAGAATTAGAGCTGGAGTTGCCAAGTGTCAAAATAGGACAGCATTTAAACATTTGCAAATTTTGCTTAAGATACAGAAGCACTACACAAATATACCACCATTACCATTGCAAAAATAGTTTCTGAATGAAAGCGAGCTTTAAAAATAACTTCATTTTCTCCTGGCATCTTTATGATAATAGATTCTGCTTTTAATTAAAAGTCTCTTGCATGCAAGGCACAAGACGTCACCATCTCCTTACATAATTTAAGCTCTGCCTGCAAATCAAATCAGACCCTCTCACCTCAATCCCTGATAAACCCAAGCGGTTTTTTGCACAGGTCAGCATCCCATGCCAGTCCAGGTGGCCACATTCAGCTCTCAGGTGACAGTAATTTCAAGGCATTCCCTCCAAGAGATCTCTTAAGCAAACTACATCACATCCCTGAGAAACATGAGTAATTGCTCCTACAGGTAAAACAACTGAGCCAATGAGAAATTAATTTATCCAAAGCCATCGGAAATTTGATAGGTACCACCAGATAACTGCTCCTACTATCATTAGAACCAGAGCAGACACTGAAGGAACAGGAATCAATGAAACTATAAGTAAAAGCAAGATTTGTACTGGAAAATAGTACAATTATGTGACAAATGTCAACTCCATAATGAATAACTGCAAAGATGAGAGTACATCTTTCTACTCTACAGCTACAAACACCCTCATCCGTAGGATGCTTCGTGGTGCAGTGTCAACACTTTTCTAAGATGCTTTTATTCCTGTGGTACACAAATACACCAAGTTTTCTCATCTATCTTTTAGTACGTTTGTTTTTTCCTTTTTCTCACATTATCTTCTCAGGTGTCCAACCCAGATCTGCAGTTTGTAAACACTGCAACTAAATCAAGCATTATCTGCCAGGGAATCTCATTAGCTAAGATAGAGAAAGCACTGCTGAAATAGATAAAGATGATTCATTTTATTTTTATTAGACAGAAGGACACAACAAACAGTTGCGAAGATTTAGGATTACATACTCAACCAGAAGTTACAGTAACTCTGAGCATGGCTCTGAAACAACACCTTTAGACAAACAAGATCTTTCTAAGCAAGGTCCTTAGGAAAGCAAGTTACTAACCTGACTTCTCACCTGCTTGGCCTGCCACAACTTCAGTACTGATTGCTTTTTTTTCCAGTCAGGATTCCTATTAACTTTTATCACTTCTTTTCCCAACTTGCTACAGTTTAAAATATCCTATCTTACTACAGGCTCTTGCACTTCCCAGCTGGAAGCACCCAGATGTTTTGCCCAAGCTCACATCCCAAGACAACATCCCAAGCCCTGTGCTGCAGCTACCCCATACTTCCACACACTACAGGCAGTTCCATAAGCAAATTCACACCCAAGGAGCCAGACCTCACTCCCAAATCCATAGGGCTGTGGCAGCAGATAGGATAAGGAGGTATTTTTCCTCCTCCACACAAGAAAGGTAAATTAAAAAAGTAGACCTTAGGGTACAACCAGACTTAGGCTGTGCTCCAATGCCAAGACACATCCATGCTACCCTTCCACCAATTAGCACTACAGAACGTTGCATCTTGTTTTAGCTTTAAGGCATCTCACAACAACGTATTTATGCACAGGCTTGTGCTTTTTCAAAAGACAGACCAAGTAAACTGATTAAATTGTCCAATGGGCAAGTTGGGGCATTCTGTTTGAAGCAGCATTGCTAGTGCTCCCCATCTCACAGTGTTCACTCTCCCTGCGGGGTCTGTGGGAAGCCCAGCAGCAGCCACAGGGCATCACAGGAACAGACAGTACAGCTGAGATAAGGAACACTTGTGCAGACAAAATACTAGGGCAATTGCTCTGGGTAGGGGTACCAATCAAGATGTGCTGATTGGAGACACAGAGTACATCTACAAGCCACATTGCACAGCACTTGCTTTTGTCAGTTCAGATAAATAAGGTTATGCTGAAAATAAGACAACTTGTCTGTTTTTGCCTGTGTCACCGAGGACAATTGTGAAAAATAACTACAGCGATCCAGGTGAAAACTCATCTTTTTAACTTTAGTGCTTATCCTTTTTAGTTTTAAAACTTACATTATTCTTAATAATGAAGACTTGTACATAAGTATCAGAAACATCACTGAAGCCCATGGAGAAGTAATCAGAGGACACTTATGTCTGCAGAAGCAGAACTTCTATAGGAATTTCCTAGGTTATTCATCTACAGTTAATTTATATTCATATTTATTTTCACAAAACATCATGCTGCAGCTACCCCATAATTCCACACACTACAGGCAGCTCCACAAGCATTTCCCAACAGATTTTGCAGCAGCTGCTCCCTAAAGCCAAACAACTGTTACTGTTTTCTTTTAGGAATCAGTATTAAGTAATGCAAAAGTAATTCTACTCTGAGTTTTAGCCCTTGGTTCAGCAAGGACAGCATGCAGAGTGCAGGAGGAAGGAACTAAAGTCTTACACAGAGCAGATGTGCAGCACTACATAGTACTTGTGTAATGCTGTACAATCACCCGTGGTTTAGGTAATCATGAAGTGTTATCTAGAAATATTACATTACTGTCCTCACTCACACCTTACCACGGAAGCTAGCAGAAGAGACTGTGGGAACATAAATAATCTCTTTGAAAAAACACCAGCCATGAAGAGGAGAGTCTGCTCTAAACTCAGCCCAAGAATAATCTCTCTCCTTTTTCTCCTGACCAGGGGCTGCGGTGCTGAGACCTGCCATCCCGGAAGCATGCATGAAGGCCTGCTGCCCTCAGGCATCCACCATGCTAGGGACATGGACCAGAGCACAGGGCTGTGATCCCGCCTGGTGCCCAGAACACAGCCTGCCCCATCCAGGGCGCACACACACACACCTTTGCCTCTCGCCTGGATAGACACCCAGCTAAGCCCAGCCCTGCAGCCCCCACTGAGCTACTAAGGAGTAGAGGAGCCCTTCCCTCCAGCTGTGTGGGGACTGAGGAGCTCCTGGCACCACTGCCCAGTCCTCCTGACACAGCTGTGGACATGCATAGCTGAGAGAAATGCTCAAACAAATGAGCTTCAGCTTGAGGATTACTGCCCTGCTTTCACATCCAGCCTGAAAAGGCCCCCAGACAACAGCCGCATCAGCACTGAATGAAGCCTCATAAACATAACCACTGAATGCTTTTTATAGGCATAATTCCTAGGATCTCTAAAAACAATACATTCTGTCAAAATAGCACCCAAGAGAAACCAGCTCTTCAACCAACCCAACAAAGCCCCGTCAAATACACCACATTCCAGGAAGCACAGCTCAGTATGTTTTTATCTGTTCATCATCAGTCCTCTTACATCTTTTGTTAAAAAACTAACACAGCTCTGCAACAGGGTAAAAATATTCCCCTATAATAAAAGTATGCAGCCAAAAAAGAAAAAAGTTGATTTGTTTTTAATACCATCACACCAAGTTACCTGGTGTCATGTTTTCTGCTTCCTTTTTTCAGTGATCTCCTAGAACTAGGGTCTTTTTTTAGGTCACCTGTAGGGACAAAAACATTTGGACTAATCCAGCTATTAAGGCATTAAAGCAAAATACAGACCATGTTTTGTTCTGAGGCATCCACTTCAGCCTCCAGTATCTGTGCACCACATGGTTTGCTTTTAAATCCTTAATATGAAAATCACCTTGCTTAAGTGAGTGGAATGCCTCACAAGAAATGGATGCTTCCTTTCTCCTGAGGGCATCACGCTTAAGACTAGGGATAAGATTCATTTTTCATGTCAGTGTAGAATCACACAAACAAACTAAAAGCCTCTCTAAACCAGACAGAAAAATCAATACCGAAGGAAAGCAAGAGGCACACCAAGTTCCTCAGGTGCACAGAACTCTGCACGATTATGATGGCCAAGGACCAAATGACTAGCAAAGTTAAGCCGTATCTTAGTTTATTACCAGCAAAAATAAGCAGGTGTCTCCAAACAATTTTGTTTATGATGCTATACATCTTTCTACAAACTCTCTTCTGGGATGACTGGGATGAAGAGCCTTCACAAGTCAGTGCTTGCTTAAGAAATTAGCCCTTTCACCAGGGCTGTTCCCATTACACCACATCGGTCCCTTCTGTCTGACACCCCTGAGATGCAATGGCCTGTAACAGCTACAGAGTGACTCACTGCTTAGGGACATCTTCAAAGACAGGGTTTTCTCCTTCCTGGAGAAAGAAAGAGTCCACCACAAAACAGTCTCACGAGTACTAACCACTAGGAAAAACAAATATCTTTCTTGCAAATCAAGCTATTTTTTTTTCCCCCTCTAGTCAGGATTATATACGTTTCCTTTAAAGACACGTCAAATAAGGGAGTTGATCTCCACCTTTTGTCTCAGAGCCCTTTCACATCACATGCAACATCTTGATGTAATAGCAAAAAAGTCTTCATATTCTACTAAGAAGAAGGTTTGTGTTCTTCTGTAATTTGTTTCTCTTGTATGTTAACAAATCAGTTTTCAGTAGGCCTACTATGATAAGACTGGCAACTAGCCTTGAAATAATGAGTCAAGCCTCCTATCACTTACCAATACACAACTGCTTTATTCTATTAACCACTTCTTGACATCCAGTAGTTTCTGGATTCCATCTCCCACCTGCTTGAAGAAGGCTACCAGCACCAAGGATCAGCTCCCAGCCTGAAAGGCCAGCCAGAGCTCCCACCACCTCACACCCCTCTGAGCAAGAGCTGCCACCTCCCCACTGCACTCCTACCAGCACGCACAGCCTCCTTCTGCCAAGTGCTTCCTTGACACTGAAACCCCATCACCACCAGAGGGTTGCACAGCCATAAAAGCAAGCAGCATGACAGGAAAGCAATTTACCTCTTCCCACTTCTCCCCACTGCCTTGCCAACTGGCACATGCAGTTGTTCTGGAGCAGATGTTGACATACATTCTTCTGAGTTGCTCCCAGACAGCAAGGTCCATGGATTTACAGAAATAACAAGTAACTTGTGACCATTTTGCTCCGTGACCAGCAAGCTGAAATCCTCTCACAAGATGCGAGAGAGGTAACAGGAGTATGGCTGTACAGTCCAACTGCTGCTGCTCTGAAGTGTAAAATTCAATCATCTGTGCATTAGGAAGGGACCCTTACATGCAGAACAGCTTGCACAGCTGTGTTTGCATATGGTTACACATGACTGCTTTTCACCTCAGCATCTCTCCCCTTGCACTTTGGTTTGTACTTCTGGCTCCACTTGCTAAACTGCTTGGAGCATGTATTTTATTATTTCCATAGAATCACAGAATGGTTTGGATCTGAAGGGATCTTAAAGCTCACCAAGTTCCAGCCCCTGCCACAGACACTTCCCACCAGACTGGACTGCCCAAGGCCCCAGTCCCACTTGGCCTTGAACACTGCAAGGAATGGGGCAGCCACAGTGTCTCTGGGCAGCCTGTGCCAGTGCCTCACCACCCTCTGAGTAAAAAATTTCTTCCTGATGTTTAATTTAAGTTGACCCTCTTTTTAGTTTAAAATTCAAATGATTATTGCTTGCAATCCATTCTCTCCTCAGCCTGTATTAGTGCTTGAAATTTTTGAACTAGTTCAAGCTAGAAATAAAAGCTACTTGGTGAATGTTAATGTATTATGATTACAATATTTCTTACCTTGTTTATGTAAACAAAGCTCTTAGTTGCTTTTTACATCACCTTAATTTTGCCTGCACTAAGACAAATGTGATTTGCATTGTTCTGTAACCTGACATTCTCATTACTCACTTGCACTTCTGTATGCAAACTCTATCAACGAAACCTTACACTGGGCTGATGATAGATAGGGGAAGGCAGAAACGGATCTCATTGTTAGTAAGTACATGTCAACAGATTCACTTCCAAATCTCAGGTTTTAAATCCATTAACCAGGTCAATGCAAAGTTTTTTGCATTTGCTTTTAATCAAAAGGACATATATTACCAGTTCCAACCATTTACAGAAATTCAAGTTTATTAAATAATTGCTGTTACCTTTTTTTTTAATTATTATTATTTATTATTATTATGAAGGCATGTAAACATAAGAACACACACACACAAAAAAAACAAAACAAAAAAACAAATTGACAAATCTACCAGTGGTTAAGCCATACTATGAATTGTATTTTTGGCTTTTAATACTTCAGAGCATTAAGTTAATGCAGGGTCCCAAGAACAAACTGTCTTCCAGCCTGCCACTGACATCAAATCAATCTCTTAACCAAGGTTATGCTTGCAGACCCTATTTAAGCACTGGAACAACCCAAGTTCCACAGGCCCAGTTTTCCAAGATCTGTTTAAAATTAGCATTATTGTTTCACAGAGCACTGCAGCTAACTTCCCAAGATCTCTGGGCAGAAACTTCTCACCACAAGAGGATTTCAAACCCCCTGAGCAAATGCTGCCTCACACCCTCCTACTCCACAAGGTCCTGCCACACACCCCAGCCCAGGCAGCAGCCACCCAGTTCCAGCACTCAGAAATAACCCCGGACATCCCAGCCTCTTCCAAGTCATTGTCTGCAATCACAGCATGAAACTAACCAACACACCACATGCATGGTTCCATTTCATCTTCATGTTTTTAAACCAAATTTTCGTTAACCCTTGTAGTAGCTGGTGTTTATGTTATTTCTTCAACTGCTCTTAAGTCCAGTCTTCCTAAAAGAAATTGTCAGTGGCTGTAACCCAGCCCGCCCAGTCAAACACTTCTACCTCCTCACATTAACCAGCTCTGCTGAGTGGCACTGAGCCTATTCTCTACAGAGCCTAGGAGGCCTGTAACTCATCCCAGCTCAATCCTGTGTTTACGTAAATAGAGGGCACGCAAAATGGCTTTCAATATGTAAAAGTTACGATGCCTTACAGATACAGCCACTTGTACACTGACACAATCTTCTTGTGTAGGCACATAACTCTGTAAGCACAGATACTCCTGTGCAAATATGCGCAGACAGTTATGGCTTCCCACATGAGGATACAGAAGAAAAATCAGCCAGCGCTCATTAAACCAGAAACTGCTTTGAAGTACTCCATAAACTCACTTAGCATAATGCAGTTTGCATCCTGACCGGGGCTTCTAGAAAAAACCAGAACATAAACAAATTATAAAGATAATGTTTCTAGAAATAATTGCAAGACTGATGTACTCTGCTTCACACAGCACCAGTATTTTAACTCAATGACTTAGCATCTCATTTTTCCAAAACGTGGCATTTAATTAACATCATTTCCATGCATCATTTCCTCTTGCTGTCACATCAGAAAGCACAAGGTACCTTTCATCTCTGGGAGTGTAGGTGTCTGCATATGCATCCTACAGAGTAGTTTGCACACATTAGCAGGTAACCTGAGAAAGGAATCTAAGCCACTGCTCTCACTGCAATTACTGCACTTTGGCAAGGTGTGTTTGGGACAGAGACTGGACCCAGCACAGCTGAGCTGCTTGTGGTCAGTAAGCACCCACCACAAGGAAGGTGTCCTTCCCGCACTCCCTCAGCCTGAAACAAGGAAACACAAGGAAGGATCTGCCAAAATCTGCCCTGAGATGAACACTTCACAAAGCTGTTCCAGGACTCAGCCTTGATGGCTGCCCCTTAAGAAAGGTTCTCCTCTGGGCACTGTTTGGAGCTGATAGCACAGCCCCATGGTATGGCTGCACAACCTGCTGCTATGTAAGCTCACGGATAGGGTTGCATGATACCTTTAATGGTCATTTGTAGTCTAAAAAATTTTTAAAGTCAGCTAGAAGGAGCAACAGACACCTTTCTGTTAGTTTTACAGAGACTCAAAAATAAATATAGTAAATAATGTCATATTTCAGACCCATCTTTTGCATTAACTAAGCAGCCAGACTCCTTTTTTTGACCTAGAAAACTTCGAGCCTCTCTACCGCACTCCAAAATAGCAAGGGGTGCACAATTAATTTGCTCCTGTTGTTTCCACAGTGGCAAGCAGCCCACAGCCACTGCTATCATTACTTAAATCTGTGCCTTCTGATACTTCTCACTTTCCAGCCTCATCTATTATTTCCCTTCTTTCTTGGAGGAGCACACGATTTCCCTGGCATGCTAGAGTAAAGATAAAAAGCAGTGTGTATTTAATGAGTCAAACTGTGTCCATTTTATTTACTTAAAGCAGTCTCTCTGAATTCACCAACTGTATTTGTGTTAGTGCTCCTCATCTGGCCTAGCTAGATGCTTCACAAAAGAATCATCATAAATAATAGATATTTCATGAGAAAACATACACTTTGGGAGCTATTCTGTTCATCGAGATCTGTTCCCTTCATCTTTATTACTAAGAACATTTGTAAACAACAGGATCATTTCTTTAGTGAATGTGTGCTATTAAAAGCTACTTCCCCAGTGACCCAAATGGCATTTCCTTCAGTCAAGTTGACTTCGATACAACTATTGTGCAAAGCAGACAGGACTTGACCACTGCCTATGATTTGGGGCATCGCATCCCAGAAGGCTGCTTGTGATACTTGGGTGATCTCACACACTAAGGTAGATGATGTGAGATCACAGTAGTTTGAACAGTAATATGCTAAAGAAACTAAGTTCCTGCTCTCATGGATGATGCTCAAGAAGAGTCAGGAGAGAATAGCAGAGAAGGCATAAGACCTTTTCCTTGCAAAAATGTTCCTACCACATTTCAGTCTGTTTTCTGTCAGTAAATTTCTCCCCAAACTGTTTTCTTCCCACTGCATTAAATAGTCATAGCTCTATTTCACTAGAAGAACACTAGAAGCTACTTTTCTGTACATTTATAAGGAAAACTGGAGAGGGACTTCTTAGAAGGGCATGTAGTGACAGGATTAAGGGAAACAGCTTCTAACAGGAAGAGGGTAGATTTAGACTAGATACAAGGAAGAGATTCTGTAATGCGAGGGTGGTGAGATACTGGAATGGGTTGAAGGTGATCAGTCCCTGTAGACATTCAAGGCTAGGCTGGATGGGCTTTGAGCAACCTGGTCTAAAGAGGGGTTTTCCTGCCTATAGCAGGGGATTGGAACTAGGTGATCTTCAAGATTCCTTCCAACCCAAACCATTCTACAATTATTCCCAAATTCCAGGACTGGTGAGCAGCCACCAGCCAGGACTGGTGCTGCAGAGCTGGTCCTTCCTGGCACATACAGTGAAGAAGTAAAACTGCCAGTGAGACCAACTGCACAAGCTGGCAAGTCTACAATCTCTTAAAGGGCATTGCAAAAACCAGGTTTTTCACTGAACCCTCCTGTCATTGTGTCTTGCACAGACACGTGGCTTTACAAGTGAATCCTGACCATTTTTTTAGATACCTTTTTTCAAAAGATTATGTACATGCAACAGCTGCAATCTGCTACTAGCTCACACTGCAGCAGTGGACATACTTGGGTGATATCCCTATGTTTCCTTTACATTTGTACAGCTGGTGATCACTAACTCTAATGCTTATGAAGCAATTAACCATGGAGGAGTCAGTGCTGCCCTCCTCTATTCAGCCATAAATCACAGCGGTTCTACAGTCACAGATATGTTGTAACACCACATCTTGTCAATGCTGGACTCCCCACCTATATGCACTTCAGGAAGGCTTACTTTATTATTTTAGCAAATACTGGAAAATAGCCCACTGTTGCATTAAGTTACGCACACAACATGGAATAAGCTCCTTAACATGCTGCCCTTGCACAGCTGATTCATTCAGAAATAACCTAAAGACTCAAATGGGCTCTTGTCACATGAACAGGCTAATTCCTCAAGAAGTGACAGCAAATCCACTAAGCAGCACAACTTTCCTGCTCAGCCTTCCTGCAAAGCAATGAATTGGCTAATCCCTTTAAGACTGTCTACCACATGTGGAGCAGCATATCAGTGCCACTGCAATTAAAAATGCTATCAACCACTAAATATTGGTTGCTTTACTTATGACAGTTGTTTTCATGTGCATGATGCACAAAATAGGCCTTGATCAGTATAGGCTTTAAAATGTTTTCAAGTTTTATTTTAACTGTGGCATTTGACATTTACTCTAGAGGCTTTTTTTCCTGGTAGTTAAAACACTTGCAATTTAATTTGCTAAATTTATGAACTATGTCAAAAACAACTATTTAGGGCATATTTTACCTTAGTACCTTAATTGGGGCACATTTCTTCTGAGGACTACTGCACTGACACAACCTAGCTGAAAATGTACCACCATTCTACCTTCTCTCAGAGGTTTCCTGCAATCTACTCTGCTAACTACTGGCACAGAGAAGGCTCCTTCATTCACAGGAAGAAACACCTCCTGCACAGGAATCCCCACAGTGATGGGGCTGGGCCTTGGCAGGGCTGCCAGGTGCCAGCTCCCTCCCTGAGGAGCCGAGTTCAGCTGGAGCCATTGTGAAGTCCCCAGATACCGGGGCAGCAGGACATGCTGCTTCCTGCAGGCACGCACAGAGACACTGACAGAGGCCCCTAATGAGGGGAGGATAACGAGGAAGGGCTGAGAGACAAAAGCAATGGTGCGCTTCCAGGAGTCCCAATTATCTTGCAGAGTAAGCTGGCTACATCTATTCCAGCTCCTTTTAAGGTATTCTACAAGCTAACAGATTCCAAAAACAGAAAATAAACTGGAAATAAGCAGAACACAAAATATGATGCAATTAGTGGGAAATTACTAACTTACTGACTTGAATTCCCTTTATGTCTTATAAGGATTACTGATAACACTTTTGAAGTCTCAAAGAACAGACAGATATTTGACTCAGAAAGCACGTACTTCCTTGGACAGAAAAAAAAGTACCTTATTACTTTCTCATTATCCATCCACTTCTTTTTTTTCCCCTATGTTAGTAAGACAGGGAGGAAAAACAGCTGTCTGACAATTCATTTGCTCCAGTTTATTGATTTCTCATATGAAGCCATGCTCCCTGGACTATGATGTCATTTATTTCCATAGCAACTGTGTAACATCAGAAGACTGTATCTAACAGGTGGAGGAAAACCTTAAGACAGCAACAATGTCTCAAACTCCTGCAAATCTCCCTATACCAGAAAAGAGCATTGTGAGGATTCTGAAAGCTTGCTCTCTATGAGTCTGTAAAAGACTGAGTAATGCAGGTATCCTTAACCATAGTTCACTGGCAGTGGTCAAACCTCTTTCAGATATGTAAAGTCTCCTCTGCAAAGCACTATTCCATACCTGCCTTGTGCAGAGCAGCATCAGAAAGATGCTGCTTTTCACCAGCCCATTCCAGCCCCCAGACAAAGTCTCCCACTCCAAAAAAACGCAGCGCATACAAAGTTGCTAATGATCCCAGGAAGGTTAGCAGCATTTAAGTTTCCAATCCTTCAGAAGAGGTGTCATCGAAGTCCAAGGACAGAATTACTTGAGAAATCAATTACTAATTACATTCATTACCATAATATATCTGAGAGGTTCAGTTCTGGCTCCTCTTCAGCAGGAACAAAGTTGTGAGCTGCATTTGATCTTTTCTCCACCTAGCTGGCCCTCTTCTCTCCAGAGGGCACAGCAGCTCAAGCCAAAATTGCAGGAAAATGACCCAGCCAGAGCCCTCCTCAGCCACAGATAGCAGAATGCTGGCATCAGGGCAAGGGACATCCCCTGAGGTCAGACCAATAGGCTAATCTGACTCTGCCTCTCATGTCCATGGGAATAAGCAGAATGGACACAAAGTTGGCAAATGGACACAAAGGTGTTCAGAGATTCTCAGCTGCTGTGTTAGCATCACCGGGTTGTATATAAATCTGCTTTCTCTTTGTTTCCCAACTGATGTACACAGGATTTATTACACCCATACAGATGAGCAAATGAGATAAGCTCTTCCTAGCATCAGTAACTATCAACAGAGAAACTCTACTTCCATCATGCTAAAACACTTATCTATGGTGATTAAGTATTCCAGACTGATTTCTGCTTTGTATAAAAAGAGCAAAGGTGAAGTAAGCCTCTTTACACAGTAAACAAAATCAAGAAAAAATATAAATGATTTGCTTCTTCCGTGAAACTATCTAAGAGATAAATATCTCAGAAGGGATTCACCTAATGAACCTCCCATAAAACAGAAGCACAAAATGGTAAATGGCTGCCTACTCAGCAGGTTGCTAAAACTGCTGTGTGATCAAGTTCATCTTAGCAAAGCATTAACCCGGACTTGTGCTTAGAACAAAGAAAATTTCAACAAGCTGGTCATCTATATTCTTGGCTAGCAGGAAAAGAAACAAAGTAGGGATGTTTTAGGTAAACTAAATACTTCAATTATTCATTAGCTTGACTGCTTAATCTGTAGTTCACTGCAAGTATTACTTTTCTTAAGTAGCCTCAGAACTCATAGAGACGAACAGCAACAACCGTCAAGGCAAAGACATTTTTCCTATTTTTTTCCTATTCCTACCACACCAAGCTGCACATAAAGCTTTCTTTTGATGTGTGATTGTGTTCCCTTGGAGGAAACACAGCATAAATTCTGATTATTATTCTTGCTGCCAATAACCAGTATTTTCTATTTTTATCATCTCTGCATCCTTCAGAGACCCACCTCTACTTTACAGTTCCACTGCCTATCATTCTCTGGTCTCTCCATCATCTGCAACCTGTTGCCACAATGATTTGATTTACTTGGCTAGCAATGCCCCTTCCTGCACCCCTCTATCTCTGCTTAAATGTAAACTCTATTGGCAGCTAGAGAGACTTGACCAGCAGCTCCCCACGTCTCCCTCGCAGTTAGTGCTGGGTACAGCCTCACGAAGGCATACACAAAGAGCTGATACTGCTGACCATGCCCCAGTGGCAGGCAGCCTCACAGCAGTGCTCTGCATATTACCACATGCTCAGTTGCTCCCCGAAGCAACGTGAGCGTTTCTTGGCCAATGGTTCCCACGGGACACATCGGAGAAAAGGCAACAAATTTAAACAAAAGTAGATACTATAAAACCCCATTCTTCCTGCAGAAGGGTGTATAATCCAATAAATAAACCTCTGGATCCTTTCAATGAGTACTACCTAGATGTAAACAAAGTTGTCTGGCTGGTGGCTTTTTTTTTTTTTTTTTTTGGTTCATTTCCTATTAGCCCTATTGACTTAAAGCAAATTCCTGCTAAGTCCTCGCTGCTCAGGCTGTCACTCAGCATGGACCTTACCTATGTGTTAGACACCTCAGGAACCTCTCAGTCACAGCACAACTACTTATATGTTCCTCCAAATGCATGTTGGGGTCCCCAGCCCAAACCAGCCTTCATTGTGAAAACTTGTTCCGCGCTAAGAAATCATTATCTAACAAACTACTTCACATGCAATACCAGAAATTAACTTCAACTAATTTTTGCTTGTAATTCCATTTAATGTAATGGCAAGGTAAGAACATGCTACTTTTTCCAGCTAATCATCCTCTCTTACATATTGCAAGTATTAAAAAAAAATGAAGATCTTCATTAAAACCCAGTCTTGCATTGATAAATATTGCTGTAATACCATCCAACCAGATATTCCAAGAACATAATTTTTCAGCTGGTAAGGCCATGCAGATACTACCTAGAAGAAGTAAGTGGAAAATTTCAAAAGCATTTTCAGTTCCCTACTTGGACTTACCACATGGAAGATTATTTCCATTTGTGCAATGAGCTACAATCCTAAGAATATTTCCCCTATTGTTTTCAGCAGGCCACAGTAAGGTCTTTGTTCATATAAAAATCAGAAACAAAGCAAGTTGAAACAAAACCATTTATGCCTAGTTTTTCTTCTTTTCTTTTGTGATCAGAAGAGCCATACATGACAGACAGCTACCAGCCTCTTGAAATCAAATCAGCTCCTTTCAAAGACCATTTGTATTTTGTAAACCAATTAAACCGCATGAATAGTACAGGCATGAATAGGCTTTTGTTTTATTTAAATTAAGATATTTTTGATTGGTTAAGATGCAAGTAGATATGACAAAAAAAGTAAGACAATTACAATGGAAAATTATGGAGCAGGGGGAAATTTAACTACATGCCTGCTTGATTTCAAGTTTTGGCCCTTTTTATATTGCTTCCAATTTAAAGATTCACAACAAAGATTCTCTTTGTTACCCAAGTATGGTCACGAAAATAAGTTGGTGGAAATGGTCCTCACACGGCTTTCCATTTCAGTTGCACACTCTTTGGATCCTTTTATTTCTATGAAATTGCATGAGTGATTCCAAGTAACCAGTTGTGACCTAACAGACTTCCTTTTAATAAAGACTGCATCAAAACCTGTGCCCTCCCACAAAAGAAAAGTCCTGAAGAATTTAACAGTGCATGATAGCCCTTCTATATAATGTTTCAAGAAATTCTAAGCCCCCCAGCAGAGCTCTACAACATTGTGCTCAATGACTGAAAGAGCAAAACTCCACAGCAGTTTCTGGGAGTTTTTAAAGCAGTTCTTTTCAGCTCTGTTTCCCATAAGCCAAATTCTTCCACTACTTTTGCATCAGAACTTCCTACTGACTCAAGCAAGGGGCTCTGCTCATAGTCATGCTGCAGTACAACCACAGGGAGCTCGGTACCTCCATCCCAACCACCTCCCGAGGGCAATACCCCAGCCTTCTCCAGCACCACCCACTAATTTCACTTCTCTTGAGTTCACTGGTACTTTGATGGAACAAAAAGATAAAAGAGGAAAAAAAATTCCAAGAGGCAAACTTACAAAAACGTTCACATGACACAAGCCTTCCTGCCTTCTAAAAACATATTCAGGAGAAGGAAAGCAGTTTAGAACTCTAGAGTACAAGACTTGAACAAAGACTTCAGTCTTCTTGCTCTAATCATATTCCCATGCAACAGATGTTTCTTATTTTTACTGAGAGCTGCACAATGGGCACAACAATGGAAAAAAAGGCACTGACATGGGTCCTCACCAACTTCTAGGTGAGAACTCACCATAACGAAATGCACATGACCAGAGCTGAGCCCTACAGGGCAAATAAGAATAAACTTTAAGAGCATGACTCAGAATAACAACCTAGCATGACAAAATACCAAAACCTGCCCCTTGCTTTCAGCAAGCAAAACCGGACCTTAGATTTTAGGATTATCTGTTTTTATCCTGCAATCCTTTTTAATGCAATCCATTGGGCCTTTGTGGTCCCAGCTGCCCAGTGATCTACAGGGATCCTCATAAATGGCAGCTCTATGCTGGCAGGTAAGCTGCCAGAAGATCTAGTCAGTGCTGTATAAAATTTAAATAACTGAAGGTCACATCCAGCCCTGATGGCTGCCCTATCTGCTGCCAGTTATGGGACACAGGCTAAAGAAGCTAACATTGCAAGGTGACAGCACCGCCTATGAAGTAACTTCCAATGTCATCAAATCCTAAAAAGGGACACAGCAACACCGCATGCTGTTACCTGAAGAATACTCACAGAGGTTCTGACACCACTTTTTTCTCCCCAAGCGGGAGAATTAAACTGACTGCATGGACAATGACTTAAAGCAAAGAAAGCAAATGAGCCAACTGCTGCATTCAGCATAATTTTTGCAAGACTGTCTTAAAGCAGTGTTCAGCTTACTCACCAGATTGTCTGCATGTGCTCCTACTTGCAGCACAGGGCCAAAGAGCTGAGCAGGCCAAGCGCCTCCTCTCCAAGCACATCAGCCTCTTCAACACAGACAAATGTTCATCAGAGCCAAGGGCTGCCTTCTGATATACTGCGGGCATAGGCCAGCAAGGGTCAGACAAATTCCTGCTGCTGCTGAAATGGCCAAGTCAGCTGGAAACTGGGGGGGAGGGGACACAAAACTGGTCTGATTGAGAGTTCTGCAGTGGTTGCAGGTGACCCATTTGCACAGTGTTTGAGTCCAGCTGGCAGTGAAGACAGCCCTGGTGTGCCACTTTCTCATTCCTACAGGGACAGCTTCCAGAGAGGAATTGCACTTGAAATAAATAAAATCAAAGGAAAAGTGAGAGCACTGCAAAACTATCTAGCTGGTTGGCCTGCACAGTGCAGTAGCTTTGTAATAGCTCTTGCAGAGTAATAAATGTGCTTCAACTAATACCAACAAACCTCGGAATATATTACAGCACATTCAGAGGGAACCAAAGCTAGCATAAAGGATTTGGATTTAGACAGCCACCTTTAAAGCTGAAACAGCTGAGGATTTGGTCCAGTAAACAAATGAAATACAACAGAATCCATCATATTGGGCTTCACAACAGATGTTTCTGGGGTGGAATAACTGTAGTTTGTTTTTCTTTTTCAAGTTCAGTCAGGCAAAACAAATCTATTGGCTATAATGGGATAAACTCAAGGCCGCAATGAGGTGTTACACCAGAAAAGCTGCAGCTGGTTAACAAGAGTGTTCAGAAACTACTCGGCAGGCAGCTCTCCATTACACGACCTGCTGACAGCAGCTGACTACTAACTTTGTGCTCAAAACAAGAAATTGTACACTCATGCAGGAGATACTATGAGTTCTTGAATGAGTTCCTTGGATTCCCTCAGTCCCTCTGAGGGAACTCGCACCATCCCAGCTTTCCCCAGGCAAGAACATTCAGGTGGTAATCACAGAATCACAGAATTGTAGGGGTTGGAAGGGACCTCTAGAGATCATCGAGACCAACCCCCCTGCCAAAGCAGGTTCCCTACACCAGGTCGCACAGGTAGGCATCCAGGCGAGACTTGAATATCTCCAGAGAAGGAGACTCCACAACCTCCCTGGGCAGCCTGTTCCAGTGCTCCGTCACCCTCACCGTGAAGAAGTTCTTACGCACATTCGTGCGAAACTTCCTATGCTGCAGCTTATGTCCGTTTCCCCTCGTCCTGTCTCCACGTACCACTGAAAAGAGACTGGCCTCACCACTATGGCCGCCACACCTCAGATATTTATAAACCTGGATCAGGTCCCCTCTCAGTCTTCTTTTCTCAAGGCTAAACAGACCCAGTTCACTTAGCCTTTCTTCATAGGGGAGATGCTCCAGGCCCTTCACCATCTTTGTGGCCCTCTGCTGGACTCTTTCTAAGAGATGTGCAAGGTGGGAGGCTACCAGTGGCATTCCTCAGGCAGCATCCACCCTCAGTCTAGTCATGTTGCACCAGGCCCAGGTGCTGACCAATATCATTAAAAAAAACTGAATCAGACCCTCTGTAGGCATGCTTTGCTAACTGCTGCTTCTAAAGGAAAGCACCTCAGAAGATAGTTTATTGGTTAACATGTTAATGTAAGGCTATTGCTCATCTTTCACAGGATTGTGTTCCTAGTCAAGTCAAATATTCAGAGTAGCACAAAACCTATTCCTTTACACTTCAGCTACTTGATGACACACTAACACTCCAAAGTCACGTATTCATTGAGTAATATACATGTCAAGTTTAGAGGATTACTCAGTTTTCTACTTGAATAAATTAAGGTAAACAAAAACTTAAGAATTGCATAGGCATTATTTATAATTTTGTCTCACAAGAGAAAATGCTAACATAGTTTGCCTTCCATTATGCAGCCTCAGTACTGGAAGTCTGAGCTACAACATGTCCAATAACCCACATTAGGGGCATGCTCAGCATGCAAAGGAGTAGCTGTACAAACACAGCATCCCTTTATAGGCATGATGGAATACCAAATTAAGCGCGCTGTAGAAACCTTATCCCATCACTAGGCACATCTGTCTCTCCACTGGAAGGCAGCTACAGGCCTGCAAACTGAGAAGGATTGAAACTTGTTGCACGTTTTACCATGTCTGTATGAAGTCATCCAGTCTTGTACTTCTATCCGGGAAAAGGTAGGTCCTATTCCAACAAATAACCCTACATTACAGTTCCATCTATTGGTAATACTGACTTTCTGCACAGAGAGAAGGTATGAATTTCTATCTTCCATGCTGTGCACTCCATATTTACAAGCACTGCTTCTTCCTTTCTACTTTTCTCCGCAGAACTTCCCAATTGCTGTTCCAACAGCCTTAGGATGAAATCATATCTCCACTAATGCCAGTGGAAAATCTGCCATTGATTCCAATGGGATTGCTATTTTATCCTGCTTTAGGAGGGAACTGTGCCTGAGCAAATGCTGCAGGATTAGATCCAAGAAGGGCTTGTGATCTTCAGCAGCAGTACTTTTCCCTTTGCCTAATTTCCCTAACAACTCTGAGACAGCAAGAATTTTTCTAGTAATTCTAACCATGACGGATACTCTGTGGAAGTTGATTATTACCTCAGCAAAACAGTCTCTGGAGTAATGGCTGAATTTAATGGCCATACATTTCCCAAAAAGTGCTGCCTGTCTAGAACTTGACAGTTTTTCTTTCAAGTCACCATTATCACACTTCTGTGGATATAAATTTCAGTTCTCTTCACTCTTCCCAGTTAAAACTCTCTCTTTGGATAAGAGAGCAGAAATCAAATAGGGCAACTTTAGTCAGCCTTATTAATAATGACAGCTCTAATAACAGTCACTCCCATAAGGTTTCTATCTCAGTGACTTCGCATGCATTCAGTCAATAAACATTCTTACACCTGGGCAAAGTATTGATCATCTCCTCTACTTCATTTTGGTTTTTATAAGCTACAAAACTTCAGTTAAAGTCAGCGACTTGCCTGCAACACAGCAGTGTCCAAAACTCCACCATTCCAAAACTATGGATACCCACCTTTTTATTTTCCAAACCTGCTTCCAATTCTTCTTTTTCATAAATACCTGCTTTTCTCTTTCAAGCCATCTCTTGATTTAGTTAAAAAAGTGACTGCAGTTTACATTAAATCTACTTCATAAATACATAACCATAACAACTTATGTATACATCAACACGAATTGTATGATATTTTAAAATACAACTGCAGACTACTATTTGCAATGCTGTAAAGGAACTTCAACTTTCAAATGCTCAGTTAGTCTGCTAAATTTATTAGGAGAATGTTAATCGCTGTTCCCTGTCAAATTCAGACAGACGATGTCAGATCATCTACACCAACTTCAGCAGACAATCTAAACTTGCCATTTGCACAGAACGAAGAAAAATTATTACAGCAAAGACCTTCCCTTTCCAAGCTGGACATGACCTAAGTCATACTGATACATCAGCTGTTTTATAGCCATTCCCATTTTTAAGTAGTTAAAACAAAAAGACCTTCCAAAGCTTCCTTTTCAGAAGCACTACTTGCCAGTTACTATTTAGGAGTTAAATTATGACCAAAAAATCATTTAGGGCTTCATTGGAATTAATGGGTAGGTGCTGCAGAAAGTGTTGAAGCTCTGAGTACTGTGCACACAAATCCACACAACACTTTCCACCAAAGAAAGCTGAAGTCTCTTCAGGAAAGCTCCCACTTACATAGTAATTAGGGGAAGATAGCTTAGCTGAGGCTGACCCATAAGAGCTGCAGCATGAAGAGCAGCTGTAGAATTGCCACCAGTGTTTCAGTGCGTGCCAGAGAACCAGCAGGAGGGGGGTCTCAGCACTCACTCTGCCTGGCAGATTATCCAACAGCAAAATCCAAAATCCTGGAACAAAAAGTATTTTCTGCCAAAGAACACCAGCTTTGGTCCTTCACCTCTCATGAAACAAAGCTTAATATCAGGAAGGAAATACCAGGAAGGAAGATTTAACTTAGTCAGTGGAAGAGGAGGCAAAGTTTTGTAACTTACCTCACTTCAGTTACGATCCAGTTTATGCTCCTCTCTCTCTCTCTCTCTCTCTCTCTCTCTCTCTCTCTCTCTCTCTCTCTCACACACACACACACACACACACACACACACACACACACACACACACCCTTCCCTCATCTGTTGCTATTCTATAAACCAAACTAGGAATACAAAATACTCCTGCACTGCAGCCTTCAGCACTAACCCACAGACAGTCTCTCTAACAGCATTTAGATTCAGCCCATAGATACTGTCACATTATAAATTGAGGTCCAACACGTCAATAGAGGAAAAGCCTCTTCTTTCCAGTGCTGTGCTATCCATCATGCTGTGAGACAGGAATGCTGAAAGACCGTATTGCATGTTTTCATAATAAAGTAAACCAGGATCTTCAATCTTATAAAATTATGTTGTGCAAGAAAAATAAAGCTGTCCTCGCAACCTTAAGATGAGATGTATGTTGTCCCACCCTACAGAAAAGTGGCATGAGAACACACAGGCACATGCCTGGGTGAATCTCACTACAGCTTTACCCAGTTACAGTTTCTTTTCATCTCCACATTTAGCAACAGCTGATTGAGCTACCTGAGGAAGAGTGCATATTCTAGTAGAGCTCAACCCTGGAGCATAGGCTTTTCTGAAATGAGGGAAGGCTGGAAGCTCCCAGCTCATCACATTGATAAGGAGTTTTTCAAACACTTCAAAACTGGACATATTTCTAGTACTTTAGGATTAATTAATGAGCAGTGAATCAACAAACATCTCAGAAAAACTGAAAAAGGGAACTAGCTGAAGGAGACTTTCTGAAGGGCATAACATAGTAGTGGACGTCTGCTTTCTTCTCTGTGGAAACCCTTCAGTCAACACAAGAGGAATACTGTCCCATGGTTTGTAGATGTAAGAGACAGTCAATGCCTTTAGGCTAAATGCTGTTCACATCCTACCCACTGGAAAGAAAAGATCCCATACACACAAATATCATGACTATATATACAAAGCACGAGTAATTGTTCAGTAATGCTGTGAAAGTCTGCCATACTAAGCCCCAAGATGTACTTTCAGTACTGGCCTAAAACTAGTCCACAGTATTTCACTCCTACAAATTCAAGAAAGCTCCAAAGGGCTTGTTTATGTTTTCAAAAGAGTAAAATTAAAACAGATATTGCAGAAACAATTTTATTTATTTATTATTTTATCTTTACAATAGTAACTAAAAAGCTTTGTAAAGTACAAGAGCAAGCAGCAATGAGGCCTGGAACTAGAAAAAGCATTAGGCTTCTTATTACACTCAATTAAATTGTTAATCATGTCATTTAGTTAGTATTTAATCTCTTTAAACCAACACTGTAGTATTATAAGCAATAAATTAGTTTTTATGAGAAAGCTTCCAATGAATCCTCAGTTGCCAGGAATTAAAACTGTCTTTATGGATAATCTACAGCAACACTTTATATGAAGCACAGAGCTTTAGGGATACCAAGCCTTATGTAAAATTACCCAGAGCAAACAGGTAAGATAAATACGCGAAAGTTTTGAAAATGCTTCTGCAACATTATATTGAAGGCATTTGCCTTTGCATCAGCAGCATTCACATTACCAACTTGATCCACGAAGAATTCAAAAGTATATTTAACTGTGTATCCCTTTTATACTCCACCAGCCTTCACCATCCCAACCATAACTCCTAATTTGGTCTGGAGTAAGAAAATTAATGCAAGTCATTAATGCTTAAATGTGACATTCCCAGCTGCCAGCCACCTCCTCGCCCGCCCCAGCACACAACGTAAGACTCAGACATGAACTAAACAATTTAAAACTTGTACCCAAAATTGTACAAAGAAATTCTAACATTAAATTCAAACAAGCAATTATTACCTGCAACAAACCAAACAATCCTCATTCACATGCCAAAGCCAGCTCACCCCACAGTTCTAAAACCTAGTTGCTTTTATGATTCATCCTCTTTTAACAAGCCCTAATACCAACAGTAAAACTAATGTAATAAATGCCCAAATTGCTCATCAACTTCACTAATCAATTTTAACACAGCTCTTCTTCCTGATCCAAACAGTATCCCAAACCTGAGGACCACAAAAAACCACTTTCCACTCCAAAACTGAGCCTCAGCCTTACAGCCCTGGGATCAGCAGCACACACCTTCACTTCCAGCTCTCACGCCACAACAGTGCTTCCTTACCAATACAGGAAGGAAGGGGCCTTTGCCCTTTTCTTGCTAGCACCACCTCAGTGCCAGCAGCTGCTAAACATCCTGTAGTCCCTTCTGCCAAACCCAGCTGTCATTTCACCCTCAGTGCCCCCAAACCCTTCTGAAACTGACTGTCTTCTTCCCAAGGGAGGGGATAGGTGGCAGCTGTGAAACCAGCCTAGAAAGAATAAAGGGGCATTAAAAAAAAAACAGGAACTTTGATGAATTTGTCATTACTTCAGACCTGAAGCAGAAGCAACTCCCAAGACCTGTCGTGTTTACTGTTTTGAAGCTATGGTAATTCTCTATGCATTTCCACATGCTCCCAGGTCCTAGGCAGTATGATTAATAGCCCTCTCTTACAGCTCTATGAGAATGGGAAGATAATGACAGTGACAGATCACTGTGGTAGAGATTCTCTTCATAGCTGCTGGGCTTCTAAAAGTTATAAATTCTGTGGTTTCTTTAACTCCCAGGTAAGTTGTGCCAGCAGCTCTGCCTCTAAGAGCCCACACTTGCAACTCCACGCAAGTAACTGAGCTGAGCAAATCATTAGCACTGATTAGGGTGAGAGCTTAAAAAAAAAACAAAAACAACAACAAAAAAACACCTGTAATCACCAACTAAGTCATAAATGTTTTAGTCTTTCAAATGATTTTTTAAAACCCAGAGCATGTAGGACAGATCTGCCCATTCAAAAGGGACTTGAAACCCATCACTTCCTACCTTAACATATCTATTCCTGATCCTAAAAAACACAGAAATCTACTATATCTAAATTCCTGGAGGCCTTCTGATGACTAATAAAGACATGTCCTTCCTGCTATACTGTAGAAAAATCAGCATTTGCTTTCAGAAGTCTTTCCTGCTCTGAAATCCTCGGAAATTCAATTTCTGTGTCTAACGAGCATTTCTGCACTCATGCTGCACTGTTTACAAGAAACAATCCTTATTGCACAGTTACACATTTATGTTTCCTCTGCATCTGAGTATATATTATAGTAAGCAGATTCTTCAGTCTCTTTCATATGCTGGTTTGGGTATTAGACGCATCAAGGCTCTGAAGCATCAGCTTCACTTTCATATCCATTTTGCTCAATCACTTTTATGACAGCACTTTAAAATCTTTTCCACAAAAATTTCTGACATACCTGAAATCCACTATAGCTTCACCTGTGCAAGAATTAACTGCCTTTTCATCTTCAAAATAGTAACAGCACTATAAGATCATGCAGTCTTGAAAGATTGCATGAGCGGATAGAGAAAGGCAGCAGAAATCCTTTGTTCAAAAGAGTCTTTTTAGTGAGTATTTGTACCTGTTTTGTTTATCCTTTCTATTTTGGTGTAGATTTAGAGCTTGTCTACCTGCAGCTCTGATCAGTCTCCCATGCCTTCACTCACATACACATCATTCAGGTCTGCAATAGAAACACAATGCTGCAGATGAGGAATATGGTGAAGACACACTGACAATACTGGAAGAGCTGAATGTATCATGTAAGTAATGCAACAATGTACTGTGAGACAACAGAAAGGTTAATGTGTTCTCCTGAGTATATATTAGTTGACTATCTGAAACATCAAAAGTTGCTTAGGAAACTAGTTTTAGTACAATTCATAACTAACTCAGAGTTCAAATTTTAATACAACTCACAACTAGCTTCATCAATGACAGGCTTGGGCAATCTGATCAAGTACCAGATCTGGAGAATGGTGGCTCTGCCTGTGGCAGGAAGTTGGAACTTGATCCTTGGGACCCCCTTCCAACTCAAGTCATTCTATGATTTGCAGTGCTGATAATTAAACAACACTAGAAAAGCTTGCATAACAAAGTCATCTGAACAAGACTGGCAAATTAAGAAGTAACTTGTCCCATTTATACTGTGAGCTTAACATTTAATGAGGTGATTTACCTTTTCTTCCTTTGATTATTCACGTCTTTCTCAAATGACACATTCACTTGGGCACATCTGAATGCCAAGTCAGCACTGCAGCATGCCAAGGAACCCCGGGGTTTATCTGGGCAGCTGAAAAACATGCTTGTGAGGAGGCTGCAAACAAATTCAGGTTGTTTTCCTCTAAGCACTGCTTGTAGTTCATCATGCAAGGCTGCTTAGGGGGACAGAGAGCTGACTGTACTTCCTACGCCTCAAACCTTTTTGTTTTGTGACAAAGCCATCTTTGGGCATTTTCAAACTTGATGACCTGCAGAATGTCATGTCACATTAGGGTCTCTGTCCTACAGCTACTCTATCTTACATTTGCACTCTGACTTGAAAGCCCAGTGTAGCCAGACTTATTTTCTGCAGTTATACACTCAAAGAGACCTGGAGCTGCTTGTGCCTGTGCTGCCTGTTTATTTCTACATGAACTAAGCTTTCTTTTTTGATTACTTGTTTCGATGGACACTTAGCTGTTCTGATACACTTCAGCCACTGCTGTGAAATGCTATAATTTAAGACCAGTCGCAGCAAGTTGTAGCCTCTCACAGTATAGTTCCTGGGTGATAAAGCCTTGGAAAAAAACTTGGTAAGTGGTCTTAGGAAAAAAAAAAAAAAAAAAATTCTCCCTACTACCAGAAAAAAAATACACTGTAATATTATTTGTGCAGTGAAGCACAGGGAGCATGTTGCTACAGTAAGTGTGAGCTCCAGATTTCTTGGTAACTAAGCTATTTCTTGGTAACTAAGCTAAACCAACTAAGTCATGGAGAGCTAGTTCAGTAAGCAGTATATGACAACCTAAAGCATACACTGAACACCAACTCAACAGCATTCCATGGAGGATGGAGGTTTTCAGGCATTTCCCTTGCACAGGAAAGACACAAGCTCTAAAGGGATTGTTCTGATCACATGATACAGCACAAGAGCAAAGGAATGGATCAGACCCAACTCACATTGAAGCCCAGGCACTGGATGGCCAGTAGCATCGCAGCTAGAATGATTCTTCCTCTAGCATAAGCTCTCCAGTTTGATAGTTTTTGTTGTTTTGGTGTTGTTGAGTTGATTGGATGGGTGCATTTTGTGTTTTGTTTTGTTTTTTAACCAGGTGTTACAAGTTCCCACGGAGATAGGAAAAAGTGCATCTTTGCAAAGACTTGAATAATTTTGCATATGGCACTGTTATTTATGCTGTCATTCCTCCAGCAGTCAACAAAACATGTTCCTAACAAGTAGCAGCGCTCTATAAACAAATAAAAGACCCCTACCCCAAGCAGTTTACAGCAGAACGAGAAAACACAATAAGAAAAGGAGAATTGGAACAAGAGAACTGATACAGAGCTAAGTCAGAAAGGCGCCTGTTTTTATGGTCCAAACACCCTGCTGTTTCCACATTTAAACACACTGACACAAGTCTCCAGGGCCATGCCTGCCCTATTATCATTAACATGCCAGTATGCCAAGCGCAACTCTGACATGAATGATTTCCTTTTCTAAATTCCTCTGCTCCTTTGCTTGCAATGTTATTGTTTCATTAAGATCTCATTACATATTAATAACCATGCACGCATTCATTTTGATTCCAGATGGGGAATAGCAGCTATACAGGGACTAACACAATGAGATTTTATTCACAGGTTTTAACATTTCACTCATGTTTCCAATTTTACCATGCTTATCAAAGCAAAAAGAAACAGCCTGGCACTCTGTCATGCTAACAATCTTCTTGACTTTTTCCAGGACTACAATCTAATTTTGTGCCTACTTCAATTAACTGAGAGTTTGACTGTTCAGTTGTTACCTCATCGCTCTCTGCCAGCCATATTTTTCAGCCAGCTATCCTTTCATTTCTTTTCCTTTCCTCCTGTTTAAGCAGGAGAGCTATTCACAACCGATGGTGTGGGTTTAATCACGATGCAGCCTTCTGTGATTAACAGTCATGAAGCTCAAATAAGGATAAAGATGATAAGCATATTTCACTACCATGTGAGAATTTTAATCATTTCACGGTTTTCTGCACTGAAGCTCTGCTTGACATCTCTCAATAAAACAGAAAGGCCACCTATACTGCAGCTTGACAGCCATGTTCACTTCCACCGTCTACAGAAAAGACAAATACATGCAACTGCAGTTGATACAGCACCTTGTTCCTTCCACCTCTTCTCTTGTCACAACCCTGTATCAGGACTCTGGCAGTCACTCAGTGAAAAACAAACTCCTCCACTTGAACCTTCTATTACTTAGCTGTACAAATCAGAGATGCTTGATGAACAAGGCCCTCCCAATAACCTGCTAGGCACAGAAGACAAGCTAATAAGTCATTGATTCAGCTGGTAACAATGCAAAAATGCCTGATAATTCAGTCAAAAGCCAGTATCCATAGCACAGCAGTAACCCAAGGAACACCAGCATCTCATCCCTGCACAGACTATGCGATAGACATCACATCCCAACACCAAATGATATCAATTTGCATTTGGCAAAGTTGCATGTATCCATTTCAGAAATATTTGTCTCCTGACCCTGCTGTAATCCCATAATAAAGCAGCAGCTCTCCTGCTTTTCAGACTTTTTAAATCTTTTTCTCACTCCTGCAGCCCCCACCCTGGAAGCCAGCCTGGCCCCCACATTTCACAAGCTCCATTCTGCCTGATTTCTGTTCTTTCTACTTTCTCTCTCTGGGCATAGATCAATAACATCTTTTCAACAACAGTAAAAGAAAGTCTGCGGAGAAACAAATATACTTCATTATCACAAGACCTTTATTTCAATTTATCATTTCAGGTCCCCAAGCAAATTTCCTATTTTGTAACGCAAAAAGCTACTTGCTAACCAAGGTTTGAGCATACTTACATCCTTAGCTAAACATGACCCACCCTGAATCACAGGCTATATTAGAACAATCAACCCTTTTAAACTTGAAATGAAGTTCTTACTGGTCGAAAAGGATTTTTTATATAGCAAACCACATCAAGATTTTTTTGAAAATCATACACTGCTGAGACTGTAAAGATCATAAGCTGTATGTGTGAACAGACCACGTATTCACAATAAAAGAGGTTCACTGACAAATCTTTTCCCATATATAACGGCTTTGATTACCATTTCTTAAAGTTTGAACAGAATATACATTTTTCACATACATTTGCAAGGAAAGGCTAGCGCTTTTGTTACAGTTCTCTGTTCATCAATGGCATGCAGGACTTTCCACTTGTTCTCTGTTAAGGGTTACAGAAAAGCCACCATCACAGCCACTGAACACTCAATTCTTTTCCAGAGATGGGCCATTCAGTCACACCTTGTGCCTTTTACCTTCAATCGCACCAAGCATGCTGGTCACTTCCCGTTTCTTGAATAAATACTTTATTTTTTGACTTGATACCCAAAGATTCTGACCCACTTGCAAACTGGTGGAATCAATTCAGTTCTGTCCAGGAGTCACCAAACATTTAAAGCTTCCCCTTCTGGATACAAAGCATTTCACAAGCTTCTTGCCCACAGCACACTTACCTGCTTCATTGCTTTTCCAGAAAGTTTTTTCATTCTTCCCTTCACTCCACCCCAAATCAGACTGCTTTTCTGCAGGAAGAATGTCAACATCTCTACCACTGTTTCCAGCTTCCTCTGTGCATATGTATGTCTTTAAGTAAAAACATGAGAGAATATTGTAGACGCTGTACAGAAGTGTACTTGTTTACATGTTCATACATGTACAGAACAACCTGACAATAAACAAATACCTCAGGAGAATATCGAAATTTCAAGTTCTAAAACAAATTTCTGTATTTAGACACGAATAAATCAGGTTGTTCTCATGGTTCAGCTCACAAAGATGATCAGAAAGACAAGTATGCAATGTTTTCTTCAAATTACTGACACATACTTTCAACTACATAAGCTTTCTTTATTAAGCATCAGTTTGCAATTAAATTGTAATTTTATCTGACATTGAAAAGAAGCACAAGCTGGACTAGAAAGAAAGGACATATTCAAGAAAAAGTACCCCTTGAATGGAAATATTCCTTAAGCTTGAAAAACAAACAAAACCACTTTGTCAGTTACCTGTGCTTGGAAAGCTTCACTCACTAAGCCTGTTTTTTTTTCCCCCTCTGCAGAAACTAACTCTCTCTGCAATAATATTAATGATAGAGTTAATAATCCTGGTGTATAATGGTTTGGACAAGTGGTTGGACAAGTGGTTTCCAAATGTTAATGAATGCTTGGATCCTTTCAGAGACTGCTGGTGTTTCTGGTACCTCCAGTACTGCATTTTACCTCATCAATAGAGTGAAACTGACATGACTACAGTTCAGATTCTGAGATAGTTCATTGACAATAAAAATGCTAAGAACATTAACCAGTCCTTTATACTTACATGAATTTAGGAACCTGAAAACATACTGCCTTCAGCTAAGCCTTCTGTCAAGACATCTTTGCATTAGCAAGCACCTAACAGTGACAGCATTTTAGATGTAGCTGTAAATGGAGACGAAGCAGCCTCACTCTGTCCATGCAACAGGTGGGCAGTTGCCTTCAATGGAGGAAAAAAAAAGTGAAAAAAAAAAAATCTATGTGTAATAATCTGTTGATAGTGTCAGGTGAGCTCTTTAACCTTTTTCTGACCAGTCCATTCTTCTTGATACTTAGCAGACAGCCAAAGCCTATAATGGAGAATTGGCGGAGAATAGCTTTCCAGCAGGTATTGACTGCCACAGTTCTGGTTCACTGCTTTTTGCGGCTTGCTCACAAGACAAGCAAGTTTAACAGCCAATAGCACTTAATATCTTCTGTTCAATCATTGCTGTATTTAAAAACTAGTACTTCAGGGCAATCAGTATCTCCTGTTCTCAACAACAGCTTCAAGAGTTCTTTTTAATATTATATTCTACTCAGCCAGCATTTCTTATCCCTGTCTCCCCCCCCAGTACGTTACACTTCCCAGAAAATGAAGTTCAGCCACTTACATGCTTGTGTTAATAAAACAAAATCCACTTTAAGAGTAAAATCCACTTTACTAAAAAACATAAATCCAGTTTTAGCAATGCGTACTCAGCCTTTCGTACACATATAACCACTTAAAAAAACCTGAAGCTATTTAACACTTGGATCCACTGGGACTTGTATACAAATAAATCCATCAGAGAGCATTATCCTTATTCTCCTTCTTCCTTACGCTAGACCATCTGTGCAACCCATTGCACAGCTAGAGAGAAAAAACAGAAAGGAGATAGACTGGCGTTAAAGGAAAACAGTTATCGGAGAGAAGAGCAGTTGCCTTTTGCTGGAAGCAGCACCTTCAACAGACGACGCTTCTAGAAGAGAAACCAATGCTTTATTTCAAGGGAAGTTTGCCTCTATTCCTGTCCTGATGGAAATCTCCAGCACACAATTTTATCTCCTCTATGTTCCCACTGCATCAGGTTCCCAGCCAAACTGATTCTTAATTGATAGCTTTCTATAGAGATGTTACACTGTGCTCCTGCATGTTCATGTGGGTGAAAGCAGGTGAATTCTTGGAATCCGTCTCATCTTTGTCATTCCTGCTCCTAGCCATATTACCAGGGGAAAAGATGGGCTGTTTTTAAGCCTTTGACTTTGTTTCCTACTCTTAGTAGTAAAACTTAAGCATTTGCTGCTCATCTTAAAACAGTTCAAAAAAAAAAATCACATGTATTCCAAATACCATTTTTGGAAATGTAGCCCTGTAAGGAGTGTATATATATATATATAAATATATATATATATATATATATATATTTTAATGATGGCCTGGTCTGCAGCAACAGCAAGTATCCCAGCAGCCCCCATGGGCAGCAACACTAACACACCTGAGACACAAGAACCGGCAACTAGAGAAAAATCCAGCATCAGTGTCAATAAGACTTTGAAAGATTCACTAGGATGAGTTAAAGACTATAAAAGGAGGATTTTAGTCAGCAGTATAAATTTAACTACAACTTTTGTGCCACCCATCTGAGACTAATGAATATATTTGGTTAATTATCTTTTCTTCTCCTGTGAACTTCCCATTTCTGCTATTTGAAAGATGCATCAGCCTACCAAAAAGCCAGCATACTTAAGACAGGTTTTCCTAGAAGACCCACAAATCTTACAGAATTGTAAAGTGAGGAAGCTCAATTAGACATTTATAAAATTTAAACCATATTTCTTCCACAACAGCTTTTTTTCCCCCTCAATTAAAACAATGTTTAGTACAGTTCAAGGGTTTTTGTCTTTTGCACAAACGCATTTTATTCATTTGAAACAACATTTCACGTTTCATATAGTTAAACATCATCTTGAGGATGGTGTCACAGCAGGAACAAACACAGCAAGCCATCTTCACTGACAAGAGCTCCCTCAACTGAACACATCATACAATGCCTTCTCCACACAGAGGGCTATTTTTCACAGAGCACATGGTTTCTCAGCACAGATCACCAGTTTAAGTCAGCTTTCTGCTTCTCCTCAGCTAAAAACACAAAATTAGAGACCATCTTTTCACTCTCCTTTAATACTTTATCAAGAGATAGCACAGGTATGAGGCTTTAAAATGGCTAACGAGTCACTTCTGCACAAACAGTTTGGGTCCATCTTTCTCAAGTAAGTTCTGAGTAATTTTATTTTAGATGGACAAAAGCTATCTCTAAAATCTTAGTAAATGTAATATGACAGTCAGGCTGCGCCATCACACAATCAGTACCAGGCAGACCTTTGCCCCTAAAGACACTCCTGTCAAGGATGCTGGCATTTGTCAATCTGACACCCCCACTGATGGTAACACTAGCCAGCTCCCCAGTCTGGCTGCAGGGGAAGGCACAGCAGGGGCCCAAACACTCCCAAGACCTGCCTGCTTTCAGGAAGGGAACAGGCTGAGGAAGAGCAAGACTCATTCTCCTCAGTACACCCTGCCTCTGCTGAAGAAATACTCCTCTCCTTGACCCCAAGGGCCAGGAGATGAGAGCAGCACTTGCTTGTTCCTCCTCAGAGGAGGTGCCAACCCACAGAGAAAGCCTCAAAATGTTTAGAAGTAGATTATGTAGGGGATGCTGCCTTGACTCCTTGGAAGTCACGGTGTTGTGAAACACTGGCTCAGCTAGGCTAGTGCTTCAGCATCACACTGATTCATTTCAAAAACACATCATAAATCACTAAGACAATCAGAATGTAATCCCACAAAGGGTATGCTATCACCATCAAATGCAACTGCCAATGCAAGTCTTAATTCAGAAAGATTTTTACAATACACACCTATTTTCTGGTGCAAGGAGATGTTTTTGAAGCTAGACACACACTTGAGACATTTTGCTGAAACCAAGGACAAATCATCCCAGGACATCAAGTACCATCTGTCCTGTCAGTATCAATTCCCACTGGCAGACCCAGGCTCTAGGGAAACAGCACTGCAATTTAACTTCAAATGAAAATAATGGCAAGAAGTATGAAGAACAACAAGAGCTATCATGATAAAAACTGACCACTTGGCTGCACAGCTCCCTGACAAAGAAGGAGCCACCCATGTCAGCGATGCCCTGACCTCCCTGAAGTGTCACAGAAATCTCTGGCCTGCAGGGACTGCCCTTCATCAGGAACCACATCCACAGTACTTCATTTGAGTAAGCACAGAAAACGAACATTGGGAAGGACAGAGCAGAGGGGATAAAGCTGCATATCGAATCCATACAGCAGTGCCACGGAGCACTGTGCTGCACACCCTGCTGAGGCTTTGTAGCATCCCAGATCAGCCATCCAAGATAGAGATTACACTCTGCTCATATAACTGATACAAATACAGCTGAGCTCTTGGCTTTCCTTGTGTCAAGTGGAAGGTAAAGGGACTGTGACTTTGTATGGAGGTGCATTTGTTTTACTTTCACCTTAAGATAACAAACCTGTTACCAACTGATAAGCACAAGCTCAACAGGGCAATTCACTATACTTCAAACTCTTAATAAAGTGCTTGTTAGATCTATAGTGCATCTCGATCACGATGTGGTATTACAACTAAGTTAAGAGTAACGTCAAGAAAATGGTCTGGTAGCTAAGCCTCTGCTTCCTCTTGCAAGGAAAACTGTTAATCTTTATCCAGACAGCTGTCTCACAGGAATATAAATTGTCATTGCAGAAGCAGTGTATATTTTTTCCATATAAAACATACCCACCTTATTATACGCATAGAACATTTGAAGTTTCCACATTGTGTCACATTTGTGAAAGCTTCCAACAAACAGATCTTGATTTCAGTCAAGTTGCCAAAAAAATTGAATTTATCTGATATTATTAAAAAAAAATAATCAAAAAAGCTTTTTTTTTTTTAGTCATTAATTGAAGTTTAGCTGCTTTCTACAACTGTCATCATATTAAGTTGTAGGTTTTATTGTGGTTAGCCTGTACCTTATTGGCCCTATTTCAGCTGCTTTGGGTGTAATAAATATCAATTTAATTTCCCCGCAGCCCACTTTAACTGAACTTAGATCTTGCCCTACTATTACAAGGAAATGGATGGACAAGCTAAAGAATGTGGGAGAGGAGACATAAGGCAACATGAGATCTGCTTGTCAATCTTAATAATAGTTTCATTATTACCACTTCTATTTCTGTAGCCCTTTCTTTTCCTCAGGAGGCTCCTACAGCAGGAGATGTGCTGTACTATAATCTAAAAGCTGTCTTAAATTCTCCACATTGCACCATGGTACCAGCTCTAAAACAAGTCAAATGCACACGGAGCCACAAGAATGCCACCCGCACCCACCCGCAGGCTGCACTTGCTGGCTCCTCAACCTTCCCTTGCTACAATGCTTTGTTTTCTCCCTCACGGCTTGTCATCTCAGAAAGGCAACTCAAGTTTCACACTACGTGCAGATGATGAGCAGTTATTATGGGCACCTGTAATACAGAAGCATTTGATATGGATCACACTATCTACATTAAGATGAATGTCTAAAGGACTGCACAAGGTGACCTGCAGGTTGCCCTTCCACTAATGTAATAAATGAAGCCTATAAATGAAGAAGGTCAGAGTAGGAAAACTTTCTGCCTATAGGAAGCTCTGGAGCAATTTCTCCTATTTGATGCACTTTATTTTTCTAAGGGAAGCAAAAACAAGCAAAAAAACCCTACTTTTAAATTCCTACTGCAGGCCACATTGCAACAGAAACATGCTAAGTGGTTCCACACTGCAGCAGTACATTCTTCTCCCAAAAGGCTGACGGTTTCAGCCCAGACCGCTGCCTACATCCATATGCTAGGAGACAACGGCAATCCCTGTGACTGTATGTACTAGCCAATGCTCAGGACTACGTATCTGCTCTACTACTGAGTAATGCATTTCAAAGAATCTGAAAAATGCTGAACAATTTTTTGCTCAGCAAAATAGCTCAGATCTTCATGAATAAATTTTTCCAGCCCTTGATGACCAAACGTTGAATGTTCTTGTTCCTGTGGTACTGAAAATATAAAGCCTTTAAATTTTCATCTCCTTTAAACAAACTTAGGGCCAGGTGAGGAGGGGAGAATTTTATCACAGATCAGA
The DNA here is from genome assembly GCF_905368555.1 of Meleagris gallopavo. Lineage (NCBI taxonomy): Eukaryota > Metazoa > Chordata > Aves > Galliformes > Phasianidae > Meleagris > Meleagris gallopavo. Next base: position 9,857,489 of record NC_139410.1, read on the forward strand.
ACTTTCTCAAGATCCTACACTTAGGCAACAAGCTATTTTTCTTCTAAAATCCTTCACCCTAAGACCACCAACCATCTTTATTCCCAGGCTCCAAAGAATGTTGCAGCCCAATTTTATTATGGCAGTGATTTACTATTTCAAAACCACACGTTCATCGACTTTGAAGTGCTTATTAAAGCAATTTGTTGGTGTTTCTTTTTTTTTTTAATACATATATTTTACAGTTTTATTATATCTCTGCAAAATTAACCTCTATTACCTTCAACTCAGTCAGTAAATATCCACTTGTCAAACCCACCAGTACTTCACATGGGAAGACATTAACGTTCACTGACTACTCTACAATTATTCTCTCAAGTTGAATGGGTTTCTTAATGCAGGTTCACCAGCCATGATCAGCCTCTACAGAAAGCCTGCTTCCAATGTCTCAGCACCAGTCACAAAACAGAAAGTTACAGTGCAAAAACAACACATAACTTTCTGCATGTTTAGTTCTCAACAAACATTAACTTAAGGCATTCTGCAAACAAGTCATTTCCTCTGTAGATTAAGAAGGAAAAAAAGAGCGGTAGAGACTCCTGCTTTGGTCTGTATTATTTTCCAACTACTTTTCAAAACAAGCCAACCATATGGATGTAATTTATAAAAATCTGAGTCATACTGTCTTGTGCTATTCATCATAACTTACCACTGCAAATGAAAATGGCTTTCAAACTAACGTAAATTAGCTCTTTGGTTCCCAGAAGTGTGAGATAAATCCATTCTTGAAATGACGTTACCCAAGCATCCTACAGAATATATCCATATCCACTTCTCATCCCCACCTAGTAACACAATCCAATCGCGAAGTCGTTTTAATCCAGTCCTAAATGCTGCAGAGAATAATACAGCTGAATAAAATACACAGAATACATCAAATTGTACAATAACTTCAGCAGTTGTGGACTAAACTCTGAACAATCACCTGCATTTTCATATAGTCTGCAAAACCAGGAGGATTTAGCGGTTCAAAGAAGGCTATAAAGTAACTACCTTAAAATCTGAAAACATGAGTTTAAAATAGATTCAGGGGGAAGCAGACTCAGACTTGATTTTTGAGAATGCAGATCTTCACCCGAATTGGTGAATTCCTCAGCCTGTGAGAATACATCAACTGTATCTTCTCAAGAGCAGCCATCCTAACATGGAAGAGCTTTCACAGCAACTGCCTGCAAATCCTCTCATCCACTGCACGAGCACCCAGCTCAAAATACCAGTGCTTTACAATGGGAGCAGCTGATCGGACAGCAGCATCAGTAGGATTAACAAACATCTGACATGTTTATGAACGTATCCAAGTTCCACAGCCCTACTGTAGGATTTCCTTGTGCATCCTTTAGTATGTTAATATTGCATTAGTCTGCCCAAATGCTTACTTTCACTTAATTCTATTAGTCTCAAACAAGTTCATGCCAAACAACAATCAAGATGGGTTTCAAACACCACAAAAAAGGTCTAATTTTCTCATTGAAGTAAACAAGTCCCTGTGCTCTCCTGTCAGCTGTACAACTAACTACAGTATCTCAGTTCTGAGGCATCAAGAAGGTAAAAATACAGGGTGAAGGGCACAGCTCTATCAGCCTCTCTTAGGATCTAGCTGAGGCACTGCAGTGTTTTCATATGCTAGGAGCAAAATTATGATATGCCAGACTATGCAGTGTGCTCTGTTGAGATGGACTGTTTGAAAAGGCTATGTTTACCAAGGTTGTTCAGTCCATTTTACTGCTAGTGCTGAATTGCTCGACAGGTTTTTTTTCCAGTACTTCATCCAATTTAGTTTCAGATGCCCCAAGGTGATTACTTTGCCTGGGAGTTAATCCCCAAACTGAAGGCTTCTCAGTGGCAAAGAAGAAATTAAGCCCCATTAACCCTAAAAGATACTGAACCCAGCTTTCTGCTTTTTTTTTTTTTTTTTTTTAATTCCACCTAATCTATCTTAGAGCCTCCTGTTAAGTATAAACTGATCATAACCAAAGCTTTCACAATAAAGCTTGTAATCCATTAGAAAGTCATCTGCGGCCACAGAACTCAATTTACGTACAACCTTTTAAGCCATCTGATCACAATTATTCTGAGCCCTGTAGGCCCGACCTACAGACTCAGAAAAGTTCATTAAGTGATGTACTGAACCATATATATTTGATGCTTCTCTCTGAAGACAAAGTATGTTCTCAAAGGTTCCTCTCCCATTCCCACATGAATCATACGTTATGTCATGTGTTTTACCTGCAGCTGTCACCTGCTTTCAAGCCACCGCATCGGAAGAGACAGTCACAGATACCACATCATCTGTGTTAAAATCTTTTTTAACTCCCCAATCTTTAAATCTTTAAACTCCCCAAGCCAACATGTGGGAAGATCTGACTCCTTGACAGCCACCACTTTGAGGATTATTGTGAAAGCTAAAAGAATAACATGAGGGCAGAGTACTCAGAGGCAAACCGAGCATAGTATTAGAAAAAGAATTCACTGGACCAGTTTATTACCTTCACTATAAAGTGATATGCAATTTTACTGAAGATATTTACTGAACTTTACATAAAACACATTACACAGACCAATTATCTAACAGAACATCTAAATTAGCCACTTTGAAAGATCTGATTTTATTAAAGCCGCAACTCACAGCATATTTATTTGTACTGCCCCTTTCCCCCCCCCTCCAGATGAGAGTAGAAAGCATGCTGTTTGTATTCAGCCCACTTACATAACTACCCAAAATGCCATTAGTAGGATAGGTGTTTATAGAGACCATTGCATTCATAACACAATTTGCACTCAGAGTTGGTCACCCTATAGCGCAGAAAAAGCTATTGTTATTCTGCTTCATTTGCTAAGAAGGACTCTTCTGCTTGGTTAAAGCCAGAACGGACTCCATTTAACTGTCTCAGCATTTATCTCATCCAGCCATGTCCAAGGGACTTCATGATCCCCCACAGCAAGAAAAGGGCAACCAATTAACTATTGTGAGGGATACTGCAATATCATCCCTATCACAAACTAAGGATTAAAACATTCCTGCAGAGCAAGGTCTACATCTGAAGAAACTCCTCTACTGGGCTGGGAGCACAGAAGGGAGAGAAGACTCCCTGAATCCTGACTGGCCTCTGCAAGTGCAGTGCCTGTATGAAAATAAATACGCTGTAAGGAGATAGGAACCTCTGGAGCTAACTCAAATGGACAAACAGATAACAATTACTGTGCAGAGTTTTTAATTTCTTTTTATCACTGCTCTTGTAACAGCATTATTCCCTTTAAACTTCATAAATTTAGTGTCTGTATTTCCTGCTAGCTAATTCAAAATACAGTTGCTCTCCACTTAACACCACAGCCTTCCTGGCACTGCAGCCACTAAAAGCAGGGCTGAAACAGTCTCTCTGCACCCAGGATTCCCCTGTTCTTCTCTAAAGCACTGAACACCCACCCAGCCAAGCTGCAATCACCAGCTCAGGACAAACCAGCCCCAGTCTTTATCAACACTGAGAAGGGTCTCAGGTGAGCTCCTCAGTAACAACACAGAAGACAGGAGAGTGCTTACACCCCAAGAAGCCAAGCACTTCGTACAGGGAAACCAGACAAAGACTGGTCTCCTAGATGACCAACCTGTAACGCAGGAGCACAAGAGAAAAAACCTACATCAACATCATACAGCAGTGATCACTGGTACAACTTGCTGTATTCTCAGACGAAACACTGCAGTCACATGTGGCTGCTAATAAAATCCACTCGACAGCTGAGAACATTGCAAAGGAATAACAAAACAAAAAGCCAGCTGGCTGGAATGGAATTTGCACACACACTCATAAAAGGAGTTTGCACCATATCTGCAGTTTTCAAAGAACTGTGAGCATTAATATACAAAGGAGCACTTATTTGTAGCTTGCCATTAACTGTAAGTATCTTAAATGCTAACTATTCACAGCTTCCAGATATACAAATACAGTAGGGTTGAAGGCTGTCTTCAGATGCAGCAGGTTTTAGGTATCAATGTGGATAAAAGCAGATGATGACGCCCTTAAGTTGGTCAAAGCACTGCCCTCAGAAGCAAGATGCCCCCATGTTATTCCCCTTCCCAGGCTCATTCATCTCAGCCCCTTCATCTCCAGGGATGACACTGCCATAGCTGAGGAAGGAGGCAAACCCAGGCCCATTGCTCCCTCTGAGTATGGCGCAATCAATAGTGCGCAGCAACTCATCCTTTATTGCTTCTCAAACAACAGCTTTTTCTCCCTGCCATCCCAGGCTGCTGGGGCCACATTTCCATTTCTGGGGAACAAAAGCCAGAAATCCCTATTTCCAAGTGAGAGTCACTGCACAGGGGTGCAGATTAGCATTACTCAACTAACACCTAATAGAGGAAAATGAGAATGAGGGACATGAAGTCAGAAAGAGACAGAACGAAACAGATGAGCAAGGAAAAGATGTACATTTGCTCAACTAGTGAAACAGAAAAAAAACCAAGATGATAGGAAACTTAACATCAGCCTTTTGAAACAGAAACGATCCTCTTCAACCCACCCAGGAAGTACCTCTTCTCTCACTGCAGCATTTGAATTACTTGTTTCTTTTATCTAATTACCACCAGCAGACATCTGCTGCTGTTTGCATTCTCTCTCTAATGAGCAAAAGCAGCAGCCAGATCTGGCCAGAGCAGGGGAGGGAGAACATAACCAGAAACTGTATGTCTTGAAGTCAGTTCTTCACAAGCTCCTTAAGGAGACTCAGAGCCATCTCAAAATTGGGAGAAGAGGAAGGAGTGCAAGGAGTTCAAAGCAAGCAGAGTTTTCAAAAATGACAGTGAACATGCATGGGTACATCCAGGGCTCAATTTCAGCTTCCACCGCTCAGCCAGGAGGGAGCTATCCGGGGAGGGAGCTGTACAGAAGCAAAAACAACTGCTGCCTTTCTGACTGCCAAATGTAAGCAGGGTAAATTCATGCACACCACCTGAAGCTGTCTTCTCTAGCATACCAAAAGGGAGCTGAACCCTATTTCTAGAGTTAAGTATGGGACATGTTGCTCCAGTTAGAGATGTCTCTAGCCTGTAATAGAACTCCTAACTGACATTTCTGGTTTACCAGCTTGAAAACAGCCTCACAAGATGCAAGGTGCTCTGTAAATTATCCATCTCAGCAGAGAAAAGAAAGAATCACTCATTCAAAAAATTAGTTTTTAAGCTTCTCTGCAAAGACAGAAGTAACAAAGAAATATAAACCAGCCTTTAAAGAAAATGTAGCAACTACCTGGTAATTTTATTCAAAATGTACATTAGCAAGTGTATTAATGTCACATACCTGGCAGGGAAAACAGAGCCCTCTAAGAAATGAATGGTTAGAAAAAACTATTACTACTCCTGACAAAAAGGCACAGATGGTGAATTCGGTTCCAGTGAGTTTGATAAAATGCTGCAGTCAGTAGGTGGAATTACCCTTTCCCTATTCACGTCATTTACACCATCAGCCCCAGACAACAGATGTAAAACATCAGCCTTGAAAGACAATCTCTTGTAATACGCGATAGTAGGAAAACACAGACTGAGGTTTTAGGATAAATGAGATGTATGGAATGTTCTATTTATTTTATTAGATGTATAAACCTGGATAACCTGAAGAACTTCCTCTATATTTTGAGAAGCTCCTTACTATAGCAGGAGTTTAATTTGAATCATTCATTTACCTTGGGTAGCATTATTCCCGCACAAATGGCAATTGCCAGGCTCCTCATTATTATAAACATTTTCTGTAAAGTACTTACCTGGTCTGTCATCAAGTTCTTTACTGAAGAGTCCTGCAGAACTGATCATGACTACAAATACCAACCTGCAAAGCTTTGCCTGTATTTTTACCCTTCCTCTATCACCTAAACTCCGTGGCACTTGGGCCTTCTATCTGTGCCAAGGTGAAGGCCCTGTTAGCAGCCAGCCATATGCCAGAGATCTAAGCTCTGCATCTACAAAATGCTCTGTACCAAGATTTTCACCAATCCCTTTCTGTAGGGGTTTCTAGAAGAAAAATCTAGTTGCTAATACTCCACAGGAGTACACACAGTTTGGCTGTAGTCTAGTTTCACAACTGTGTCTCTGCAACTTTGCTGCCATGAGGGGAGTTGTAATGTATTTCCAACATCAGGGCACTGACCAACAAAACACCCCTGTATCAATAGTTTAAAACAGTTTTCTTCCCAGCAACATAGAGTGAAAGACTTGAAAACCTCCCTTGGATCACAGCAAGCTCCTCCCAGCAGTACTGCAGAGCTGCTGGTTTGATGTTTTCAATTTGGGTGAGGTCATACCAACTTCTCCTGTCCTGTCTCCTTGAGTCACATTTAGCCCCCAATCATATAGCTTTCTCAGAGCTAACTCGCAACATCTGCTATGGTCATTTTGTTTTAAGAATTTATGATAACTGCATTTATTGCCTTATGTTATAGGATTTAGTGGACAACATAAAATGTAGCAATTCCCATATTAATACAGCTGTTCCATCTTTTCCCGGAATATTAACTTCTTCCAATCCACACTGATCTGAATCACAAGATTCGGACCAGTAATTTATGCCTGCTCAGAGCAGTTACTTGGAAGGGCATTATTTCAGCAAAGCCAGCATAACTACTACAATCTAATGACTAGCTAGTCTCTTCTGATGCTCAGTAAACCATCCATAAATTCCACCTACTATCTGTTTATCTCATCAGGCAGACTCCTGGCAGGGAGCAAGAACGTCTTGAAAAGGATGGAACTGAACAAACACGTACACCTTTGGCCCTGAAGGATAAATGCAACTGAGGCAATCTCAGAGAATTCTTTGAATCCAGTGGTAGTTGTAAATGCTTGTACCAATGTCACACCAAGTAAGTGGGCAGTCATATGCAACATACAGATGCAAAGGTAGCATAAGTCAGTGAGCGGTGGATTTTTTTATATTATTGTTTTTCCAAGCTTAAGACTTCCCCCACTCTCCTGCCTCCCAGCCACCCCTTGCCCTATGCTCTTTTTCCTTTTCCTCATCGCTGAGGAACAGGCAGAAGCTTTGTTCCTCCAGCACAGTGAACCAGAAGCTGCCTGCAAGTACAGCTGCAAATGCAGCCACCATCCAGCACCGACCAAACAGAGCAGATGAAGCCCATTAACAATGATCTGCTTGTCCCTGGTCCATTTAAACACTGAGAAGTCTCCTTTAGGCTTTCCCACACCTCTGCTTAAAGATACATCCTGCTGTGCCAAGTAAGGCCTGAGGCACTGTGTCTGTTCACAGTCAGCCGAAGCACACAGCACTGCAATGCCCACTCTTCTCCAGCCATTGCTTACTTCCAAGTTCTGCCCATTTCTTTGCTCCAGAAGCATTCGGTGCCACACAAGCACAAGCTGACATACAGGTTGTGACCTGAAGTACCCAGGTCCTTGTAAAAAGCCAAGCCCTTGAACAAGTTCAGTGCTTTGTTCAAGGGTGAGTTGAAGATGAGGAAGACACAACCTCCTCTGCACATAAAACCAATCCCATGGCAAGCACATTTGTTTTTAAGAAATAATATGTTTAAGCCTCATCTTGTATACTCCCTTCTTGAGAGAGCTACAAACACTGCTCTTCCAATTCCTTGCGCTCCCAAAGGGTCTGAGTTTCACAGCTATCTAAGCCCCTTAATCTTCTAGTTGTTTGGATTCCGGATTACTTGGTGTTTAACTTTTTTTTAATAATTCAAAGGCAAGTTCTACAGTGCTGGGTTTTACTGCTTGCAGGGTTTTTGTTTTTTTGCATGGTTGTTTTTGTTTTCTTGTTGTTTGGCCTTTTTTTCTTTTTCCTTAAATGACCGGTGCACTTGCTACAAGAGTTAGTCACAATACACTGCTCATTATTGGCACGTCTTCCAAGTATTTTACAGCACATTCTCAATAGCATTATGCAACCATTTCATTAGTCTGAACTGTTTCACTTGGCAGCAAGATGCATTACAAAATGATGTCATCTCTTAGAAAAATATGAAAGCCAGAAGAGGTGACAATTTCAGGGGTACAAGTCCTAAAAACTCAACTACTTGGAATTCTGAAATCTCCATATGGATACCTGTTACCTCTGCTTTCCCCATCATCATGCCGCAGTTATTAAAAGTGCATATTGCTGCTCCCTTCCACCATTCCTCCCCCCCACAGAAAAATTGAGCCCATTTTTAGACAAGCTTTCGTACTACCCAAGGTGAAGTCACATTCAGTTCAGCACATAAGACAAAGCAGTGATATATAGCATGTCCTTCCAGGCTCTTCACTACTGCAGGATGCTGTGACATGCATTGCACAAGTCACCACAAGGTGACAAAGCACAACTTGGCATCACCTTGCCACCTGCTAACCCTACTCAATGAGTTTTACTCTAGAAATAAAGAACTCAGGAGATAGATTCGCTTTCAGATGCCTGAAAATTAGTCTTTTACAAAAGGCATACACAGTGCTCTTGCTATAAGTCACTTGGTAGCTCCCTGAAATCCAAGTGTTTCCATAGTAAACAAAATCTATTACAGAAATTTTGCTGACATGAAAAGAGCTGTTTCTTGAGCAAGAGCTCTCCTCCATCTCACACCACACTGCATACCAGATGGGATTCTCTCTTCAGGGGCTTGGGAAGAGTGGCAAACTATTTTAATTATGACATTTGCAGCTCTGATTTCCCAGGCTGCCTCCATCATCTTGGCAAGCCTCCTTTGTGAGAGGTTACAGAGCCAAGCAGCCAGAACACTGATCTGCAGCTTGTCGTACTTCTGCCTCTACTCAGAATAGCCTCAAACAAGTCAGCTCTCCTTATTCTGCTCAGTTTTCCTTCTTTGCAAAACAGAGTGCACGTCCATTGCTCTGAAACATTTCAAAGAAAGTAAGGAAGACTGTATTTCTTAATAAAAGTAGCAGGATTAAGATTGAAGCACCTAGCTGGATGATAACTAACCAATCAATATATTGACAATGGGAAAAATCAAGCCAAATTATACCAGTAAGTGATAATGACAGAAAATGGTTATGTATAACCCTTCCCTTGCATCTTTCTCAATTAGGAGGGTCAGTTATTTGTTATTCTGCAGTATCTTACTGAACAAACTATCAAACAAACTAGAAGCCCAACCTGTATCATTCTTGGAAAATTTCAGTAAGTGCAAACAACCTCAATGAAAATGGCCCCCCATTTTTCAGCTAATTTTTGGATCCTTTTTCAGTTGATTTATTAACCTCTCATCACAATTGCCACCTACAGATGAGCACTACATGTCAGCCTGCCATCCTCTTACTTCGGATGCTGTTGCTCCAGGCTCAAGCTCCATACATACATGAGAAGAGCTAGAGAGCCAGTCCAACTGCAGAGAGCTGTATGTTTGGATATACAGCTCGTAATTCTACAGTGCTCAAAATCATAAACTGAAATATGCAGAACGCAGTTTTATTCATTTACAGTTATCTTAAGAGAATCTGCTGCATTCAAGCAACTGCTGAAAAGCAAGAGAGAATGAGAATTGGAGTTGACTTTCTTACCTCTAGCTATCTAAAAGTAAACTGATAAACAGAGAAAAGCTTCCACCACGTACAGACTTTGAAACAACCAGATGCTATTGCTGCCGTTGCAAAACAGGCTGCCCTTAGCAGTTGGATCTCTTCCCAGCTCCAAAGCAGCTGGCACTGCAGTCTGCGAATCACATTGCCTGTCAGCTTCAGAGCTTGTCATTAGCTGTTAGCACACCAGCAGGGACAGGGCAATCTTCACTGAAGGAAAGGGGAAAAAAAAAACAAAAAACAAAACGCCGCATGGATGGGGAGAACCTTGCACAGACCTTTCTTTCAACACAGCCTGCCAAGATATGGTAGTGAGAATGAGGAAAAATACTATTGCCAGAGGAACTGTCTCAAACTTATACAGTCTGCAAACACTCTGTGCTTTATGATAGACCAGAGCATGTGTTTTTATTAACAGTGAGCAATTAGCAACAGAACGATTAACAACTCATTGGAGCAAAAAAAAAACCACCAAAAGCTATTTCACCTATATATGCCAATATTTTCAGACAAATATTTCTAAATCTATCTGTCAGAATGAAAGATACTTTAAACAAGAATTCACATTCTTAAAGAATAACACTGAAGTGAAATATTATGCATTGACTTGATAAGTAATTATTCAGGGAGTCCCACAAGTAAAATCACCAGGGTTAAAGCAAAGCAATCAAAAATTAATGGTTCATTTTCATAGCTAGAAGAAACTGTTCTTTCTTCAATGGATGCATTCTATTTGTAACATATTAGTCTTGAAGAAGAGATCTTAAAAGCCTTTAAAAGTAAATGTAACTAATATTTATTCTTTTCCTCTAAACTAAACTATACAGGAACTAAATCAAGTATTTAATTGAAGCTTTCTGCATAAATCAAACTTAGAAGGAGAATACAGGCAAGGACCATGAATCACAAAGTAACAAAAACGTACACAGGCTCCATTCCAAATGCATCTTTAAATACTGTCAATATAAATACAAAATTTTAACACAGAATATGAAATCCCAAGAAAAGATGTAGAAGTTGTTTATGGCACAATGACAGCATCTTTCTTTTTTTCTTTCCTCTCTTTTTTTTCCTTTTTTTAAGACAGAAACTGCACAGGATGAGTCTATGTTTGTGGTATCTACTGTACCACTCAAGTCACCACCAACATGGATAGAGCAGTGCGTTCAGGACCCATGTGTTTACCTGGATTTCCCTCTCCAGAATCTTTCCCTATCACTTTTCCATAAGAGCATTTCAATTCACTATTCAGAAAACCACAAATCAGGTAAGCACCTTTTCCCTTTGTTTCTCATATTAAATGCTTACAGAGTAAAGAAAGCTCTTGAACAGGAATAGCCATATACTTAGTTTTACACGCTTGGAGAACCTCAGCAAGAATCAAAATCTTAACCCATGCTTTGTTAGGTTAGAGACACTTACAAAACAAGTCTACAAGGGACAGTGCTGCAACAGCAGGAAACGCAAGCCAGAAAAGTCCATATAGTGCAGCACTGAGTTCATGCTGCCACTTTGGGTTGGTTATCATGCTATCCAGAGCTCTGTTTTGTGCCTCTCAGAAAGGCCATGAGCTGATGAGATGCAGTCAGAGTCCTTTCCTTGGAGGAAGATAAGGCGACTGTCAAAAGGGGGTGAGAGAAGATGATGTGGTTTAGGACTGAAATAGGAAAAGATCACCCTGGAATATTTCTCTAGAGACCTTGCTCTCCAGAACTTTCTGCTGCAGGATTTGTACAGACAGTGCCAGCAGACATTTCTCTGCACCCACAGCTTTGATAACCTCTCATAGTCTGGTCGCTTCAGTTAAGCAGAGGAATGAAGAGTAAGCTTTGCCTTTATTATAGCACTATGCCATAAATAACTACTTGGGAAGCATAACTAGCTAAATATTTATCAAATAAATCCAGTTGTGTACATTGTAATCACATCAGCCTTGCAATTGTATGTATCAATTTGCTTTTTAATCCAGCCATTAATGAAACCTAATTGTCCTTTTTAGTCCTCATTTCCCCCTTCCCCCCTACCAGTGAGGGCCCACTGGAAAGAACAGGGCATTAAGGAAAGGAAGGCTTGTTAATTCCACCAAATCCAGGGAAAGGCAGTTCAGCCAGACAGACATGCAGTGATGCATACCTGGCTCGTTATGGGTCCAGGCCAAGTGACAGTGCTGTGCAGGACATGCCACAGACTTCCTGGGCTGTAGGCATGGTGACCACAGGAGGACTTAACCCTTAGCGGATTCACCAGGCAACAACAGCAACAGCTTAGCTTTTGTGGTCTTCCACAAGAACTTCTTGATGTAGTTCTTTAGGTGTTTAAAACTATATGAAGATGTGTAGAAAAATTCTTTTCAGTAATCAGATTGTGAAAGTGGGTATTTGCAAGGAAAAAGGCTAATAATAAGACAGTTATAAACATCTAATACTTCTTGAATAAGCTGTTTGTGCCACAGGCAGCACAGTACCTTTGTATTCTAGAATAAATTCATTCAGTGTACAATGGTACTAATTTTTCTTTAACTTTCTGAAAAACCTAGTATATGTCCTTTTAGAACAAGTTTGGGAAAGCTAAAAGAAAGCGCTCCCACCTTCTAGCAGAAGCCATCAAGAACCAATCATCCCACCTTTGCTGGGTTGCCCTGTTTGGGAATAAATGGCTTTTTTTCCCCTAAAATCTGATGCAGGAACCTCCATTTTGAACAGCAGAATCACCCTTGGGAATGTGAAGAACAGTCATTAATAAGACAACATTCCACCTTTTGCCCAGATATCCTAAAGACTTTCTCTTTCCCAAAGAAAAGGAGTAAGCCAATTCACCTATTACCCTTCATTTCTGAGGTCTCATGTCTGATGGATTTAATGGATTTAAGCACAACTCTTCTTTTGGCAGATTTTGGCCTTTCACTCATTCATATCCAAGAATGAAAACAGCATCACAGGTTGTTGCTCACCTGTGAGGTTATTTCTCTTTAACATCTCCTATTACAGGTCACTTGGCAAGGAACAGACTTAACTGCTCATCTTCTGGTAAGCAATACTACCTTGGTTGTCTTAGATCCCTAAATATAAAACGGTTCAGAAGCCATCAAGCAGATTCATGGAGAAGTGCCTACCAATGGCTACCAAACATAACATGAAGACAGTCTTTAGTTTACAGAATCACTGAACTGTAAGAAAATGGAAACTTGTCCTTTCTTGTGCATTTTACCCTACAGCAGGCACAGAACCATCAGCAGAAATGGGAATGGGGATGCTGCTTCAGCCCCACGCAGCTTCTGTAGCAAGGCTCCAGCTGGGACCTGCCGCTCTTCTTCACTCACACCATCTTCTGGACAGCACGTTTTCTGTTTTCACAGCTGTCATGTGAGAGAACCGTGCTACCAGCAAAATGCATCTTCAAGTACCATCTGTAAGGTCTGTGGCAAATGCACTGCAACTATCTAGGATTTTCTACAATAGTGACAAGGATAGTATGAAGTAGAAGGACCAGTTTTTATTTTAAAGTAAACACAAATTGTAGATAACGATTTTAATGTGAGTTGTAATCCGATTTAAAAACCTGTGTTGTTAATTACTTGCGTTGGCATACTCTAACACTTTGAAATGTGCCAGAGAAAATTGCAATGGAAGCTGTCAAATGCTTTTTCAAAGTTACACAGTTAGAGAAAAAACATTTCCTTACACCCACTGACTGCTAGTTTTTGAGTGAAAAACTGGCCAGCATGTTATCATTGAGACTGAATCCAATTCAGACCCAGCTTTACCTCAGCTGCATTTTCTCTGCCTAATACGACAACGCAGAATATACCCACTTTCACACTGAGATTTGTAACATTTTGAGTTTCTTTGAATCTGCAAATGACATTTTTTTAAGGCATTTTCAGAATAATACCACGTTCTTTGTTCTGTCTCCTTCAGAAGTCTAAATTTCAATCCTCAAGCAACCGCTTCAGCATTTTGACTTCAGCTTTCTTAAGTTCTAACTGCTTTTCCATGGTTTTTGCTATGAGTACTGCTGGTAAACATCCACAGACACATCCTTAATACAGTAAAGAACATTCCTGTAAAAATAACATTTTTAAATGCCCTCCCTGTTTATTTTCCAGCCTCCCATCTCTCACATACATGGGGCTTATTTTCCCTCACACAAAGCAGTTAGTGTTTCCAAAAGCTGCTGTTAGAATGCCTGATTTAAGACACTATCATGCCTTCCTTCTGTGAAGACCTTTGCATGCCTCACCATTTCTGTTTTGTTCTTTCATTTCTTGGTAGCTTTCTACATGTTTTGTCTTTTCTCAGCCTGTATGTCCGTTGCAATAGAAAGAGCACGGATTCCTGTGCCCCTGAACAATCATATTTCATTTTGAAACAATAATTTTTATATTTCATGGGCATCTTGCCATCCCAGAGACTTAAGTTTCAGTCACTCAAATCTTTTTTAAAAGACTCATCAATGCTAATGAACATCTTTATTATATTTTCCAGCAATAAACAACAAAAACAATGGCTTGCAGTTAACTAATTAGGTGTTCACCTAGAAGGTAACAGTTTTAATAATGCATCACTATTCGTTTCCCAGTATATTGATGTTTTGAACATTACACTAAAAAAAAAAAAAATAAAAAAAATCCACCACTATGCATCTATAATAGAAGATCCCACTATATAAAGCACTCTGGTAACCTCTCCCTTTTAAAGCAACTCGAAGGAAGCCATGTGTACCCCTGTAAATTACTACAAGAACTAGAAAAGAATTGTTTGTTCAGAAAGAGGGGGGGAGAAAAATATATCATGACGTTCAGCTGCCATCATTTCTGTTTGACAATTCCAAAACAGCAACAGATAAATGAGGTAACTCTTCCTGCCTTTAGAGCAATGAGCTCTGTCTTGATACTACTAATTAGAATAAATCTACATAATAAGAAACACTGCAGCAACAATTAACTGCAGTGTAACTATTCAAATTCAAAATGTGAACAAATAGCCTTTAATAAAGTGTAATGATAAGTGCTAATAAACTATCTTTTCCAATCTATCACTGCAGGCAAGAGATTTGCTGTGATTTCTAAAGCCAATAGCCTTAACTAAGGGAGAGCCAACATTGAGCAAGCCCTGGAATTGTTCTGCTTCCCTCCTGCAGAGCATTTATTGGCATTCAGTCACAGTGAAAAGCGCACCACGTACTCGGATCTGGCAAATTTGATGTAAACTTGATCCTACTAGAGACTCTTTTCCTCAGACTTTTGGGGATTTCATAGCCTCACATGAATAGATTTAGATTGTGGTTCCCTTCCTCAGAAGTACAGGGCAGTGATTGGGCCTGAACTCTTTAGAATCATTTGTAACTCCAGGTTTTTGCAAAAGTCCCTAGCCCAAAAGACTCCTTCAGTCTTTTTAATTTTAAAACACTCCAGTTGTTTTAAAAACTATGCTCATGCTTACTTTATTGAATCAGTACATGAATGTCCGTGCTTATGTCTCTACACAGATGGAATACTTTCAGTTGGACCTGCTTTAGGCAAAATTCCTAAATTTTTACATTGAAGATTTTTCCTGCACTATCCAGAACCAGTAAAATCAACTGTAAAACAGAGCACATCAGCCATGCCTTCTTCCTCCCCCTCAGTCACCTTGCACATCCAATAAAAGGACGGAACACAATCTGTTCCAAAAGGCACAAGCTTTTTTTCCACTGCCAATATTTGTTTAGGCAGCCAGTTCAGATTTGGTACAGTGTGATACAATTCTGTTCGCTTCTGGTCTCTGCCAACATTATCTTCCTTTGCTATTTTGCTTTCACAGAAGAAAGCATTTAAATAAAAAGCACACTAATCATATTAGTCTCTGAAATATGCAGAACTGATTTAAATACCTACCCTTTCTGGAACATATACTCTCCAAATACACATTTCACACACTCCAGTTCTTTGGCAATATGCAGCAAACTAAATTGAACAAAGCTGATCCTAACATGGGAAGTTATAGTAAACAAAAGCATTCAAGATCTTGAGCTTATTTTCAGGAGTTCCATCAGCTTGAACTTTTTACACCCACTAAACAAGTTGAATCTTGCCAAATAGCAACACACGTTTGGAAGTCTCTGCAGTCTTTCAGAGTGAAAGAATATCCCGAGGTCATGTAGCTGCTCCATTTTTGAGGAATGTGAAGAAAACATATGAACAAACAGTAGGAGTACCTCCTGTATAGCATGAATATACTACTTCTCTTAAAAGCAAGTTAAAAAAAAAAGAAAAAAATAAGAAAACCTAATTGTAACTAGCAGCATATGCCATTCCACCCAGACCATTAATGATATTATCATTTATCAAGACAAATGAAATGCTGATCTGCAAGTTGTTGAATCTTTACGTACACAATTCAAGTAAAGTGAAAAGAGATAGCTTTGGAGGTCAGAAAAAGTAACTTCCTTCAGAAAACACAACTGAGTACTCTCTTCTATTCAATAAAGAGAAAGTAACGCTCCAGTGCACTGGTGAATCCACATTCTGTTACAGTCAAGGGTTACGCTGGTTAAAGAGCCATGAACACCTGATCCAACCTAGCCTGAAAGCCGTCTTTTACAGATCACTAGGTGGTGACAATAAATACCACACTTGTGTTTGAGGTGCTGTGTCTCAAGTTGTCCTTCTGTTTGCTTTCATCCTGTCACTCACCTGTACTCATCACAAACACATGGAAAAAATCCAAGGGTTACCAGGTGGTCATTTCCCACCAAACACACTCTGGATCTTCAACAAGTGTAAGTGTCCCCACATAAACAGTCTTCTAAACAACACAGATTCTTTCATGATCTGACAAGGTGGCATTTCAGGTTCAGATATCCACTGAGAAGACTTTCCAAGAAGGTGGATGTAGAGGGAGCATCACTTTTAAAGATGCTATTCATACAGAGTCCATATTAATCCTGACAAAGCTGTTAGCCTAGGACATATTTTCAGTGGTAATATTACCTCAGTTTGCATTCTCCAAGTTCTCACAACAACAGAATACCCAGCATCTCTTTCACAGCCCCAGCAAAAGGGAAGATGATTGATCAAGGTCAGTAGTTCACCTCTACCCTCTCTCACAATCAAGTGCCCAGGGAAGATCAGGAAGTGGTGGATTGCATTACTTCTAGTTGAACTGGTAAACACACAATATTAAGTCTTAATTCTACATGTATCTGACAGCAGATCGGTACTGAAACTCAGGCTCTGCAGCTAAGTGTTCCATGTCGGTGTTTAGATACATACAGTGCTTCTGTTTTTCTAAAATGCTCCTTATTTTCCTTGTCTTTCACTATGTTTTTTATTGATGCCAACAGAGCAGGGCCTGCATCAGCCAGACAGGTCCAGCCTGCTCTAAAAATGGACAAGTTTTGACCTAATCTTTTCTCATACACTGCCTCAGTCTAAGGTCAGTGCCTCTGGGACAAAAAAAAAACCAAACAGTTCCTATCAAGTAGCCTAGGAGTGCATGTTTTTCATGTCACAAGCTGCTCACTGGTTCAGTCATGGCTGTAGGTGACAAGCCAGTTCTGAGATTAGCACATCCTTCCAGGGAACTGTGTAGGGATCACAGAAGTCTCCAGGTGAGGTACCCCCCTGCAGTATTACTAGACCAAAGATTATTCGACTGGTTTTGTTTCTTTGTGATCAAACAATAAATAAGAATAGGGTAGTAGCAATTGAACCTGTGCTGTTTTACTACATGCTATCTGATGAGCACAGAATAGATCTTGCTTTCTCTTCCTCACACTGAAGCATCAAAGCTACGGGTGCCTTTGTTGCAGGAGAACGATGAGTCTGGAAGCAGATCAGCCCTGCTATCACATTGCTGCAGCCCAGCCAAGTGTCTGCAGGGACTCCAGAGGGACACAGGTAGAACCTGCTGGATTCCCTAGATGCTGCACAGAGCTGCCAGCTTCACCCGCATAGAGAGTAACACAATCTACACATGGCTCTAGAGTCGGTGGAAAAACTTGTTAGCTCCAGAGCTGGAATCTTCTTTGTTTAGTTAGGAAGCAAGTAAAAACCTCACCAGTGAGGAACTAGAAACAGAAAACTGTGTGGACTGCCTCAAGACTTGCAGCACAACAGCAACACAGACTTCTAGCATCGTAATTACTTACACTGTTCATCTCAATCAAGATTCAGTGCAGAATAACCATTTTAAAAAGCAGATTTAAATCACAGCATTATTTTACTAAGTCTACTTCTTCCCTTAATCCCTTTTCTTAAAAAAATCCATCACACTGTGAGCACAGCTTGTTTCCGTAATGAAATCACAATGCTATACATTCCATCTAGCTCTGCCCACTTTCCAGATTGTTTAACAACAAAAAAAGCAACGTTTCCTATACTATAATGATCCATCACTACCTCATCAAGATTCTTCTCCATATTTGGTATTTCATCGCACTTCCTCTAGCAGTTTTTTTTCAGCACTGGACTTACTCCCCTCTCACACTCCAGCAACCGGTCTTCCCTTGAGCTTTGTAACTTGTTAGCCTTTAGTTTTGAGGAAGCCCTGCTCCTGCAGCCTGTACTGTTTAAGCCTGCCCCTGCAGATGCAGGCCCACACAGCTCCATCAGACACACCAGAAGAATCTGCTCACATAAACCCAATTGCCACACTGTTCTCCCTTCTGTGCTATTACTCTCAAAGGATTAAGATTTATGTCTTTCCCTAGCCTACACTTTGCCAAACTCAATCAGTACTTGCCTCTTTCTTCAGCGCTCCCCTCCAGCATTTTAATTATTTATGGCTCCCTTATCTCAACTCCTTCCAGTCTGTTTATGTCATTCTGACACTAAAAAAGCATGGAAATAAAATGGTATTTTAAATTCAGACACCACAGCTTTACAAAACAGGTCTACAGCCAACAGACAGACTCTTGTTTAACTTCTACCTATGTCTCCTTTGCCATTGTTTATTACCAGGCATATTGCCTCAATTAAACATCTGCTTTGGTTTACTTCTAACCAGTAAGTTGCTTACATGTGATCAAATTTAATTAATTCTTATTCATATTTTTTGTTTCAAGCTGCCACATTTTGCTATTTTTCCATCTTTAAATGCATTTGCAGTTCCTGTCAGCATGCTGCATTCTGAAAGCTGTCTCGTTTCTGATGCACCAGCCTGCACGACAGGTTTCTGTGCTTGCCTGAGACTTTCTGGAAACTCAGCCAGACTGAGGGCCAGAAGAAAGTATGCAACAGCTTCCTCACACTGCAGGTCCTTTCGCACAGGGATCAAGCACGAGGTGAGGAGGCTGGAAAGCATTCTCAACCTACAACGCTACTGTTGCTGTCCCTATCAGCAGATCATCCCTACTCCAGACTTAATGATTTGCAGAAATCCTGTGCGATGTTAACATCTCAATGATGTCTGTGTGATATAACCCAATGAATGGCAGTAGTCAAACAATTTGTACGTCTTTGCCCTCTCCACAAGGGCATTTGACAGGAAGCTGTGTCCAAGCACAAGCAGATCAATTCTCCAAAACCTTATTACTCATTGCTATGCTTTTCCAGACCTCCTCAGTGTGAATCTCAGCCCCCATCAGCAGTGCCCACCACATCGCATAGCTCTACTACCAAAGGTGGCCATCAGGGAGAATGTGATGGCTGGGTCTCAGTGCTGCTCGGCCCACAGCTGTGCTCATCCAGCCCATGAAGAAAAAGGCCCGTGTCTGCTCCCTGCCTTTGGAGCAGGTAGAGATCTACACAGCCTGTCTGCAGCACCTCTAAAATCATCATGTTGTTCACTGTTCTTCATGCCTTTTATCATAGGCAGAAATACCAGCTGGATCCTTGCATGCTTCCAATGAGCCCAATTCTAGAGAAATGAGCAGCTGAGGATCTGCTCCCTCAAAACACTCACAGTTTGGTAAGGAAAAGTAGCAGCCCTTTTCAGCCCAGCACCACACACCAGACTTCAGCTGAGGCAGGGTGCTGTCAGCAGCCAGCCACCTCCATTGTAGCCCTACATGCTCACAAACACATGTGCCACATGATGCAGCCTGCATTAGTTTATTTTCCATTTTATAGAGTCAGTCCTCACACAGTAGCTGCTTATCTTCTTGTAAAAATCAATCCGTGAAGCATTTATGGAAGTCTCTACTTTTTTTTTTTTTTTTTTTTTTTTTTTTTTTGAGGGGAGGAATAATTATCTCCCAAGGCAGGTTGCAAAGCATTTATGTTTCAGTAACAGCAGTTTCTCAGATCGTGGCTACATTTTGTATATTCATTTTTTGCTCACCTCCACAGCATATTTTCTTAATAAACTTAATGGAAATACTGTGATTTTAATTTCAGTTTGAATTTATTCTAGCCACTAAATTTACTCTGAAAATCTACAGATTCATGAACGTCTTTTAATAAGATCTTGCTGTTGGTTTTATTAAAACATCTCTGGGTGCTATTGCAGTGGAACTATTTGCTATTGCAAATGAACGAGGTGGATTTCCCAAGGAAAAAATATCCAGAGGGATGTGGAAGATACACAGAAGAAAAGCTTCACCTACATCACTACTGCACATAATTAGATGAAATGCCTACTTGCATCATACCATGTTTAAACTATAGACTGAAACAGCTCTTAAGAAGAACTGTGGTTTTTTTGGTTGCTTCCATAAACAAATCTGGACAAACCTGTGTCAGAGATGCATTACTCAGAAGATGTATGGGAGAACTATAATGAAGGAATATTCCAAATCCTTAAGACATTAAAAAAATAAGATAAATACAGTCTGTAAAATCAAGTCAAGGATGTCAGGAAAGGAGACAGTTCCAAAACCCATGATTTCATAAAGTATCAGAAATGGTTGGTATTGAATTTGTTTAATGTATACAACAAGTGCTGGCCACACTATTTACAGCTTCCTTGGCAGTTGCTGAGAAAGAACTATTAAGTAGAGCTCTGTCAAAATTAAATCCTTTCCATCTTAACATCTTCTTCAAACCATAATGAGAAAGTAGAAGAGGAAAGAGAAAATAAACCTAGAAAAAAAGAAAAAAAACCCCACACCATGGATTACACTTGCTGTGTACTTCAAGGCCTTTGTTTTTGCCATTCTGTACGTCATATTACTCTTCAGACAGTTGCATATTATGGTGCAATGGTGGTATTAGAACAGAAGACAAACTGTTATTATAAACAAGTAAAATTGAATAGGGCCATTCTAGTTTACTTTCAAACTGTTTATTTTCAAGGCAACCAAAGATGCAAGAAAATGAAGTTGGACAAAGTAGAGACAAGCTGTACTATACACCAACAACATAAATTAACTTTAATCCTTCTCTCTCAAAAGGATGTGTTTCTCAAAAAAAAAAAAAGTTACCTTTAACTTTTCTGTTACAATACAAAGCAGGTAGTGAGCATCACTCCGGGATTCATTAAGATTTAGGAACAAGAAATGATATTGCAAAACATCTAAGGTAAGTCCCAGACAAGCATGCAGTTTCTCTGGAACATCACACACAGAAGTGCTCCCAGGGTATTTCCTCCTTCCAGTGCAAAGAGCCACGAACGACCTCTGATGTGAGGAGCTACACCACCAGGATCTGAGTGGAGAGGATCATGGCAAAGCCATGAAAGCAGCCACACTGTAACATCAATTATCTGGTACAAGTAACTGTAGTTTGTAAAAAATAATGACTTCAATCAAAACCGAAATCTCAAAAGGCATAAGATGTGAGAGTGAGGAAATGCATCAGGAATTGAAGTTCAGACCTCTTTTCTACATTTACTGCAGCATTTGAATGACGCATTCTACAAGGAAGTGAAGAACACCAGCAGCCACAACCACAAACACAATCCAGCCTGCCTGCCTGACAAGTTAGTGTTCAACATAGGTGCGTGAGAACGTGGTAAATGCTAAATTAAGTAGCACAGTGAAGAAGTCTGAGCCACCATATTGCTCGGAACATAAACCAGATGCCTGGAGGAGACGGAGATAACAAACATCATTAGAAACAAAAGTGCTGAGTCAGGCTGATCTTTCATTCCAGCGAAACAAAACCTGATTGCATCCTGGCATGTGCCACCCTCAGCCCATCAGCAAGAGGACAAGATTTAGTCAGACAACGAGTAGCAGGAGCATGCAGAAATGGCATATCCACTCCTCTCCCAGACACGTGCCTAATTAAAGCATAAAACTGGAACTGGATGCTGATAAAGTACCAGGGGAAACTTTGTATAAATAGGGGTTTTCAAACTTTTCTCAACTTCTACTCCTCCTACTCTATATTAGCAGTATGAAGTACTCCAAAATGTACTTAAAATCTTTTGACAGAAAACTTGTTTTTACCATTCACAGATCCCCTTAGGAGTAGTCCAAGTCTGGTAGCCTGGTCAGCAGTCTACCCTGGTTGATATCTGTTCTAAGCAGAGTTCCCCAGTCAGCAAAGAAACAAAAAGGAGGCAATGGGAACAGGCTCCATCCCTCACCCTGACCTGCTGTCCTTTTGGAAAGACTCACCATCTCCCTTCATCTGCTGCTCCCTGCTCTGGCTCAGCTCTTCCCACTGCCAGCCCCTGTTGCCCTCTCAGCTGGCAGCCCAGGCCACTCCAGAGATGACTGAAAGCCTGGATGATTTCCATCCTAAATAGGGTGCTCAAAGTGACAGGTGGAAGGTGGTAGGAGGACCCAGGTGCTAGGTTGCAAGCTCAGATGTACCACAATAGCTTCTTCTCCACCCTCCCCACCAAGGACTCCATGGGGTCAGTAGCAAACAGCCCCTAGAGTATTACCTCACCCTGTGAGAAAGGAAAGGAAGGAGGATCATCACTCTCCTTTTAAGTGGAGCAGAGCAGTGTGCTGCTATGCATGTTTTTTTGCTCAAGTGTACAGTGCTTTAGAGAGTCACAAGCCAAACAAGCACTCACTAGCTTCAGCAGTTCCAGCCTATTTGCTCCTGATTTTCACCATCCCCTGCTCCAGCCTCTGCTCCGGCCCTTGCCACAGCAGGCAAGACAGACAGTGCTTAAGGGAAAACAAAATACCACAGCTGAATGATTCAGAAGAGAAGTCTGAAAGGTCTGTTTCCATCTCCACTTAATACGTATTGAATTCACTCTGAGACAACATTTTGTAACTTGTTGAATACATTTCTCATGAGCAGCATAGCCCTGGGAATCCTGCTTCACATCCTTATGGACTGCGCCAAATTCATACCCTCTCACCATGCATGACAAATGCTGACAGTAATAAGCCATTTTCTTATTTAACAGAATAACTTCAGTGGATGCAGGGCATTAAAGAAAAGACCATTTCAACTTTATTATGTCTCCCATAAGAAGTCTTAGTGAAGTTGTTGCCTTTAATCAATCTTTAGTTTTGATTTCATAGAAGACTGCTTCATGGTTACTGGCAGAGGTGGAAGAAGGAAACCAAAAAGGGAGTCGCTCAAAGTCAAACTAGGAAAGAGATGAACAATCAAATTCTTTTTTTTCCTAATAGCATTGCAGTAGTAATTAAACAGCAGCATAGCTTGCCTTGCAGAGATGGCAAACCATTTGTTACGCTTACAAGAAAATAAGATTTTTTTTAAACATATCTAACAGAAGAAGTTGCGCAGTAAAACATTAAATGTGTCCCTAATGCTTCAGCTCAGTGTTGGTACTTGAAGCCCAAAGGAGACAAAGATGCATCAAGAGTACAGCCAGCCAGAAACAATCTTTATAGCAAACTCACTTCAGCACACACTTCAAAACAAACTTCCAGTTTTGTTTTTTTTTCCTGCTCTCGGGTAGGCCAGGTTCTAACAGCAACAACATATAAAATTGAGGGGACTGAATCCTAAGAATTATTCCATTCCAGGCTGAGATGAATTGTTGAATTTGAACATGCATTTTTAAAAATGAGATGATTCATTTCTAGCCAAGAAAAACAATACAATCTGGATACAGGACAAGCCAATGATAAAAAGCCAGAGCGACACCTGGATTTCTCCTTCCTCTCCCAGAGTAGATGGCTACAGAGTTACATACTGGATTACAATTACACATTGATAAATAAACTAACCAAGATCCTGAGGATTTCATAACCTGAGCATAATATACTAAAAGAATAAGCTATCCTTATCCCTTGATTTGTGACCAAGACGAATCACATCAAGCCCCAAGCAGCAACTACTCCAAATTCTTCTTTATTTATTTATATGAGGTACAAAAGCTATGTTTACTTTCAAGTGCTTCACTATGTGCCTCTTGGTTTTCATAACAACCAAACTTTGAGCCAACTGTCATTTCTAAATACTGATACAGAGGCAACGCTCCAGCAGGGTATTCCTAAAAACAGACACCATTTTCTCTGCTGCTCCTAAGATAGGAGTCCTAAAAGGCCCTTGCACCCAGTGGGAAGCCTGGTCTGACAAGCAGGGATAAATATAAAAATCATGCAGTGCCTGAGGTTATAAACACAGAGTGCAACTGCTGCTCACACAGCTACAAATACACCAGACACTGACCATTATCACTGCGCTTTGTTTTCCCCATACACCATCTGTGGAGCAAGATAAAACAGTACAAGACAAAAAGAGGTGTGATGACTTCAAGGACAGGTTAAATCAAATCGTGCCATGAAAATACAGTTTTCATAAATGTATTTTTAGCATAATCCCAAGGATGTAATTTTATCTTGCTCCCACACAGCGCTTTCTTATCAAGTCCTGCAGTCTGTGCTATAATTCAAAGCGAATAGCCCCCACTGCTGCATTCTGCTGTCTCAAAGAAAAGCCGTGGCTATTTACAGGCTTTTAAGCACTGCACACAAAATGAACTGCATTCTTTCTAAGAGGAGCGTTACTGAAAATATTCTTAGTCTATTTCACTCTTAGCCCAAATAGGAAAGAAATCACACCACAAAGAACTAAAAGTTGAATGCAGGAGGACAAAATCTAAAGCACGGCTCAAAAACATGTGATGACTTAAAATAAATAAATAAATAATAATAAAAAATATACACACACACACTATATATATATATATATATATATATCCATCCTAATTTCTACTTATAAAAATGTAGCCCTCAAGCTGAAAATTTTGAAAACGTGGCTTAATCCTGACAGCAATATTTAGCTGGGTCCACAGCTAGGCCAAGGCAGTTCCAAGCAGAGAGAAGGTACTGTGTGTTTGCACAAAGCATAAAGCCTTCTGATGCTTTTAGTAGTGTGGATGTCAGCTCCATTTCTTTCTTTGAGACAGCTGATTTCCACAGTACACACTTTGTTTGGATTGAAACAATCGTTAGGTTCCATTTTGGCAGTCTGGTTTCTAGGATTATTTACAGAAGTGAGTCTTCATGGTAAACTGTTTCCCTAAATTATTTAATGTTACAAATCTTTACAAATTATGCTACAAGCTTGGCTTACGGCAGATCCATGAAGCAAATGGAACGGGGCAGTAACAACTCCCTCATCTTTTAACCGCACATAGTGATCTGGATCTTTCTGTAACTCTCCTCTCTCACCACTGGGAATAACTTGCCTGACAAAAAAAAATAAAATTGTAATATTTTACAATTAGGCACTGTCATTAAGACCGAAATCCTTGAGAAGGAGCAGGATGTAAACAACAAACTCACTACTGCAAGTGGCAGCTACAGGGCAAGAATTCTCCAGGAGTACAAGCACACTTTCATTACCTTATTCCTTGAATAAGTTTCCTAATTTCAGAGCAAACCATTGTTATCACCACACTTTCATTGTTAATTATATGTAAAACAGTGTTCCTCCTTAAAACATTAAAAATAAGCACAAAACTACAGACACAGGAATAAAAACAACTGTCACATCTGGAGATCAAAGAAGAAAACAATAGCAATGCACCTCAAAGGTGTTTTCTACTTGCTTAAGGTTTTTCAAAGACCATTCTTTTACCTTCTAATCCTTAATTAAACATGTACCAAATAGCCTGTCAGAAACTCCACTACCAGAGAAAAATAATTTGGCACAGGACTCTGCATACACAAGTGACTGGCACACACATTTCTGAGAAAATTCTTTGCTTTATCTTCCCCCAGAACCGTCACGGGCAGTCCCACACAAGACTAATTTGAAAATGAAGCGCAGCAACAGGATTACCTGTGACAATTTGGCTCTAAAGCCCTCTTCCAGGCATGATTTATCCTAGGTTCAAGGTGCAGAGTCAGCATCAGTACAACAAAAAGGTAGCTGCCATCGCTGCTGCAGCATGCCATGTCATCTGCAAAAGAAGGTTTGCCTGTCTGTCTCCAGCTACTTTTCTTCAAATCAGTAAACAGAGTTCTAGAAAAAAAAAAAAAACACCTTCCTACTAACAAGTTTTTCTAGTTAAGACACTTAAAGGATGATGTTATCTTCCTAAATGAAACTTAAGTATTGGGAATCTACTGGTATTGAAAAATGCAAAAAAAATGTTTTTCTTTTTTCACAGCAGAGCTGGGTTCTACTTCAGAGCTCACATCTTAACTAAGGTCTGAGCACTTCATCCCTTGGCTTTCTCTAGCATATGTACAGTCGCCATTCTGAGCTTGCGCTTGGCTCACACACATGACAAGGACAGATGCCAACCCCTTTGCCAAGTCTGGCATTTCAGTGACAACCTGGGTGCTATCTCAGAGCTAAGTGCCCTTCCTGAAGCAGCCTGTGTTTCACAACCCTGGCTCATTGGTGTTTCTGACCAACCAGCTTCACATCAGATGGGGGCGGGGCTGCTATCTGAGCCTGGTACTGCTCAGCTCTGGGACCACTCTTATGGGCCGTGTGCTTTGAGAAGACCCTGCAGCTCATCAGCCTGGCAATAAATTAAAAAGCAAGTGAACACTTATTTGATGTCTCTGAAAAGTCAATAAGCCTTCCACTGCTAAATCAGCAGTAGGTAAACTCCTTTTTATTTCAACACCACCATTTTTCAGCTCCATACTAGCAGGCCTTTTGATCTGTGTAAATCCCTGCCTCCTTGATTCTCAGTTACATTAACACAAGTTTAAATCAGACAAATTGCAGGCATGATTCACGCCACTTTCCCACTAATCTGTTTTTCAAAATGCTTAAGATCTCAACACTGATGTTTCCACTTCATATTCAAAATATGGATCGTCTAATATGTATTTGCAACTGCCGTCCTCTTCTCCCACAAGCAGCAGTAATATCCAGAAAATCTTTTGCAAATAGGTTTTTTTTTTTTGGTAGTGGTGGTGCTGAGCTTTTTTGTTTCTTTGTTGGATTGGTTTTTGTTTTTTGTTTTTGGAAAGGCAGTTTTGTGTCATAGCTGAGTGAATGAATGTTTAAGTCCATTTTCTTGCCTATATCCTATAAAAGCAGCAAAACAGAGAACATCTATTATTACCTGACACTTCAATTTTTGAAGTTTCATCCATACACAACTTTATTTTAATTATATTATTGGTTTTTTTGTTCTTAATTTTTAAGGTAGCTGCACTTCTACCATTGCACGTTGTTTTAAAATGGGGTATGCTAGAACTTGAAATGATGCAAACCCACTAATACACATAGCATCATATTCATACTGAGAAATAGAAACAACTTTTCTTGACTACAAAATTAAAGAACTAAAGAATTTATCCACCCACTACAACTTAAACTGATTACTGACTGAGTACAAGGTTTTATTTGACTAGTACACCACCATTATTTTAATTGGATTTTATTTTAAAGGAGCTACATTCACAACAAAAAGGAGGAAAAAAAGAGAACTAATGATGGAATCACAAATGTATTGCCAAATGTGAACGCCCTCTTTCATGAATACTTAGAGATGAAAACCTAGCAGTTGGTAAACAAGGCCTTTCCTTGATGAATGAGTGGTTAAGATCAGAATGCTGTAGTCTCCCCTACTGCTTAAACTGCCAGAAGTTTTATCTAGCCATAACTGGAAGAAAAAGTGCTTATTTTAATTGGTTCCCCTTGTTATTTTAATTGTTAACCAGAATTTTAAACAGTTACATTCATCCTTTTATTTCTACTGGTTTTATATTTATCTTTGTGGGAATAAGAGTATACTGAGAGGTGGCAGAACTAACCACCACACACACAAAAGTCCATATCTGGGAAAAAACTTAAAGCTTCATCCACTGACACACTATTTCAGTAATTTATCTGAAGAGGGATACCCTTGTAGGGAGACTTAATATTCAGACTTAAAATTAATCTGGAGAGTTAGCAAGTACAGTAGAGCTGTACAACTTGGAAGGCAAAAAAACACTTTTGGTTATAGTGAAGATGTCACTCTGCTAATTTGTCAAAACAAAGACGAGATGAACATAGCTACTGATAGAGCCTGCTGCTGTCCCATAGCTGCTAGGTTCTAACTGAGTGGTACCAAGACATACTGATATAACAGTGTAAAACAAAATACTGCTCCAACCTCATTCTCGTGCTAATGGATTTGAAGTATAAAGAGAAACAAACTGCTCAGTGCCCCAGATACCCTCAGCCCTCTTCTAGATACGTAGGAGCCCTGCTGAAAGTCAATAATTTAGCAGTATGAGAACACGAAATATCCAGCTTACCATATGCTTGAAAACAGACTATCAAACTGGTTGAATTTGAACTTCCAATCTAGAGATAACAGGCCCACTTCTGAGCCACACTGTACCTCAGGTTCAGTCATGCCTATCTTAAACGGATCATGAAAAAGACGAAGTATAAATGTCATTTGTGAATTCTAACCAGAAGAACATGCAATTATGGCTATTTCTACACCTTTCCAGTGAGTCCCAAACAAGGCATTACCCCCCTGTTGCCACCGGTGTCTGTGACCCAAAAAAATGAAAAAAAACTATCAGTTACATTTATTGCTTCAGAAAATCTGACAGGGATGCAAGTACATTCGCTCACAATAATTGATGTTATCACTTCAACATTTGAATAGTGGTGCTATGGAAAGAACGAGGATTTCTCTTACACTTTCAATGGCACATGCCTATGATCAAACTTATCACTACAGTTCATCCACATTTACCTCTCAATAGTTCCTAGTTTAACTTTTCTGCTAAAACATCATTTACCTAAAATGAATTTATCTGAATTCAGACTTAGTGGAGGTAGGAGGGGAAGCAAAACCAGAAAACAACCCAATATGCTGAAGCAAAACATAAGATCAGCATTCAAAGTATGTGATAAAGAAACAGGCTAAACAGGCATTTTGGAGTACAGCCTGCTCACGTTCCTGTGATGTTTCCTTTTTCAACAATTGGTCAAAGACCAAGCTATGCATTGCAGGGGTTTCTTATCCTTGCACTAACTGTTGCTGTGCAGCGTTCTCAGAGATCATTAGCACTTGTACCTAGGACAAGCAGAGATCACCAGCCAACTGCATTCTGCAGCTGAGGGGAACATGCAAAAAGACTTGCTATTTTCCCTCAAAATATCGCTCAGCCAGTTCTAAAACATTTTCTCCCTTAAATGAAAACAAACGAAAACATGATTAGACTTTGTAACAAAACAGAAACCTTCTAATCTGTGCTGTGTTCCCCTGGCTCCACAAGGGAACCACAAGCAGCAAAAGCGTGCCTTCCTGCAAGGTGTCATTTGTTTAGAACAGACACATAGTTTTTATTTAATGGTACACCAAGTAAGGAGAGCATTCAGGACTTGATTCAGTAGCTGTTTTCAATGACAGTACAAATGGTTTGTCCTTACTCGTGATCTCATAGTAAACTTTCTATTGTTGCATTTCTTATCTTGCTAGAGGAACATCCCCCAGGGTTTTGATGAAAAAACAACATTCCCAGCTGTTGTACCTTAGAAGTCAAAAAAGATCATAAATTTAGAATCTAAAAAGGGGCTGTATTTGTTGAATACCCCTCAGGTATTCCCAACCTGCTAGAAACATTCAGTGAAAGCTAGAAAGATTCTTCACGTGCAGCCGTATGCAGCTGTTATCTCTCTCGTGCATTCTCACAAGATTGAGTTATTTTGGGACTTTCGAAAAACAAACAAACAACAATACTAAAAAACTTTATGAAACAACTTTTGTCTGAGATATGGCCCAGCAAGAAGAAAATTGGACCAGAAGGGCTGAAGTTCTGAGCATACAACTGGAGCACAGCTTTAAAGCTCATTTTCAGGTATACTTGCCTTTTGGTAGGTGCAGCTTTGCCCTGTACAGTGAACAGACTGCTCACAGGAAAACTGTTATTTTAAACCATTTTATCTATAACAAGAGGAGCATCTGTTCCTTGCAGTAGTAGTTAGTTATATTACAAGGCAGTATGGAGAATTTTCTGTCTGTGCGCAGCTGAAATGACCTTTGTTCACAAACCAACTGTATTTGATTTGGATTTATTTTGTTAAGCTGGCCCCTCTCTGCAACACTCGTATTCTCTGAAAGCACATTCTTCAAAGAGCAGTTAGAAGCACGCTTCTCTGCAGCATTAACCCAAGGCTCATATGTACAAAGTTTTTTGGTGTTCTATCTCCTCAGCCAGGATGCCTGGGAGACCCGGGGCATGACGGGCTCAGTGGAACTGCTCTGTTCAGCCTGAAGCCTGGGCAGCTCTCTATAGCCTCCCCCATCCCACCAGCAATCTGCATGCACAGCTCTGACGACTGCATCACCGCTCAAAAGGCATCTCTAAACTATTTCTCTCTCCACAGTGACAATATAGCTTAATTCAGACTGCAGAGTTCCACACTGCAAACACATCTGTCTTCCTCCCATACTGCTGATACATCTTACTTCAAACACCTGCCTTGTCTGTTCTCTTTGACAGCAAGTTCCTGGGACTAAAGACAGTTCTCTGCTATATATAGGTACCTAGTCTAAAGTGGTGTTGAGGCCTCTGGGCTACAATTAAAATGTCAAACTAAAATAGTTACCAAGGAACATCGCAGAAAATTCAATTTTGGGGGGGGGGGGGGAGGGGGAAAAAGGGGAGTCTGAGAAAATTGAGCACCGAGTGCCTTGAAATGGAAGCATAGCTTTCAAACAGACTAGTAAACAACAGCTCTGAACAGCCTTAAACTTCAGTAATCTAAAACTGGGTTAAAAACTCCACATAAAAAGAAGTCTGGTTTTTGTTAGGAGACCTCTCATCTGTACAAGTTTCCTGCCAAGAAGATCTGCTTATGATACTGCATATCAACAACCTGATCTATTTTCTCTTCCTGCTGTCAAGAAATTAAATCATGTTGTTATTTTATAAAGATTACAATCATTGCTGTGACAACAAACATATGACCTAAAGAATACCATAAAATAACGTGGCAAGAGAAAGCAACAAAGGAAACAAACGATGAAGAATGAACAACTCTGGAAGAACTCTCCTCTTGAGATATTCTTTTTTCGGGAAACACAGTTCAGGACATCCTTAGACTCATCTAACAAGGAGACAAAGATGAATTGTTGACTTCATTCAAAATTACAGAGATTCCAACTGCAAACAGATTTCAGCCCAGACCAAGGCCTACACTTCACAACAGTACTAACAAAACCCCTTCTGAAATATCTCTGATCCTGCTGGAAATCTGACATCTTGACAGAGCGGGAAGCTATACTGCACCAAAGGAAAATCTATTTTAATGTAACAGATACTCTTCCAAGAAAACTTCAGTTTCACTCAGGAATACACTCACAATGTGCCTTCTGTGGAAAAAATAAAATCAAAACAAAAAAACTCACCCTAACAACAGTAACTAACACTGCAAGACCAAAGCTCTTCCAATCAGAGACAGATGATCAGATGAGGCATACCACAAACATCACCAGTCCTCATTAATGTGCTCAAGAACCACGCTGTGGTGGGTACTGTGGTCTCTGAGAATTTCTAGGAAGAAGGGGGAAATGACAGCAGCCTCTGCTGCAGTCAAGAGCAGAAAGGCACCTGCAGCATAATATGGCCAGGAAAAATACCATGTAAAATGGAGTTTAGAAGCTGCCAGAAGGAAAAGATTTAGCAGATGAGCACAGCTTCTCCAGACATCCTTTCTTTCCAGCAGAAAAGAATATTTTTGAAGTTGCTTTGTTTTGCTGCTCAGAAAAAGGTGACAATCAGATAGGACAGAACAGCAATCAAAGCATTCCCTTCCTCTAAAATGAGAAGAGAATTAGTTATATCTGTTTCCCAAAGCTTATGAAGACCAATGTTTCTGGAATACTCTGAATACTGAAAACATGATAATATAGATAAACACGTTTATTCTGTCTTTTATGTTTCTTGTTTTTATCGTTTCTCTTTGCCCAAGACATTTATGCCAGCTAATGTACTGGGATTGTTTTGCACACAAGAATGACTAAAGACACAAAAGTAACTCATCTTAACATTGCTTAAATACTCAGGTCCTCTTTCAGCAGCCCATTAGTGCTATCAACTATCCGACACACTCTCCAGCAGACAGTAAAATAGTATCACTTATTACACAGCCTATCTTATAGCGGGAACTGTTTGCAGCAACTCAAATAACTAGTAGTTTTGACTGTGTAGAATAGCATCCAGTATAAAACAAAAGCAATAGGCTAGAAAATTACTTTAAAGCAGTCGAAGAATCAAAAAGTCTCCTCTGAGTTAAACTGGACCCTTAGTTAATACATTTTGTGCTACAGTAAAACCAAGCCTGTGCCTTGCACATGGGCGTTTTCAAAGTTGGGGCAACAGTGTCTTGAAGGTACTTGACAAATTCAGAATTGAGGTTGCATCCCTTTTTTGTTCAGTAGGGGCTTTGAATTCATTTATGTAAACACAGAGAAAAGTTTACTTCCACTTCATGCACTGTGAACCCCAACTAGATTCCTACTCAACCCTCGTACTTCTTAGACCTTAAAACCCTTTCGTAACCACCCATTTCTGGGGTTCCTCTTTTAAATAGCATCAGGCAGAATTACTACCCAAGGCTATCTAGATGTAATAAAGCTTGAGCAATTCCACTTATTAAATACTAAGCCTTTGTCAAATTAATATTTATTAAACATGTGAACTTTTATATTTCACAGCCAACACCATAAATGTAATTCCCAGTTCATATTTCTAATTGCTCACTTTCATCTACTTTGTGAATAATCAGTTCATTACTGTCACAGCCTTCAGTAAGAACTGCATCATGTTTACTAGTAATAAGGAAATGCAATGGAAACAAAATATTTCCAACTATCACGGAGCTTTACGCTGAGAGAAGGTCCTACTACATGTAGGTTCACATAACCACTGAATTCATTTATGGAATACATAATGGTGAAAAAGACAGCTAACATCTATCTACAAGATCAGAACCACACTTAAAATGCTTCAGCTTTTGTTTTCAACAATTCGTTTTGCCAGGATTGGTTCTTCAGGCTAATCCAAACAACAGGTACATTCAGGTGAATTTTGCCAATTACTTTGGCCATTACAAATGAGAAAATGTTTTCAAACTGTTGGGATATTTCTGGTTCAGGTTCAGCAAAACATTGTCAAAAACAAAAACAAAAAAACACAACCACTCTTAGCAGTCTACTCCATCAGTTCCAGAATGAGCTATACTGACACTTCCAGATCAAATTTTTCAAACTCTGATAATGATCAGTCACTCAACCCAAAATTAACATTATATCTGCAAACAACGGTTCCCTTTTACCAGCTGCCTCCCCATGCCACAGGGGAGCCACACTATTCTCTTCACATCACTGCAGGCCCCCATATGAGTAATCCTTGAGGTCTTGGTTCCATGCTCTGAACCAGCTGAAGGGCGGAGCAAATTTTGGTCTCCCATTTCACAGGCAGATGCTCCTAAATTAATGTTAAAAGGACACGGATACCCAAAGAATTAGGCTAGAAATGACGGTCTGCCAGCACTGGAACACACGCTCCACCAGCTATGTGTTAACAGGATTAGTTATCCGATGCTGCCAAAAGCAAGTTATGTCACACACACGACCTGCAGCAGCAGCAGCAAGAGCTGGTCCACAGCCCTCCACCAGCAATGAAATTCCTGTGTAGTGCCCTCATCTTGTGCAAAGGAGAACCAGCTCATGGCCCTGTTTTGAGAACTGCATGCTTCCTTTTTAAGGGAAACCAAAACATTTGGCAGATGTCAACACAGCTAGCTTCAGAAACATCAGAATATTTTGACATATCAGAAACATTATGTTTGAAACACAATGGAAAACTCAGTTGTCCTTCATTTCATCAAAAAAGCTTTGAATACTTTGCAGATCATTCCAATCTGATTTTTCCCCCTCCTCCATCTCCTCAAAGAGAGATGGTCAGCAACTGAAAGTATCAGGTATTTACACAAAGCAGATGCTTTCTGATGCAAAACAAACAGAAAAGCTTAATGAGAGAAGCTCTAGTTTAAAAAACTAGTAAGAAAGCTGTCAACATTCTCCAACACAAAAACTATCATTTGAGTTGAGACAGTACTCAGATGACCAACATAAGAGTAGCTTTCTATTGTGCTCAGTAAAATATACCATCCCAACTAAAAATAAGGACTAAGAGCAGAAGAGGAAAAAAAGTAGTAAGCAAGCAGCTTACCCAAGATCACCTAAGCTTCTTGGAAGAGCTCAAAAGACATGCACCATGCTCTCCATGCACTAGTGCATGCTAAGCCTAAACACTTTTCTCTGGGAAGCAGTTCCTGAGGAAATATGTTAGATGAGAAGACTGCATCAGAGAAGTTTAAAAGAAAAAGAAATCAACTATCTGTCAGCACTGCTACAGTGCAGCTTCCAGGAAGGAGGAATGAGGCAGAGGAGGATGGCCTCATTGCCTGACAAAGCTCAGAAAAATAATTGCAAGTATAGTCAACTACGTGCAGTCCATATCTATTTCAGCTTCCTATATGATCTCAAACCCAGCACTACTCTCTAGCCTTAGACTGTTATGTATTTATTAAGGTCTTAAACCTAAATGCTAAAAAGGTGATGTAATATAAACCCTGTCCCTCCAAGCTATACTAAGCTATACAGTGTCTGGAGACACTGCTGTTGTCTAGGATACAAAGTATGTATTGAACAGCTAGAGAAATGGGCAAAGCAAATACTGTCCTCACCTCCTTTTCTTGCAGAGTTATGTTTATTAGGAATTTTCATTTAAACTAAACTCTGGGTCCCCTGGACAGCAATCTAGTGTTGACTATTAAATGACAGGTTTGGAAAAATCAGTTCAAAACATGCATAATTGTATTCATTTTGTGTAGCATAATGAAGGAATAATATTTATGTGAATAATATAAAGGATGTAAAAGCAGCAAAGCTGCAGTTCAATTACATGAAAGAAACCAACACTTTTTGCATCATTTGGAATAATGAGTAGAGGAAGTTACAAAGTGCAGCTGTATGGGCAGAGAAAGCAAAGATAAGAGTGTTTGGCTTTTCTTCACTATAGATCAGCAAAACACTTGGGAGTGTTTGACTTAAAGTCAGCTCCCTCTTATAGATCCTTTTAATGCTTATTTTCATTGAGATGACGAAGATGAGAAATCATTATTCACAAACGAAATTAGTTTTGTGTTATTATCAGGAGAGACAATACAAAAAAATTCTGGTTCTCTTTCAGCTCTGTTTATCCAGTTTACTTTTGTGGGATGAGTTCATGGCAATTCTTCGAAGTTACATTGTTTTTACAAGTAAACAATGCAGCCTACTTACAAACATATCACCGACTAAAGCAGCATTAACATAGTATTTAAAAGGAAGTAATCAATTTCCTCCTGAGCCTGTAAATCCTTCTACAGCCATTAACTTCTATAAATATACATTGACATTACTATTAATCATTAAATACAGCTTCTAACACAATCAAACATTAATCACTAATGACATTAATTGCTCGTCTGCCACAGCCTTAGTAATCTTACTGGTCTCTTAAGTGAACAAAAGCCTCATTTATTCCTGGCTGAGGAATACAATTTTCTGATCATACTAATGAGACAGTTATCAAGGCCTTCATTGGCAATTGTCTTATCTGAAGATTATGTATCAAACGCACCTCACATTTCTTCTCTCAGAAGAAAATTGTTTAGATAGTGTTCTGTGCATTCATTCATTAATCAAAATGTGAGCCACCATTTGCATCTTCAAAGCCCAACAGCACTGGATGGTAGAAGTGGTGCAGCTACATGCTTTTGTTTCACAACATAGTAGGAAAATTTGAAGCACATCATTTCTTAAAAGGAAAAAAAAAGAACAGTCTGCAGCTATACTGTATAAACAGTAAATATGGAAGATAAATTCATCACAGATGCTTCTATTTTCATTTCAAACAACAGGAGAACTAAAAAGAACAGAGAGCATTTGCAATAAGACCAATTGTTAACACACCTAATTAACTAGTACTTAGCTGAGAGCCAATTGGTACAACAGAGCATCCTCTCCATTTATCAACAGAGGACATTAAAAAAAACAACACTGTTTAAGCTTAAGCCACAACAGGAACACACCAGTCTCCACTCAGTTCACAGCAGAGTCCTACTGAACTCAGAAATCCAGTCAGAATAGTTAGTGACTAAATACAGACAGGGCACAGGGTTGAAAGGAAAGCAGATGGAGGATCCTGCCCTAGAGCACTACTGGAGCCCAGAGGAGGCAGGGCACAGTGCAGCATAGGGCAGCCCAGTCAGGCCCATGCCTCCCTCCCATGCTTGGGCATTTCAGAGGAGAATTTTCAGACCAGAGTCAAAGCACATTTGTCTGTGGGTGTTTTGTTTAATGCAGTGACCTCTGCCTGTTCTGTACCACCAGGTACTTCTATTAACTTCATCATAAGCACCACTGAGCTTAAACTAGGAAATGGATAAATAGTCTTCTTGTTAAAGGTTACTTTTTTCTCCTTGTAGAAAAAAAGATACATATATTTCTCTCAGACAGGTTCTACAGAAGGCCTCATCCCTTTCTCAGTCACTCAGTCAGGCTTAAATTTAAAAAGCATCCATATTGAGAATAGAAAACAGGCTAAAGTTCAAGTAGGGGATTAAGTCTTATTCTCATGGAGTTTAACACTAGGCTAATGTTAAAAGGTCTTTCTTGAATAACAACGTCCTTAGGACCAATATTAAAATGCTTTCCTGAGCTGGGCCATGTGGGATCTACAACTCTGAGGACTGGGGGAGGAGTTAAGAAAAACAACAACCGTACATTGCTGTCAAGATCATTGGCTGCAGAAGTGTGTTAGTGTATTTTGTTCCATTTTGGTACTTACATTTGCCATGTATGTGATCTTTTGTGATCACAAAGAAAAGTTTTGATGTGTTCACAGAAATGTGTGACTTTACTCAATGAAGAGTTTCAATTCAGCCTGCTAGAGGACACACAGCACAGTGAGCAACCTCAAACAGTACAGTGAAGACAGGCACCAAACTGGGCCTCTCACATGATTCACAGCAAGATGCTTATTGCAGATCATACCAGGGTCAGTGCCTTAAAAATTTAGTGATTCAGTGAAAGCACTTGCAAGACCTCTCCCAAAGCTCCTGTGGGCGGAGGAGGTGGTTTCATCCCCCATAAGCATCCACTGCTGAAAAAAAAAAAATGCAACCTTTGGCTGAACAGCAGCTTTCCAGTACCCAGGTCTCTATATGACAGAAGCAATGCAACAAACCCAGTATTTTCCCCATTTTTCTCAAGTATTAGGACTTAGTCCTCAAGAACATCTTTTTCAAACACCTTCAATCAATCTGCTTCTTTCTTAAACCAAGCTGCACCAAACTTGAATGCCATTTTCTGTTGATGTTTCATCAATAATAAACACAGGGTAGCACCTGAATTTTATATACCCACCTCTGCTAATACCTAGAACAAAATCTCCTTTCTTTTAAGCGTCACTGGCACTGCACAGCTGACAAATTTGTGATCTCATAATATCTCTGGATTCTGTTATCCAATATACCTGCCAGAGAGTCTCCATTCTTCAGTCACACTTTTTTCCCTCCCTTTCCTTGAGCTTTCTAGTCAGGGTCAGAATAGCTTTTGCAACACTAAACGGAAATGCTATTTAGAGAACATAAAATGCTTTGAGGAAACACAGGATAAAGTCAAACTTTGACCTACCTCACTTTGTCACAGCCACACACTTTGAAAACAAGTTTTTGCACTAATGAAGTACCACATATTTGCAGCAACTACTACGTTTTTGCAACTTTGAAAACTCTAAGTAGGTAGTTTGTGTATTTTCTGCTTCTTATCACATTAAATAGTGATTGTGTCACAATAAGAACTTTCCTCTACACCAATTTTAGTAACCTAACCATCACTTCAATAATATGTAGTGAGGGCAAGAAAAAAAGCCTGGGGTGCTCACACACAACAATGACCAAAAACCACTGAATTACTGATCATTAGGTAGAAAGAGTTGTTCTTGCATACTGGATAAATCATGAGTCTTAGCAAAAAACATTGTATGTGAGCATAACAGAGAGCACGAGAATGTACACACACAGTAAACCCTGATGCGACTACCTAAGTAATTTTCTATCTGCTGTTTCCTCACTTCTTTCAGAGTGCTAGGCTTCACCCCTTTACTAATGGTCCTTTAATACGGGGAGAGCTGTATGTTGATAGGAGATAAAGAAAAGCCCTGTACTGTGTTACTCTAGCAGGCAAAGGAGCAGAGCAGCTCACAGGGTGGATGAAGCAGCAGCTCTTCTCTCCTAGCTCTTACAAAGCAGACAAATTAAATGCTAACAGTAAGGTGAGAAACATCCAGTATGTTCTTCCAACTCACAAGGGAGGGAAAAGAGCCAGAGAGAGTGCAGAGCTGTTAAGAAAGACTCAAACAGTTCTGGCAGAGGCTTTCAGCACTGCCAGAGAGCACTCCCAGCACAGCTCTTGGTAAACAAAAATGCACCTTGATACTATGATATGATATTGGGGCACAACATCAGACAGTTCCACTATAGTTCAAATAGTGCTTTTCTATAATTAATGCAATGGGAGTGATGGAATACGACAACTCAAACCTGTTCTGCAAGATTTAATGGCATACATCACAGAGCAATTTTTTACTGGATTAACCTTTCACCTCTAAAGAGGGCGTCACACAAAGCTTAGGCAGTAAGTGGAATTAATATGAGCACCTGGTAATCCTGACCAGGAAAAAGAAAGCCCTATGCAGCAATGTTAACTTTAATTCTAGCTTTTCTGAAACATCGCTTCTAATCCTTCGTTTTAAAAGCTTCCAAGTTCAAATGATTAAATGCAAAGAAAATAATCCCTTTTCTGAGGATTAACGTTGTTTAAATTATAGCTTCTTATACCTTACGTTAATTAGTGGTTAGGATACCTATTTAAGTGTCTGATTTTACCTCAGCTGTAATAAAGACACTATAAAAACCTTTTTATCAAACTTCGAGGAAGAAATCCACATCTTATAAAGTACAAGTTTACAGCACGGTGCACTGGAAGAGGGAATACATTCAAAATCCAGCCCAAATTAACTACATTAATTAATTAAATCCTATTGCCTTTGGATACACTGCTCACTAGCTATGTTCTCAGCAACTAGCAATGATAATTCACTAACAAACTTATTTTGATCTACAGAATTCTCATTTTCAGTGTTCTGTTCAGCTCCAGTGCACTGGAGCCCACTGGTACTCACAACCAATTTTACACTGGAACTTCCAACAGTCGGTGCTCTCCCACCCAGGAGATTTCAAAACCGAAGCCTTTAAGCAAGTTAAATATTTTAAATCCTCAGGGAGGGATGGTAAAACAACAACAGAAGTCATTAGGAAGCATGTAGCATTCAAACAGTCCCTCCAATTTTGAGAGGCAAACAAAGAAACCACAAAGGGATTCTCAATTTCCCATTCATCTTCCTCACCACCAAAATCAGCCCAGCTCAGCTCCCGCTGATTGCCTCTACAATAATCTGTACAACAAGGGAGGCTTGAATGTTTTCCTTTGTACACATAGGATGACATCACAGACTACAGAGGTGACAATGCTGCACTTTTTCTCTCAGTAGCCTTTAATGAAACAAAAATGTTTATAAACTCTAACCTATTAAATACAAGCAAAAAGCTTTCTTTCTCATTCACAGTTCAACTGGAGAAATTGGAAAGTGCACCCAATAAGGTGTAGGGAATACTCTGTTCATGGGAGCTGCAGGGGTTTCTTTTAAGGAAGAGATTTTATCTCAACAGTTTCTTAAAAAGCTATTTTCAATAATCAGTCTGATGGTGACCGTCCAGGTCTGAACAGCAGACATACCAATACCACACTGCAAATCTTCAGCTGGCAGTGCTTCTGCCATCAGCCCAGACAGCCAATCTCCATCAAAATGTTCATCTCTGTGCTACAGCCAGTGAGTAGCCCTAGGTATGCAGTCACAGAGGCAGAAGCTGGGATCACATCACTACCTAGCTTCCCATGCTTGGGGGCCTCTAAGCTACTTCCATGAATATCACCTGTTTAGTCAATGTCTTTCCTACCAGCTGTTTTAAAGAATATAGCAGCAGGCTGAGAGAAGGGCTGCTCACCACTCACCTTTTGATATGTTTCTGCTCTCGAGGAAAAAAGGAAAACTCGAACAGAAATAAGACACAAGTCATTTAGCAGAGCTGGAAATGCTTATTAGGGATTTTTGACTGGATTTGGTTACGCTCTTACCTCAAATACCTTAAATAAAGCCACAAAAAGTAGTAAGGATATTTACTGCACTTGGGTTTGGAGCCCGTACGAAACCATCATCCGTTAATGCACACGCGCTCTCTGCCAGGCTGCAAACAAAATACCAACACTTCAGCCTCTGCAGCAGAGAAGAATCCAGAAATCAAACCACAGCAGGTGTGCTGCTCTGCCCTGATGCTCTTGCACTGCTCAGAAAACTGGCAGAGCTGGCACCAATAGAGGAGCACATTTGAATGTGCTCCAGTGGCCTGTCCACAACTCCGGGCAGCTTGAGGAGCAAAGTTACGTCTCTTCTGTTTTCTCTTTTCAAGAATGAAAAGCAGGAAACCAAATTTGTCTCAAGGCTGACCGTGTAACATTGTAGATCCCTGGCCCATGTCTAGCCTACACAGTTTAACACAGTTAAATCCTTATGGAGACACGGCGGTACTTCTCTGCAGAAACAAAATGTTAAGTGAGGTTGAAAGAGCTGAACTCCACTGTTCATGAGGGAAAACAGCCTCACTTCCCTACTAAATTCTCCCATGACATGCTTCATCCTATCAGCTTAAGAATTTCCAAGGTTGGGGCTGGAGGGCTTGGAAAACTAGAGAAGATTGATACAGCAACTGATAGGAGACAATGCTTTCTCTGCTTTCAAACTCCTTCCTCTTCAGGGAAATCCCTCACTGCTATCATCACAAGTTTTCTGCCAATAATGCCATCAAAGAACGATTAAGCAGGTGGAAATCTTAAGTTTTCCATTTGTCTACAATGTACATCTGAAAACAGTTTGATCACAGCCATAACTACTCCCTTGAGGAGTATCCATCAGTTTCCTCTGCTGTATATGGATTTTTCACACAGCTTAGAGGAAGAAAAAACATATTAAAATGAGATAACGTTATTGAAAACAAACAAACAAACAAAAAAAACAACCAGAAGAATCTGCGATAACAACTTAAATGTTTCACCACTTTTCTGCACCTTGGATGAGGAAAACACCCCCTTCAACACACTGCTATTCATCTATTTTTTTTTTCCCTATCCTGGCTCTTTTAAAAGATAATAAATTAGTAAAAGCAACAAAGATTACTAAAAGTAAATAGTTTTTTTAATGGTTTTTCTCTGCATCTTGCTAATTAGGAAGAACTTTCAAAATAGCTTTCCTGCACTATGTGTACAACACAATTTAGGCAAGTAAATGTCACCAAAAAAGAAGCCTTTATGCCACATCAGCACTTAATCCACCATAATCGATTTCTACTTAAATTATACCGTGGCTGTAGTGCATTTCATAACAAACTGCAATCTGTAATAGATAGTCTGACTTCTTCACCAAAGCAGCTAGCTACCTCTCCAGACAGAAGAAAATCAAGTTCCATTTTGGGATGGCTTTGTTGACTCCACCACCATTCAACTCTTCTCCGCAAGAGGAGCTCACCTCCACTCAAGGTACGAGCAGGAACTCACAGCTTGCTGCCACTGAAAACTTATTCTTTAGATATGGCAAAACAGATTATTGCTGCCACCACGTCTATCTCTCATTGCCAAAGGATCAGTTCCCAGATGTGGGGAGAAATAGAGTACAATTATGTTGTTTTGTTGTTGTTTAAGGGAGCAGCAGTAGGATATTATTTATTATTATTACTGCTTATGTGGAAAGAAAATGTAGCAGGAGATGGGAGATAACCAGCCAAGGCAGCACTGCAACACCCCACTAGTCTTTGTGCCGTCAGAGCTCCTTGGTGTTGGCCAGAGCTGTGAAGAAGCCCATGAAGAGGTGGGCTCAGTGCTCCCTCATGCCTTTAAAGAAAGCAGGGGAGCAGGATTTATAGGGAAGCACGATCTCAGTAGCCACTTCCTAACACCTTAGCACAGTTTCAGAAAGACAGCCTGATGCTGATAGAAGTAACTGGACAAAATTGTCCCCATCTCAGCAGAGGAGGCAATGCAACATGATTTCCTCAGAGCTCTGTGCAATGAGGGCAGAAAGAGTGATAATTATTCCCCTGTATAAATGCTCACATTCAACCTAATCCCATCAGCTGCTCAAATTCAGACCCTGGTGACTACCAAAGGTCCATAAAACAAGTCCCAAACCAGGAAGCATCCACATTCAATTATCCTATCCCTACTGGCCTTAAGTAAGGATGAAAGTTCTCAGTAATTTTAGCTTTGTTGGTGTTGCTTCATTTCAAGATATCGCATCACAACAGCCACATCCTTCAAAGCACTGAAGTCCCCAAGGTATCCTTAACTTTGTATGCATGGCTTGTCTACGATCTCCTCAAGCACTTCTGCGCTCCAGGATAGTTTTGTCTTCCACATTAGCAATCTAATAACAATTTAATTAGTTGCATTAAGTCAAAGAGCAAGCAAGTCTATTAATGAACACTGTTTTAAAAACAGAACTTTGCATATCTCAGGCTTCTTAATAATTTAAGAAGTAACTACATTAAATTCAAATGAGTAAATCTGAAAAAATGAGCTGTTCAGCATCACTTTGGCAAAATACCTCAGATTTCTGTTACTAGCAATAAGTGAGACTTAATTATTTTAAGTAATGGTGCCTGGATTGAAAAATAAAAATAGCTTTTTGCACATAAATATGCACACAATACCAAAGCACCATAACAACATGTGGAGATTTCACTTTTTATCTTCTACTTATACTACTGATTTTGGTTCTACCCAAACCACTACTGGGGCTTTAAGAAGTGAAAATGAAAGCACAATTCCTTATTTTTAAACATGATTTTAAGAATTCTGTAAGAACTTCACAATAACTCTATTTTACATAAACAATACATACTTGTGAGGATACACTCCCCCTGAGGCATGCTGAGTAAGTAGCAAGGAGGTTAAATATAAGTCCTTACTTTTGCTCCCAGCTCATTAAAAAGAAATGGCTCTAGTCTTAAGAGGAAGAATGCTCTACTTCCAGAGTAAAATTCTCCATTGTGAACAAAGAATTAAGCTGTGCCCATGCAGCACCTTGACTTTCATATGGTGCCATCATAGCCATCCAGTTTATCTCTGTGGTAGTGGCTTTGAGGGCCCATATTCATTTTATGTGATAAACCAGCTCACTGGAGACAAAGTTGAGATTCCCAGACAAAGTTTTGGAAGCAAACAATGAACTCAGCAGCATGTTTTCTATGTATTCTTTAGACAAAAGTTCTTACCAGTTTCCTGCCTATAAAATAGGAAACAAGCAGCATGTCAGCAAAATTACTACCTGCTCACCTCTAAAATTTCATTTTAGAGACAGCAGGATTGAGGGGAGTCACAAACAACTCTCCTAATGCTGCAATGACAAAGAAGCCCTTTGCAATTGGGTTTAGATGCCTCATTTCTTTTTTTTTTCCCCCCCAGCATGTAGAAGTTTCATAATCTTAATGCAAATACACTGTTCACAACAGCAAGAATCCAAGGCCTGACCTACACGCACAGTGAGCAAACTGAAAGAGAAAACAAATGGATGCCTTTCCTGAGATCATAATCAAGACCTTTTCAGTAGATTAGACTGCTGATAGGTGAAGGCTGACTAAAAATAGAGTGCTGAGGAAATGTTTAGAGCTCTTTGAACTGCAAGTTCAGAAGTCACATACTCTGAAGGCCAAGACAGTGAAGCCCTCCACTGCTAATTTTACTAATCAGCAAGAGCTTTTTCTTTGTCTGTTTGTCTGTTTGTTTTTAATATTGCTTACACACTCACCAGCTTTCAACTTGAGCTGACATTTTCCTTATCAGGTGCTTGTTTTTAAATAAGAAAAAAAAATGGTAAGTATTAAAATAATTCAGCAATTCCAAGAATAAAGCTAGGAAAAAATTATGATGCTTTGTTAACATTTAAGCACTATCCTGACCTTGCTTCAAAAGACAAAATTGTGTACAAGGAAATACATTTTGAGGGCCTGACTTGAGAACTTTACCAAAGGTTTTTTCATAAGGTCTTTTTGCATGTAGGGTCTCCACTCTTAAGTGGAGATACATGTATTCCTTAAGCATTCCTGAAGGTATAGTTTAAACATGAACAGTACATTATGCTGCTGTTTTTGAAATTTGCCTTTTCTCATCAAAGTAGGCAGGGGGGCAATCACTTGCAGAACGCTTCTCAGACTGCAGAGCATTTGTGTTTTCTTTCTGGATTTTGTTTCTTTTGAACAAAAAGTATTAAAGAACACTCTTACTCATGTTAGAAAGCCATCCAAGACTACTAAACCCCAAGCAGAGTCCATCTGTGATGTCTATCTTTCCTTGCAGACTTCCAAGACCAGAGACATGACAACATTCTCGCCGAGAATGAGCAGCAACACAAGGGACAAGGAAGCAAAGAATCAGCTCTCCTAATCTTTGTGCTGCAGCAAGCCCAGCAGAAGCTGAAGGTGTCAAGAAACAGAATGAGTAAGCAAGAAGTGGGTGGTTCAGTATGTTCATTTTCCTCCACTATTTCCATTTCAAGTGTCAGCTTCCCAAAATCTATTTAATAATTTAATACTATAAATTTTGATTCCGAAACTCTTGCCATGCTGTTGAACAAAACAGTCTGCACACACACGTAAGAGGAAATATTACTTGAAACCCTAACGACAGCAAGGGCCCTTGTATGAAATCTGTTGCAGCTACATTGCTTCCAGATCTGAAATAAAATGGTAAAGTTTTTTGGCTGGATGGATCCAATGACAAATGAGAAGCAATCTCCCTTCC
Source organism: Meleagris gallopavo (assembly GCF_905368555.1). Taxonomy (NCBI): domain Eukaryota; kingdom Metazoa; phylum Chordata; class Aves; order Galliformes; family Phasianidae; genus Meleagris; species Meleagris gallopavo. The sequence continues at coordinate 9,902,300 of NC_139410.1, forward strand.
ATATTTCCTTTTCTGCCCAGTCTACATCAAGCTTTCATTCAGCAGCAGTAGCATCTTTGTCAAAGAGTTTGCTATGGGCTCCTAATCACAATTTGAGATTTTATTACAACAGTATCTTTCTGACTCCTAATTACAGCTAGTGTTGTTTCATTACTCCAACATACCAATTTTTTAACATACTAAGTTTTATTTAATCTTTGGTATCTCCAAATCCAACTGAACTAATGAAAAAACTTTCCTGAAAAAAGACTCTTTGTTGTAAAAGTGTAAAAGCTATCTTCCATGTCTCCAAAGGAAATAAGACCATCCTTAAGAGCTCTCTCCTGGCTGCCATGGCAAGCTCCTTAAGAGTTCCAGTGCTAGCCACAGTGACATTAGCCATGAACTAGCTTAACTGGGGGAAGGAGGGTTGAGTGTTGGAAAAGATCTTCACCCCACTGAGCAAGAGGAAAGAGGGCAGACAAAAGCATATCACACGCAGTAAAAGAACCTAACAGGAGACACGGCCAAATAGTGCTCTGCACATGTTATGCTAAATTCAGCACGTTTCCCATGAGACCAGACAGCATTGCAGCCAGTCCTCCGCAGCCAAGAGTGCCTGCCACCAACCAGCCTTACATTTGCAAGCCTTAAGTGCCTGCCTACAGCAATAGGTGCACACCCACTGTGGCAGGATCTCTGCAAAATTCCACTACGTTAGGCCTTTTCTTCAACCAAAACTTCAGGAAGGTCAGGCAGGCATGTCAGCCTGACACTCTTCCCTTAATCTACCGGAGATAGAGACACTGTTACTAGACTATTCAGAATGAAGCGCTGCACAGACACCTTCTCCTTTCCAATAATTATTTCACAACACTAGACAAAGAGGCCATGGCTTCTGCAATTTATACCATTAAAAAAGTACTCATTAATAAGAATCATAACCAACAGTGAAGAAACATTTAGTGAAAGGCAAGAAAACTTACCGACCCATGCTCAGAACACATCTGTCCACAATAATAAATCCCAGGCAATGTATTACCCACCCATCACAACCCATTACTCACTCTGACTAGAAGAACAGAATTTCACAAGCTTGTCATGGGGCAGAACTTACTGTGTCAGCTCTAACTTTTATTGCCACTTTGCTCTGGAAGCATAATCAAAACGGCAAATAAATATAAACCAATGAATTGTAAAACTAAATCCTAGTACTTGCAAAAACTGTTAAACTCTTCATAATTACGCTGTTAAGTAATGTCTGTTTGAGCCTATTCAAACAATGCTTCAGAATTGTTTGAAAATATGCACATAGCAGGAAAAACCAAGCGTGGAATTTATTATCAATACTGTGGTCTTATATCAATACTTCTGGTCTTATATCCCAGATAATTTGTGTACTGTGCCAGAAATTGTGTATGCAGAATAATCCCCAGCATAAGGAGAGTCAAAGACTCATTCCCCGACCAGGAAAGTCCTGCAAGAAAGATGAGGTGAAAATAGGCACAGAAATTGCATGAATGAAGGCCAACACTTTTCTCAAATTCAGACAAGGCTCTTTCTGAGCAGGTCTTCAGCTCCACTGACTTTCAGTGCTATACAGAATGAGCTGAAGAATAACAGAAAGTAAAGCCACTGATTTTCTTACTGAAGTATAGCACAGTACTTTGTTCTCCCCACCTGTCAGGGGACAGGAAAGATTTGCTTTCCTCTGTACGGCTGGAACACTGCCAAAGGAACAGTTAGGATTAACTAGTATTCCATAATTAAGAGTTTTATGGACAGCCTCCCTTAGCTTTATAACATACATAAAACCTTGAGCTGTCCTTGAGAACTACTAAAGGTTTCCAGAAGATTTTCCCTGCTAGCACTACAGTAAGCTCTCTATCAACTGTGAATTTTGCACATAAAACAAGTCTGTTTTTCCAATGCCCACAGACAGAAAAATCTACAGGCCCTGTGTGCTGGCAGCTGCTTCTTAACATAGTCAGCAATTATCCTATTACTATACTTTAATCATTAATGTTGATGAAAGTCATTTTCTCTAAGTACTCACAACATCCTTACCAGCAGCACATCTGTTAAGGTGGTTTACAGTTCAGGTTTTCACATCTCTGGGAGTCAGTGACCTCAACTATTTTACAGGTCAGGTATCAGCTGAAGTACACACTCAGACACAGCTTCCTTATATGATTAAACACCCGATTTAAGGGTGAGGAAAAAATTTTTTGTCCAGTACTCCATTGTCTAATGAGCTGCAAAACAGCTCTTCTTGCAGCACTTCACCCTTTTCATCTCACTTGAAAACTGGGCAGAGATATATCATGGCAATTGGTATGGAAATGAGCCAAGTAATTCAGTCCTCAGGCAGATTTTGCTTTAATTCAAATTCTCATGTGTTGTTCATTCCCAAAAGATGTGTCACTTCACAAAATCAGGTTCACAGAACTACAGAAGTTGCACTTCTTAACTATGACTGATCCTAATTGTTTTCAGATGCAGTAAGTCTAGAAGCTCTCTGCAGCCTCTGAAGCAAGCACTAAAACAGAAAGTGTGTTTTCCCATACAAAAAGAAAAAAGTAACTTTCCATAAGCCATAATATCCTTACTAGGTCAGTTCCATATCTAAACACCTCTAACATGAAAAACAAAAAATATTATATAAAATGAAAAATAGCTAAGATGGATGCAAGTACTCTAATTCATTTTCTCACATGTCCCTTGCCTGTTGCAAAGCCTCATACAAAGTTAAGCGCTAGCATACACAGAGATCCCATGCTAAACTACACTAGATGTTTTCTGCTCATCTCTTCCTTCAGTGGAAGGCCAAGAGACCTAAATTACACCTTGGAAACTGGGTCAAAGTTACTTATGCAGTCCACATATCCAAATTGCCATAAACGTCTGCAGCATTGGTCAATCCTGTATTCTTCAATTCATTCATTCACAGTTTCATACTGAATCATTTGGCTTTGGATGTGTGAAGAATCACAAACAGAATCTGCTGTACATGAGATAACAAGGCAAAGGCTTTAAGCAAAGTTCTGACCAAAGCAATCTGAAAGATGGTTCTAGACAGTAGAACATTTTGTGTATTTCTCCATGTATTTTCTGCTAAATCACTTGTTTCTGTTGATATTAAAGAAGGGCTAAAGAAATGCAGCTGCTAGCTTTTAGATCTTAATGCCTTCAGTTTTTAAATAAATGTTTGTATCCAGCAGATCAATCTTATACCCGTTCTTCATTACTACACATCTCAAGTGCTCATCACACAGAGACCAGATTCACTAGTATGTATAGCACACACTCAGCAAATTCACACAAACAGCTGGCTGACTTTATTTGTTTGTTTTATGCTGAAAATGTTAATTCACTCACATTAATTCAGTTTTGACTGAAGCACACAATTTCCTTTTTACCTCCAGAACAGACTTCTCGTCAAGTATATACAAGATCAAGATTCTGAAATTGCATGCAAGCATATAAATAATCATACATTAAGGAAAACACTTTCTCTTTTTTCACTTATTTTCCTTATGCATTTGTTCCCATTCTTAAGGTAACTGTTTTGGCAAATAAAAAACATCCTGAAAATGAGTTTCAAAAAGAAATAAACAATATACTGAAGCTACAGCGCAATACAATTTAGATGTAGCAATCTGATGATAAGTGTCCATGTGGACAAGCTATTGCAATGTCACATCTCCCCATAATTTAAAAAGCTGTCTCTGTTAACATTTACACAGTTTATCCACAAGTTTGCACCAAATATAGAAAGACAGTATCTGGCACAGTTAATCATATTTGGTTGTGACTTACATCACAAATTCAGTGGGAGGTCATCTGTTTTAAAGCAAGGGCAAAGAATGGACCCGTTTGTACAAAAGTGATGCTTTAGAAGTCCATTTCCATGATTATAATGAACAATCCACACAAGAAGCTTCTCATTTCTCAAAGCACTCTAGTCCATGTTGTGTCACTGTTCCAGAATATACTAAGCTTCATTACATGAATTGCTTGAGTAGTAATAAAAATACAAGTTATTTTTGCATTTACAGATTAGCTCCTCCCTGCCAATGACGTTTTCTTTTTTGCATATCCCTGATACACATCTGTTACAAAGTCTGGATGGTACCGGGATCTATCAGCAGAGGAGTATCACTTGGAAGAACTGTATCATCTTTTTATAATACAGTTGCCTCCCAAAAAGTTTTACCTAGTTCATCTTCTAAACTGACTTTCTATAAAAACACACATATAAGCAACATAATTCAATATCTCAAGCTTAGTTTTCTTTCCAAGGCTAGACACTTCTACTACAGTAGAGCCTATGATCATCTGTCAATGCAGTGAGGTCGTCTTGTCGAGCTCTACTCAAACCTGGCAGCAAAAAACTATGCTGCTTCAGAAGGGCCAGGCAACCAAAACAGGACCATGGGAATACCTGGAGTTGGTCTCGAATCAACACATGGCACAGTGGGAACCACTGTAGAAGCCATGCACAAAAATCAGCAGAGCTCATTGCTCCTTAAAAATAAAGGAAGAGTTTGCAGGCCTGAGTTTTAATGCATTCCTATCACAGTCCAGAAAATAGCAGCTATATACCTGATGCTTGCTTCTTTCATGATACAGACAGTGGCAGCCACAAATTGCTTTGCACACATAACCAAGTGTGCCTGGTGGATTCATTCAGCACCAGAAATCATTTTTCCATCAACAACTGAAATAAAGCCTGTCCTCCTACAGACACATGCCCATCTCCACCACTCCAACACTTGTGTGCGGATTCCCAGTTTTGTCTGCAACTAGTTATGCAGAGGTTGCTTCAGTACAGAAACAGTTATCCTTCATTGATGCCAGAAAAACCTAATCTCTAATTAACCTCGATCAAAATACATAAACACGATGTCAAAGCACTCTCATAAGGCCTATCTAATCAGTTAAAAATCTTCCTTGGGTTAACAGCCCAGAGCGCAAGATTTTGCTAAATACAAGTATTTTAATACTGACAACATCCACGAAAAGCCTGAAGGATTTTCATTTTTAGCCTACTTCCTATTCTCACACACACACACAAAAAAAGTAAAGAAAAATGAAGATATGAAGAGGAAATAATTCATCCATCAGCTTCAACGCTCCAGAAGAATCAGTGGGACAGCATTTAGAGTAAAGTTTAACCCAGCACAGGGAAAGCTGATCCAGGGCCGATCCAGACCTCTCAACACAGAAACTAAAGAAGCAGCAGCAACGGCTGCCTAGTGATATTTACAGGATAAACTGAGAAATAAAACAATCTTCTGTGTTTTAATCAGATTTTCTTAACATTTTAATATGAATGAGTTTTAGTTAGCTAAAATACATTTTATCCAAATTGCAAGTGTGTAAGAACTACTGATTGCATCTGAACTTAATTTAACCAAATGGTTTCTATGTGATTGAACAGGGATTATCAGTGAACTAACGCAAGCATGTTTGCTCTAAATCATCACATTCCATTAAATTAATGGTTGTGCTAGTCAGGAAAGCAGCGTATTGTTTTACAGTGAAAATTTATAATACTGGATACTGCTTTATATTAAATCTGCTTTAAAGCAGAAAGTACATTTTGCATCCAAAATTCTGTAGCTGACAGGGAAAAAGGGAAAGTATGTTAACTTGCTTAATTTGGAACCAGATTACTGTCACAAAACATTCTGTAGTAATATTTTGCCTAAGCGATGCAATAAAATTATTTACTGATTCAACTATTACAAGGCTAGGATCATGTTTGGATACAAGTATCATAACATCTTCTGCAGGGACAGTAAACAGACAGACACGAGCACAAACGGTAGAGAGACCCAACATTACAACTATGCAGTGAAGAGAAAACCAAGGCAATTGGGATGGTCGCTATAAGCCTGTGAAAGATAAATTATCATGAAGATGATAAGAAATGACAAACATCTTCTGAAAACTAGAGATGGAAATCATGTAAGTCATTCTGTGGAACAAGAAACTTTGAGGAATTAACACAATTGAGTGCCCTATGCAGTTCCACTAAGCATCCCTGGCCTCCCCATCCTTCTTTGCTTACAACAGCGAGCCCCTACCACTGAAGACCTGTAAGTGCTCCTCAAATACCCTCAATGTGCCACCACACTCCCTCCCTCCCAGTTGGGCTGAGTCACTATGCTGAGCACCCCTCAAGTACAACTGTGAGCATGGACCACAGCTGTCCAGCTCCCATCACAGCCTCCCTCCCCAAATGCAGAGCTGCTGGGCTTCCTGCAGAAGTTGCCAACTTTATGGCATCCACCCTCCAGCAACATCTGCAGTAAGGTTAGAAGGACAGAGACAATCATCAAGAGCATTAGCAGCTTCCTCATGAATCCTGAGGAAAAAAAGCACAGAATATCATATAATGTGCACCTTGCACAGATTTTCTTACATGATCAAAGGATGGTAATTACAAATGAGAAAGCAGTTTCCAGAAATTAAAGCCTCCGAAAAAAATATGTGCACTTCTTTATCTGAATGGTTTTATAGGCTGCTCAAAAAAGAACCCATAACTCAATTTGCTACCACAAATTGCAGATAGACTTTGAGAATTTCCTCTTGGACTTAAATTACATACTGTTCTATGGCAAAAATTAGGAAATAGGAAGTTACTTAACTCATTTTCTTATGAAGCACCACACTTAAAGCTGTTACATAAACTAAAGTCTAGGGTGGAGTTCTGCTTTGTCTGTTTCTAGTGTCCTCTGGTCATGCTGACATTTCATTAAAGAAAAAAAGCAACAAAATCTACTTTTATTTTTATTACTTACATGTCATTACTGGAAAAGACTTGAAGGGTGTTTGGAGAGTGTTTTAACTGATATTTCTCCATATTTCAACCATGGAAGTTAGAGCTTTTCATGCAAAAAATACTCAAAACAAAAAATTAAATTAAAAAAGGATAAATTGCAAAATTTTCAGTTCTCACTACTGCATTCAGCTGTAACCTCCAGAGCTGAGTTTTGATTTATGTAACAGAAGACAAAACAGGTATTGCAAATGAGCGTGAGCTTGATCCTCTGCATGCTGTCCTACTATGAACAGCGCACACATGACTCTACATTCCCCCTTTCGTATGTCCCAGCAGCCTCAGGCAGAAGAGCCAGACAGCACGCTCTTCATCCTAGGGCTTTTCACATACCCTTGCAACTTGTCATGAGATAATTTTGCAATTAGATCTTACTTGGACGGGACAATCCACTAAAAGTATGGTTTGGGGAAGACCAGACTCTCTCTCAGACTAAATAATCTTTGAAGAACAGAACAGGTTACCGATTCAGATAGTCAAAATTGCCAATTAAGTGGTTTCAATCCAGATAGCCAAAATATAACGTGTAGCACTCAGATATCCAAAATAATATCTGTCTGGTGGTTGACATTGAGCACATTTCCACGATAGAAGGAGAAATCCTGGCCTTCTCACCAGTCACATAATTTCACAGGACAGGAAAGTAATACACCTTCTCTATCAACACACATCCAAGTATTAGCAAAAGCAGCAGGAATAGCTGCGTAACAGACAGATTTCCGTTCCCACTGTTGTAACATTATAAAAAACACATAGAATTTGAAAAATTAAATAGAACTACAAAGTAGAGTAATAACTTTTTGGTAATTTTGGTAACAGTAGCCTCGAAGGAATAATAATTTTTGGGTTGCAGATGTGATCCTTCCGAAATCCCTTTCAATTTGTATCCAACACAAAAACTTGTGAAAGTTTATTTCCCCCGTAAAACTGCAGGTTGAGATTTTTCCATTGCTTATCAAACATTCAAATAGCTCCTTACATTGTACAATCTGTGCTAGTCCTGTCATTGTTTTGTAGAAAACTGGTTAGCAGAACATCTACCTTTGAGTTATTTTCATCATCTATTTAAATATGAACAACTTAAGTCCGAAATTCTCCTCAGACACACTAAGCACGCCCAGTATTTTTCTTTATAGTCAGACCTTATAGGAATTAACATGATTTGAAGACTTTTTTTCTCCAAAATAAATGTAATATTAACAGTGCTGGCAAATTTCAAAGGAATATGGGAGGACAACTAAATTTACTTTTGATACAACTCTACGAAGGAGGAAAGAAATAAATGGTGACCATTTCTGATTCCTTACACTGCAGACAAGAGAGACAAAAAGCCATCTGGAGAAGAAAAACAATAATTTCATTTCTTTGTTAATACACTTGTTTAGAAATCACATCCTTTTGGAGAGGGATGCTCCTTTTCTCAAGCACTTCTTTATCATTCAAGGAAAGGATCTTTGCTGTCTTTTTCTATGAATTCTCATTTCTCTCTTTCTCCAGACTCATATATTTAATCAGTGCTGTACCTGTCATGCTTCCTGGAAAGCTGATTACACCAAGTAAAGCAACTCTTACTGCACTGCACAGTGTCCTCATAGATGTTATCATCAGACTCTGCTTGTCCTTCTGTGTTACCAAAGTTAACTACATACAAACAATTTTATCTTTGTCTAATGACTTGTATTTTCCTTTCCCCAGGAGACAAAGCACAGCGTATTTACCTTTGAAACTGCTACACAGACTAAGAATTCACCACTACATCACTACAACAACAAAAATAGTGCGACTTCAGCCAACACACCAAGAAGGTAAACAGAAACTAGTAAGTTAACTTGCATGCAGAAACAGTGACTCTACATTTTGAAGTATTTGGACGTTGGTAGAGTCTACTATGGAAACTAACCACAGCTCTATACTTTATCAAATACAGCACAAATTTTAAAAGCGTGATTAAAAAAAGCAATTGTAAAATCACGTTAGTGCTTATCAAGTCTGTTGACAACACAATATTGTCACCTTTACTTGCTCAGTAGTGCCAAAGCAAGGAAGCCAATACCACAAGTCTTCGCACCACAGTGACTCACTCCCATACATTTCAACAAGCCCTGATCCTATAGCAATGACTCAAGGTGATGTCAGGCAGAATCCAGGAAGCACTTAAATAACTAATTTGATACTTAGCTTTGAGCTACACCAGGATAGTCCAGAAATAAGACAGTAACAAGGATATGGCAGACAATGAATGAAAAAAATCCATATCCAAGTTAAATCCACAGGTTGATCAACACCACAGTGACTTAGATCAGCCATCACGCTCACAACAGTTTCAAATGTAGTATAGAATTCATTCCAACATAGCAGGTAAAAAAACATTACTGCAAAGACAAAAGCTCACAAACATATCGTTTTTTATTTGACAGTGTAATTGATGACCTTTGTCATTAACTGGTGGCCATTTTCGTTGCAATAAATGGACAATTTTAAATGGCAAGATAAAAAGAGACAAAGAGCAGCAGCATTTGGATGTAAAAATGATATGAAGCCGCTATTTATAAATGGCTGCAAACTTCAGCAGAGGTTAGAAGTATTTAGTCAAGGCCTCGTTAAATCACACTGCAAGCTTTCTGCCACTGCTCTCCTGTTGTACACATCCATCCTATTTCACCAAGCTGGCAGATGCATCCAACAGTGCCAGCATCATCTGTTCTGACTTGAAAAATAAGAAAGAAGTGTGGCTAAACTCAATGAAGTTTCTGCACACAACCTGCTCTTCTTATGGAATATAATAATACAGGAGAATCACTACTCAGATTTTAATTCTATTCATGACACATTTCCCCATTTCTATGCCCCAGTTCAGTGGTAGGATTTTAAAGGTTTATTACAACCTCTGTAATCTATATTAAAAGATACTTCAATACCAAGCAAGCCTTCCCCTGCCTCAGAACTGCACTTTCCGCTCCATCATTTTCACCTGTTTGTTCTCCCCAGAAAATTACACCATCATCTTGCATCTTCAGTGCTCTGGCAATACAGCATTCAAAACCTCCTCAGCTTTAGCTCCAAGCAGGCGTTACTTTAATTAACACAAGCAGCATCAGCAGAATATCAGGTTCCTGCAGTTAGTAACACCTTATAAGCTCTGCTTTCTAGCTAAACAGTCCCTCCTCTACAAGCCCACTATTGCACTACACACAACATACATTAAAGAGCAGGAGATGGGAACATTTGTTCTCCTGCAACTCTTCAAATGTTCCAGATAAATTACTGGCAACTCAGTTTCTCTTTGCACTTTTCAGAACAAAGTGGAGTGGAGTTTTCAGGGAAGAAGACACCCAGACAGATCTGTAAAATCAAATATGAATCCATCATCATAATGAGTCATTTAATTAGGCAGCTTTGCATGGTTACAAGTGACCTGCTGGAAGAGAGAGTGGTAAACTTCTCATATAGTGTACAAAACTCTAGCAGGAAAAAAATCAGAACAAAAGAGTCAACAGCAAAGGGAGCATTAATCATTATTATCACTGAAAACACCATGAAGCTTATCTGTAAAGTTAAACAACCTCTAGAGTTGATCAACAACACTCCAGAGTGCATTATTTTACTGCTATTGATCACCAAGTTATCACCGAAAGTGAAAAAAAGTTGCATTTTTTGGTGATTTAGGGGTTCATCTGACGCAATTAGAAGCTCTGTAATGTGCCAAGCCACATCAGCTCCTTCCAGAAGGATGCTTATTAAATCCCTGAGGTCTGGAGTCTTAAATGCTGGTGAAATTAGCTTTCTGCAAGAGATTTAGTATTATAATGGCAGTAGAACTGCCACTACCAATACAGCAGAGTGTGACAAATACTGTGAATACGTTCCTCAGCATAGTGAGATCATTTACACAGCAGCCAACATACAGTGTCAAAACCCTAAAATCCAGCATTTTCATGAATTTAGAAAAGGGAGAAAATAATGAAGTTTGCTATAATTTGGAAACAGTAAGATCTACTGTACAGATTAACAAGTAGCCAGGATTCCTAAGTGAGAATAACTGATGAGATCAAGTCACACAAACAGAGCACATTTACACTCCTGTATTCTTCCTCTTTCACACCATTCAGCCTCATGTTTACACTCATTCACTGATTATTGCATAGGAGCATAATAAGCTTGAAGGGTTATGTAATGTTCAAACATAGGCCAAGGATTCAGATATCAACCTTTAAATGGAAAATAAACTAAGTTCCTGAAGATAAAATGTACTATGAACAGATGCTAAAATACAGAAAGGAATGACAAACAAATCCTAAAAAATATAGACTCATATTCAGTTGTACTAATCAATTAATTCAACATTATCAGGAAAGTTAGAATAATTTCTGTTGTATGAACTGCAAATTAGTGTTACTTGCTGTAATGCAGTGGAAAACACATCAGCAATAGCACAGTAGCAAAGTCCTAGGTCGCAAGCGAGGATATGCTCAAATACAGCCACCATGGACACAGAAACAAAAAGGGAAATTCTGCTTACACTTCAAAGGAGTCAGGTATGCAGGGATTTCCAGTGAGATCCCCTTGCCTCCACTGCCAACTCTTAAATGAGGTCTGGGAAGAGGTAGACCCTGGCCCCATCCCTTCCTGTCACTCAGGTGCACTGCATGCACCTGAGCTCCCTAGGGTTGGCCCTGCCTTCCACCAGGTGCTCCACCACTGCTTCAAGCCTTGATTAGCATTTCCACTACACTTGCCATGAGTGGCATTCATCATTCCTATTCTAAAAGCTTAATTTCCTTTACAACTGCCAATATCTGTCACTCATGAAGATCAGCATTGTTTCTGGTGCCAAGAGGTCTGCTGAAAACTTAAATAATCTAAATACTCTACAGATCAAGTCCTGCTTTGATGCAACAAATCTAAAAAAGAATACCTGATATCTCAGACATACAACCCCTCCATGCAGTCAATTCTGAAGGCACAGGAGAGTGCTCTGTACTAGAGTTTGCTACAGCAGCATAACATAGCCTGGAGCTCTTCTTTCTCAGGCAGTGAATGCAGCAGCTTTCTGCAGAGACTTCCAGTTCAGACTGAAAGTAAGCACTGCAGTTTTCAAGCAAACCCACAGCACTATGAAGGCGACATTTGTTCTTTTGCATTCCCTAGTTCTTCTGGCACTCATTTCAGAGGCACCTTTCCATCTTCAAGAAAAGAGACCTTGAAAATATCCATGCACAAGCTTATTTCAAAGAACCACCATTACAAATCATTATACAGATAACCTAGTATACCACCTTTAATTTTTCTAACTCTTGATGAGCTTGTTTAAAATTGATATTGGTCTATACACAAATTCTCTTTTAAAAATCCTTTTTAAATAAACCATGGTAACTTGTAATTACAGTAGGCCAAAAAGAATAAGAGATAACTCCTAAAAAGAACTTGCAATGTTGCCAAGTTATTTGGCAGTGAAAACCATACTTTGCCTTCTTATACATATGCCTCTGCTCCAACTCTCAATTAAAATAGTCTTTCTTCTTTGAAAAGAATGTGTATTCTGCAATAATTATGAAGTTTAGCTCTTAGGTTCACTAAAGGAAACAAGATGATCATTTCCCACTGCTACAACAGTGCAATGCTGCAGAATTTAGCCTACAACGTCAATGTAACATTCTGTAAATTTTAATAGGCATGCCAAGTATATGCAATGCATAGATAGATGGTGTTGCATTAAAGGACAACGTGCCCAATTTGTTACCATAAGCCCACTCATGCTCAACACAAGCAATCATGATTAGAGATTCACAAGTAGTGCCCTTCCCAACTCACCTAGCACCGTTCCAACAGCTCATTCACAACCCCTTCTTTATTGGTCTAGCAGTGTCCAGTCAGAACTCTCATGGCTAGGTCAGTGAAAGAATTTTGGCCATGCCCAAGCAGAACTCACACAGCTAGCTCAATAAATTGTGCAGTTTATTAGCAAGAGATTACAGATTGTTTTGAATTGCCAATGATAATTCATTGTCTGCTAAGCACGTGAGGTTCAATTCAAAGCACATGCCAAGAGCGAAGAAAAATTCAGCCTAGCCATAACTGAGCTAAGTTATAAAACCAACACTATAGGGATTGCAAAGTTTCCTAGAGAAGCACTCTCCATAGCCATATGTGCAATCCTTATCCAGCAGGCATCCATAGCTGAGTTGAGAAGAGAGGTTCAGCCTGTCCACTGACTCCATGAGTAAGAGAAGGTCCGTGTCTGACTTGTCTGCGATGATATTTTTCTTGATCTTCCGTCTCTCAAGCCATTTCTGCATTATTCCTTAGTCTACAGGTGGAACTTGAGTAACTCTAGTTATTACATACCTTTGTTCCAATGGACATAACATTATCTTACCTCACTTTTAAAGGTATATTATAAAGAATTGAGAACACATGCATAGAGGTAATAACACCTTAGAGGCAGGTAGCTTTTGGAACGTGTTATACTGAGTGCATAATAAGCAAAGTTCACTTGGACAAAGTGAATGTTCAAAGGACATCTTTTTTTTTGTTAAAAAGATGGCGGATTTTGGCCCAGGGTAGCAGGTAAGCAGTTTGGTACAAAATCCCCATCCCAGCACTGTTCTTCTAAGATCCAGTACATCAAGTTTTCCCAATGTTGCTGACACCTAAGGTTACCTAGGGAACTATTACAGACCATAAAACTTGGCCTGAGAGTCTCCACTCTGCTCCACTTTCCACACCACTAAATGGCACTCTGCTCTTGTACCCTGTAACAGTCTGTTCTTTAGTTTCCAGTGAGCAATGCTATACCTTAATCAATTATTTCACAGATGGATGAGAAGATAATAAAAGAGCAAGAGGTACCATGTTCTTTTAAATACACAGGTAATCTAGACCTGTAAACACATCACTGTTTTTGTTAAATGCTATTTGGAGAACTGTACAATATGTGCTCCTGGCTGCAAAATACCACAACACAAGTCAGAGACATTCTGCAATTCCTGAGTGGGTGTACAGAGAGGTAAACAAAGTAAATGGCATTTCAAATGCAATAAAGAGTTCTGGATTATACCACTTACGTGGTTTAGCTGTGGTGTATCTTGGTTGGGTCATGTCTTGTGCCTCACGACTAATCAAGCAAGAAAGGAAACGCTGCAACCTTTTACATGAGAAAGCTCATCTCTCCTCTCCCAGTGAATGGAACATTGTGCCCACACTGTTCCTTTCAAATCCTCAAATTTCTAAAAGGATGCCAAAAGCACTCACAGTGGGATGGAGCTCGATTTATTCAAGATGAGAGCCAAGCATCTTTGGAGAATTTAAAAGCTGGTCTGATGGAAGTTTGCAATTCCCTTTCTGCAGAGAACAGATACATACTAGGAAAACCCCAGCTGCAAGCCAGTTTTCGTAAGCCACAAAATATACTGTCCTTTCCTGTTTGGAAGTAAAGCTAGTATGGGATCAGAGAGTACTCTTAAGGCTGGGAGGTTTTACTTCACAGACTGCAAGTCTCAAGTCTTTGAAAAACTGAAGCAAAATCACTCTTTCAGATGTCCTGGGCACTGCCCACAGCCCTGCAGCTTTCCAGCACCTCTTCTCTTTGGCACTGCTCTTCTGCCATCTCATTACTTAATATGCTCTTCTTCATTCCTGCCTTGGTCTTATCTCTGTTTGGTAAATGAGAACATCCATGCAGCACCAGAGGACATCCAAATCTGAGTCCAGGCATTTACCCTCAGAAAAGGAAACTCTTCAGAAAAAGGGACAGTTCTCTTTAATGGAACTCCAGCAGCCACAAGATTTCATCACAAGTACTTATATGTCAGCATTTCACGGTATATGAGACATCGTTACGGTGAAAGACACTTACTGTCTTTAGACTAATCAAAGCAAATGAAGTTATTAACCACATCTCATTGAATTAACCTTTTTTCCTATTCCTTCAGCTTTCTACCTTTCTACAGACATCCTCCAAGCCAGGCTGCTGAGCACATGCAAAGCATGCTGCTTCACAACATCACTTTCACTCTCCCAAGCCAAATTTTTTACTTGCATTCCTTCTCTACTGCTGAAAATCAGCTCCTACAGAAAGGCAACACAGTTTTTGGACTGCTAAAAAAAAGTCTTCAAAATCAAGAAGATTGTTGAAGGGCATACTCCTACTTGGTGACCAAAGGACACTGGGGAAATGTTTGGCAGCCAATGAATGAACTCTAATTTGAGCTCAGTGGTACTTGGATGAAAATCCTTTGAATGATTCGCTCTCGCCCTCAGCCCTTGAAATGAACTACTTATTTACAAAGGTGTAGGGGAAAAAAAGTATGGAGTGTAAAGAAAATTTTAATAGGCAGTCAGCACACACCACAGTAGCACTGCCAAGTAACTTCTAGCAAGTGCATCATTTATTAAGTCATTTCTGTGTTGTTGTTTTTCTCTGCTCTAATAAGTTATTCTTTTTTGTTTCTACTAGAAGCAACTGTTATCCCCTGAAACCCATTCTTTATCAGTTGTCCAGGTTTAAACCAATACACTTCTGCCATAAAAACTGAATACAGCTTAAAAGTAGAATTACCATAACAAAATTAACTACATTTTTAAGTTTTTAAGAGCCTGAAGAATAAAATTTCAAAACAAAATAACTTAGTATTGTGATTGGATATTTGTATTGCAGATGATCAGCCCAACTCACTCTCTATTAACAGCACTGGGAAAATTGCCTGGTTTCATAGACTGCAGAAGCTGTGCGTACCCAAAATCTGCATTGCTTTAGGAAGCAAGCACCATAACAAATCATCACACTGAAAAAACCCACAAGCTATATGTACAGTATGACTTGCATTTTCAAATCATACAGAAGCAGAACCAGTTTTAAGTAACATTAGAAAGCTCCACTTCCTTTGGGCTGCAGCTGCGTTTCCCTGTACCGAGCAGAGCCCTAGGGCTCAGGCATTACACACACAGCAGGGCCGACCCCAGCAGAGCTTCTGCTGAAAGCTGCGCAGCTCCCAGGCACTCTGTGGTACAGAGCTCTGTCTGCTGCAGAACGCTCAGCATTTACCAAAAGTCTTTTTCATTAGATTAATGAATTCCAATATCTATTTTTCAGCCAGTGCTCACAAATGTTTTCACTCAAGTACCCTGGAGGTGTGTCATATTCCAACAGAGTACAGTTTTTATTGAACTATAACATTTGTTAAATGAACTCAATAAAGCTTCTACATAATCTCATTTGGTAGAAAGAAAAGAGATCTTACAGTAATTCATTCATAGTGCTTTCCTCAATAGCTCTGACTTCAGCAGTCATTTTAGCTAAGCAAAATACAGCTTCTAATCAGATATTTATTTATCATAGAATCACCAAGATGGGAAAAGACCCACAGGATCACCCAGTCCAACATCCATCAATCACCATTAGCTCTCACTAAAACTGAAAACTGTTGCATATGAAAACTGCTATAAAATTAAATTGCAAGAACAAAGAAAATCAAGTTGTATGGCTCTTCCAAATAAAAGTACAGCTTATAAAGAAATACAATGCTAGCACCTAGAACTCATCTACACTTACAATGAGCTGCCTATATTCTATTTTACAAGAATCTAAAGAGAAAGCTTCACTAAAAAACAGCATTGCTTACACTTTTATTCAAATAGCAACAGCAGGCTAAGACTACCTACTGGATCCAAGAACAGTTTCCTCCTTTCTCAAAAAAAAATTATCCTGACAGCAAAGAAAAAAACTGAAACACTTCTGTATTATTTACAACGGTGAAACTTCCCTAGGTTCTATAGTGCATGGAAAGCATAGCAGGAGATGTCCAAGTGGCTTGGAGCCACCCCAGGGCAGCTGGTGAGCCTTGCAGGAAAGAAGAATGCAAAACAATAGCAGCAGCTAGTAGGAGCAGGGCAGGAGCTCCACAATTTTATCAGCTTCACTCCTCTCCCTGACAGCCTCCCCTCCCAGCACATGTTTGTATGACATTTACTCCCATTTTCTGAACTTTGCTTGAGCTTCTAAACACTCTCACTCTCAGCTTCAGCCTGCTCTGTCCCACAGCTTTCCCTGTTACCTGAGCACTACTATCTGAGTCCTGTGTCAGACTTGCTTTCTGTCCTTTTGCTCACAGACATGCTGTAGCTAACTTTCTCATGAAATCACCGCAGCACACACAAGTTTGATGACTTTGCAATAGAATCCAATGTTACCAAATTTCTTAAATTCGTGATGCCTTTTTCAACA
Organism: Meleagris gallopavo; assembly: GCF_905368555.1. Lineage (NCBI taxonomy): Eukaryota > Metazoa > Chordata > Aves > Galliformes > Phasianidae > Meleagris > Meleagris gallopavo. The sequence goes on from NC_139410.1 coordinate 9,919,348, forward strand.
GTATGAGTGTGAAAAGTTTTTGGTTTGTACTTTGGTTTGTCTTACAATCAGAAGCTTTCTAGAAGAGACAAAATGCAAAGGAAAGTACAACAGCACACACAAAGCCAAGATGAATGGATCTGTTTTCATATGCAGCACGCCCCTCTTAAACCCAAATGCACCCTGCATTTCATTTATCAACTCCTTTTTTGTTGCAGTTTCCCCCATAAGATATGATCTTCTTGTACTTCTCAGTCAAAACAGAACCACAATCCATCAGAACTGCCCAATGAATTAAAAACATGCTGTGCATACCTAAAATACCCAATACAGGTAATTAGATCAAAATCATGCTGGAAGGATTGCTGCTCAGCACGGTTAGACAGACTGCAGGTCTGTAAAGGAAGAAACCTCGAGCACTGAGCTTTATCTGAAAGGTACATAACTGAAGCTGTATCCCAGTTACCAAAACAAATTTCCAGTGAAGAAAGAGGATTTGGGAATCCTAATTATCCAACATCCTAATTATCTAGCATCTGTAGTCACACACAACCATGCAAGTCAATTCAAGACAACTGTGCAATACTCAAAGTGATTCCCAGTCTCTATGAAGCTCAGAACAAGGTGCTGGGCAGCAAAGGCTGGCGCCCTCAGCTCTCAGAAACAGTACCAAAGCAGGATGAGATAGGTCAACCAGGAGAGAAAAGATTCCACAGGACTAATGGATGTCACCACAGTAATGTCAGTAATTTAAACAGATTTCAGAAAGGGACTCAGTAATCATGAAAGCAACACATTTCTGAAATAAAAACTCTCCCAGAAACAGCACCTATATAGTAGGCTTCAAACCCAAAAATGTTTATGATACAGAAAGATTAAAGAACAATGCTTCAACTGTAAGTACACTTTTACATCAACAAGCATAAAGATAGATCTTCAGAACTGTCAGCATCTAGTAAATGTATTTAGCCTTTCACAAAAGTTAACTTCTTAATCAAACCTAGATTACAGTTTAGAAACTAGCTATGTCAGAACCCCCAAGTTGTACTGACTAAAAGAAAAATAAATAAGCTAGAATACAAGAGTCTAAAATTCATATTAATCATCATTCCCCATTCCCTAGTAAAATTGTAAAGACATTACAAAAAATTACATCTACCAGGTGCATCCTGGAAATTAAAAAATATGCTAATTAGGTTTACGAGCAGTAAATGTTTCTTTCGCCACAGAGGATGCCTTACTGGCTCTACCGTAATTGCTTCCATTTTTTTATATTTGCTGCTGGGAAGGACAGAAAAAATATATCATTAACTGAAATAAAACATTTCTGTTGTAGACGCAGTTGATCTCAGTAGAACTACAAAATTAATAAAATATCATTATTATAAGGAATAGGATTTGCATCTCAGCACAGATTTGAATATTTAGTTTTATTAACTGCTGCTGAGCATATTTGCAAAACAGTATAAAGCATTCCTTTGCCGCTGCCCTATCCACCAGGCCCATCACTCCAACAGAACATTATTTCTGAACTGTTAATTAAGTACTTCTGTCTTTGGGTACACAACAAACAGGTTGACTTCTTTTCAACTTATCACCAACCTTGACTCTTTTTCTTGAGAACAAAAACAACTGCTATCTCTTACCCCAGGAAATCTATCAAATGACTTCCTAAACAGATCTGCTAGAACTGGTGTTTGCAAGCGAGCAGATAGCCTAAGTTACAGTTGCTGGTATTCTACAGAAATTACAATGCCCTACCAGCTCGAAGAAAGGTCACCCTTAGAAACTTTCAGTGAAAGGCATTCAAATAATGTTGACTATTAGGACACTGCGTGGAAAAACACCACAAGCACTGTGCTACTACTACCCATGTTTAACCAGTCCATGTCTTAACATCACATGCTTTACTGAACCAACTGACCAGAAAGCTGCTCTATAGTTAGCAGTCAATTTAACAGAGAAGTCAGCTACAAACTCTTATGCAAAGTTTGTCTTGTTTCTAAACTACTAACTCAAGTCTTACCTTGAGTCCACTCAAGTAAATGTAAAGGCCCTCACTGATCTGTAAGAGACTTTTAGTCAGGCCCCAAGCTTTCTTTGAGCAGAAGTTAATCCTGAGAATTTGTGCATAACAGTGTCTGAAAACCACAATTATGGTACCATGTGGAAAGTCTGACCATTGGAAACAAAGTCAGTGAAACATGAATGACTCCACGAAATGCAAAGAAAAGAAACCTTCACCTATTCATCACAGGCTGACTTGGGTACAAGGTACATATCAAAATGCTCCATAGCAAGTGTAAGAGACCTTGAGCATGCTCTACCAAAAATATGTATAAGAACTTACCTGGCAAAATGTAGACCTCTGAAAAGCTAAAAGTGCATAAGTAGCTAGGAGAGCCACCAGGTTAGCATCATGTGCCTAAACTCCTGCCTGAATCCCATTTTATACACTTAAGTCTTCGCGGAATGCATTACTACAGAAAATCATTATTGCTAATTTGATTCTAAGAACTGCAGGAGACCTAAATCCTCCTCTCTACAAAGTTGTTATCTTAGGCACAGCAGTACCTGACCTACCTACATTCACAGAATCATAGAATGGCCTGGGTTGAAAAGGACCACACTGATCATCTAGTTTTGATCCCCCCGTTATGTGCAGGGTCATCAACCACTAGACCGGGCTGCCCAGAGCCACATCCGGCCTGGCCTTGAATGCCTCCAGGGATGGGGCATTCACAACCTCCTTGGGCAACCTGTTCCAGTGAGTCACCACCCTCTGTGTGAAAAACTTCCTCCTAATATCTAAGCTAAATCTCCTCTGTCTTAGTTTAAAGCCATTCCTCCTTGTCTTATCACTATCAACCCATGTAAACAGCTGTTCCCCCTCATGTTTACATGCTCCCTTCAAGTATGGAAGGCCACAATGAGGTCTCCCCAGAGCCTTTTCTTGTCCAAGCTAAACAAGCCCAGTTCCCTCAACCTTTCCTCATATCAGAGGGCTGGAGCACCTCTCCTCATCTTAGTGGCCCTCCTCTGGACTTGCTCCAAGAGCTCCACATCCTTCCTGTAGTGGGGGCCCCAGGCCTGGACACAGTACTGCAGATGGGGACTCACAAAAGCTGAAATTGTTTCATTTCAAAGGAAAAAGCAGGGGTCAGGGTCCAATCTGAAATGCCCATAGCTCACCCTGAGGAATTATCTTTGCAATAAATTCAACAGTTCCATAGTATTGCTGAAGATGAACAGCTATTCCACTTACTGGTTATAATTAATATAACAAAAGCAAGCTTGTAACCAGTACAGTTTCTCTTCCAGCCTGTTTGAATTAGATGCTTATGAAAATACAGTGGTATACAGAATCCAAGTGCAGCGTCATGGCTACATGCATTTCTAAGACTACAGCTATGCCTTTGCAATCCAGAAAACCTCTTCAAGATGCTTCCTCTTTCTAAAGCTGATAAAAAATTCTTAGTTTTTTAGAATTATTAGTGGAAAGTACTGTTTATTTCTAATCATTAGATCGGCAATAACAGAAAAGTCACCTGTGACTTAATATTTCAGTTTTCCTTACCAAAGGAATACTGGGTTAGATAAAGGTCAGCCCAGGCTAGTATCCCAGCTACAGGAGAGCATGCATGCGGAGGCACTTAAGAACATAAAAAGAGATCAACTCTCCACTGCAGCTTTCCTTCAGCTGGTAGTTCAGGGACTTTGTAAGCCAGGTGCCTCTGGTGCTTTGTGAAGCTCTCCTCCATCAGTTTGTCATTTTGAACCTGCTTGAACCCATTTAAATTTCTGACTGTCACAGCTTTCTGTGGCTGTTATGAGCATGATTTAATAACATGCTACATCAGAAAACATTTTAAACTTGTTGCTATATAACTATTACTGGGTTTTCCCCCAATTCTTCTTCTGTGAAGAAAAAAAAGAATAAGAGTTCCCTATTTCTCTCTGCCCTGTGTTTGGTAATTTGCTTACATCTAAAATACCAACCTGCAGTTGGCTTTTTCCAAACTGACCTAAGGAACTTGTCATTTCATAGTAGTCTTCCCATGGTTAGGCACAACATTCTCACTCTTCTCTGCAACTTTTCAAGCTCTGCCACCTTCTGTACAGTGTTGTCTCCCTATTTTTTACTTTTTCCAGGATACCTACGAATATGCCAAAGAAAGCAATTGCAGTAAAAGCACCACTGGCTATTAACCAATTAATGAATTATAATAAATCTTAGCCATAGCTTCAGATTATTAAGCAGCAGATATCTAAGTGTAATCTCACACAGCAAAAAGCAAAATAATCGAAGGTTAGTGCAGAATTGTTAGCCCTGAAAACTCCAGTCTTATAAGGAAAAAATGTTCTATAGTCATGTAGCACAGACAGACATGCCATGTACTTAAAACACATGAATTCTGTCATCACGCTTTAGAACACAAGCCAAAAGAAACTAAGCCTTGTATTCTTTTTTTTGTCATAAGTCTTTTAAAGCTAAAAAAAGTAATTAGGGTAAATACAACATCTTGAAAGAAAACAAGTAGCTATCTTGATACATTCCTACTATCAATCTGATTACAAAACACCAGTCCTTGCAGTTCTTAGACTAGCAGCACATAATGAGCAAGAACAACTCAACTGGCCCTTAGAGAAATATCCGTGCACAAAAAAAGCAGCAAGTAAACTTTGGAAGAGCTTCATTAAAAGGAAAAGGTCTGTCAGCTCTAACATGACTAAAGTTAAAGTCTGATTCCACAGCTCCTACTTCAAGTTCCCTTCACAGGAACAGCCTAGTGTTATTAACATTATACCTGAGAGAGCCTGATAAGCACTGACCAGAAATATGTTGGTAAAAAGTTACAAAATATTTAACCAGGCATTACATAACAAATTACACGGCCTTCCTACCCATTTACGAAAATACCCATACGTGGCAATGTCGAAAGGAACATGCTAGAAGGACAACACCAGTCAACTCTGCCTGGAACTCTGCACCAGAAAGGTAGCAAAATTTCACGTGTAAAAGAAGTATCCAATTCTTTGGCCTCTGTTTTTTGACCTGAAAGTGGCTGCAATTAACATCTTATTTGCAAACAACAGGCTCACAAAGGAAAAAAAAAGCAATATGGAAACACTTGAATAATAATTTAGTCAAGGTGTGCACTCCATGTTTAGCCTTTCTGGAAAACGGGGCTGGTTCTATTCTGCCTCGCCGTTCCTCTCAATCCGTCTCCCAACCATCACACACTGCTTCTTTCAAGCTCCTCATGGCAAACATCCTTTCCTGCTCCAGTTCTGTGGTAACACTACTTACTCTTTTCTTGCAGTAATATGAAAAAAAAAAACCAACAAATAACACACACATAATAGGGACATTTTCTAAAGCACAAGAGCAGCTACAATCATTTCTCATGAATGCTGTTTCAAATTTACCTCAAGCTGCAAGGCTGTGAACATTAGCAAAGTGAAATGGGAATAAAAGATTCCAGCTACATTTTGTTCTTTTTCTATGCGCTCTCTGGTTTCCGAGGCCAAACATAGAGCACTTGAATGCACTGAAGATTATCTAGAAGGGTTCATATTTTACTAATATATGCCAAATGCAATTTGCTGCAAGAAGTTTTTAAAGCAAGTTGCCGTTCAGCCTTTTGCACTTAATTATCCCATGGACACCAAAACCCTCCAATGTGAGCAACTGCAGCTTGCACTGGAACTGTGTTCTTCAATGCTAAACACAAAACTTGCGAAGCTCAAAAAAACTGCTGGGGAAAAAAACGGTGTCAGAAGTGTATTTTGATCATTTAACCCTACAGAATTTTTACTTTGTGTTCCACTCATGCTGAAGTATACCTTTAGAAACAGGAGAATAGGGCACGAGTGTTCAGTTCCTGCAGAATGAAGTCTTGCTCTCTGCTTCCACTGCTTTCTGAAATTCATTTTTTTCAGCTGATAAGATCAGTTTAAGGAAAGCAGTGGAATACATTCTGGCTATGGACTCTAAATACCACTGAGACAACCTTGCTGGGAAGAGCAGCATGCTCAAATGGAACCTCAAAAGAGTCATACCTTAGAGATGAGTAGCTTGCCAATTTTCAAGTTCAGGTATCTGCTTTCAAACACTACCGTTGCAATTTAATTTAGTCCATCACCTCAACAATTTATGTTAAGCAAAGTTATTCAAGATAAATTATGGGATTGTTTGGCTCTTGGTATTTGTACCATAAGACCAATCCAGACCCCTACAGTGATGGTTCAGATTGAGTTTACGTACAGGCATCCTTTGTCCCACAGCTTCCCATATAGCAGAGCTCCTCTCTGTACCATGGCAGCCAAGACCCATCACTCAGCCCCTTGGCCATTAATTCATTAGGCTAAGCAAACCACTCTCTATAGTTTTCGGTCCTTTACTCTTCTGAGCCCACCCTAGTTATTGTTACTTCCACCTGTCCCAATTTGGATGCTCAATTCCTAAACACAGGAAACAGATTCTATCCAGTATTTCAGATGATGTGTTACCAGCTCCTCACATGGCATTAATACTTTGTGATCTGTCAGAAATAGCTCTGGCAATTAACGCCACCTCAGGATGTATCTCAAGAAATTTTCTCCAGCTGGAAAGCATATCACTTTGCTCAATAATACTGCTGTCAACCTGTACTGAAAATGCCACACTATCATTAAAACATATCTTGCATTTGTGACATTCATACTGCTGGTAAACTCTACAAAAACCGTGTATTCTTTTCTTTGTGCCCAAGATTATGCATTTTCAGTTTCCAAAACTATTGCACAGTTCTGGATTTCCAAAGCAGAACACTTTCAGAACTTTGCTCCTGATTTAGTAAAGCATTTACGAGTTGATGTAAGTTCAGATTGAAAGCATTCAACATCGTGCACACTGGATGCCCCTAGAAGACTGGAAGTCACACTTGGTTAGACCTAGGGAGTTAATATTTCAAGGTGGAACTTTTAAAGGATCCTCGTGGCTCTTTCGCACTTAGCTACCTTGGTCTCCTTTGAACGTTAAAGCTTCATAATGCAAAAGCAATCCTTTTGTTTATCCCTTCCTACTCGGAAGGGATGCACTCAGACCTAAGTATGCATTCTCCCCTTCTGGCACAGAACTTTGCCGGGTGCTTTCACACATTTAAAAAAATGAATACTCATTTCTCAGTGTTCCCACAGATGTCTTACGGAGTGCAAATCACTACAAGAGAATCACACGTGAGCAAATGCTGAATTAACTTTGCCCAGGAGGCTCCATTCATCACCTGCCTAGAAGCCAGCGATCCGCCATCCACCAGCAAGGAGATTCCACCTAATCGCAAACCACTATCGCTAAAAATTAAACGGCAAAAGAAGCGCCAGCAAGCACGGTCCGAAGGCTGCTCTCCCCACCGGATTGTAGCGAAGACAAAGGCTGTAAGACCGCCGCTGGACCCGCTAATAACACACGGGTGCGCACCGCGCGGCGCTGCTCAGCAGCGATCCGCACCGCGCTCCTCTCCCAACCCGCCTGCAGTTAACTTGTGACACCGCATTTCTGGCTGTTCGGGAGCGACCCGCTCCGCCTCGCGCTCGTTGAGCAGCGTTCCGCAGCACAGCTCCGCCGCCGCGCACCAACTTCCCGGCTCCCGGGGCGGCGGCGAAAGGCGCCGGGACCCCGCCCGGACAGGCACCGTCCCGACCCGCAGCAGTTCTTACTTACCTTGATGATGCTGCTCCGGCGCGGGGTGGCCTTGGCCGCCTCCAGGAGATAGGCGTCGGGCTCGGGCGCAGCCGCCGGCCCCAGGCCGCCTCCAGGGAAGCGCTCTCCGGCACCGACGGCCGAAACGCCGCTGCGGCGCTCCCTCCTCCTGCCCGCCGCCTCGGGCTGCTCCTCCTCGGCGCGGGCGGCGGCGTCGGGAGGAGCTCGGCCGGCCGGCCTCTCCCTACCGCTCGCAGCCTCTGCCATCGCCCCGCCGAGCGGCGGCAACTTCTGCGGGGCGCTGCGGGGGACGCCGGAGGAGAGGGCGGGATTGCGTCCCGCGGCGCTCCGCTCAGCGCGCGGCGGCGGGGCGGAGGCCGGCTCTCCGCGGAGCGGCCATGCCCGGGGCGGCCAGGGGGTTCGGCTCGGCGGGGCGGGGCGGCGCGGCGCGAAGCCGGGAGCGCAGTAAGCGCGGCCGCAGCCCCGCTCTGTTGTGACAGGAGCCCGGGCGTGCCGTGACGGGCGGCGCTGACGGACGTGGCGCCGCGCCACTCAGCGCCGCCGAAGCCGCCCGCGGGCGCCCCGGCGACCAATAAAAGCGAGGAGGGGGCGCGCCCGCGGGCCGCCCGGAGGGCGTCGGGGCGGTGCGGGGCAGGGCAGGTAGGGCTGCGGGACGCGTGCGGCGTGGGGCTCCCCCGTTCTCGCCCGTAGCTGTGAGGAACGAGCGCGTGCGTGCGGCGGGATGGGCGCGTGAGCGCTACCGTGCCGGCGCGAGGAGGAGCGCGCAGCGGGACTCGAGACGGGCGGCCCCGGGCACGGGACGGAGCGCGGTATTGCGGGCGGCGTCGCCGCCGCGGAAGCGCCTCTCGTCGCGGTGCCACCGACTGCGAGGGAGAGCGCTCGCCACTCTGCGCCGCGAAAGCCTCCGCCGTACCGCGGCCCGAAACGCACCGGGTGAGGCGAGGCAGCGACGTTTCGCGGCCGACGAGACTGCTGCGGTCCCTTCGCAGCCGCGGCCCCTGGAGCAGCGGCTCGCGCCGTTGCAGAGCCGGCAGCGCCCCCTGGCGGGAACGCGGCGGCGGTCCCGTATGACTCCTGCGCGAGGGGCTCGGGACGGGCGGCGCGGAGGGCTGAGCGCCAACTGTGAGAGCTCGGGGAAGGGGAAGTGGGCAGACATGAGAAAGTAGGATACGGAAAGGGCGGCAGTGCTAGCTGATACTCATTAGGTAAGCGAGACTATGCAACACAGCAGTTGTCAGCTTAACGGAGATGAGAACCAGTGGAAAAGTTTGCCTCTGTTTTCTATAGTGATTCAAGTTATACGCATGATATATATGCACAGTACCTACCTCCACACAAAAAAAATGCAGAACTGCCGTCAAGGTTATAGAGACACTTACCACATTCAATATAAGATGCACTAATTAAGGAGTAGATCAAAATCCCCCTAGTTTTCTTTTTCCTCACAAGATCCCATTATAAATTATATCTAAAAAACATACCATAATGCTAACATGGAATAGAAAATACTGCAATAGTAGTAGGACAACAGTCTCTAGCTACAATAACTAAGAATAAATCCAAGCACAGCAACTAGAAAAAGAAAAGAGCCACTTATCTTTAAAAGGCCTCAGGTACACAGAAATTGCCAACCCTTAAATGAGGTCTGGGAAGGGGTGGATTCTGGCTCCATCTCTTCCAGACAATCAGGTGTATTGTATTGTATTGCATGCACCTGAGCACCCCTGGGTTGGCGCCGCCTTCCACCAGGTGCTCAATCACTGCTTCAGGCTGTGACGCATATAAATGGAACTGTTTTGGGTTGCTTTCAGTGAAAAATGAAAATGAAATAAGCAATCCCAGAAGAAGATAACAATACACTGAAGAAATGGGTATTCTAGAGCACGTCATTTTTTGCGTAGGTAGGCTGTTGAGATAACAAAGGCACACATAGTCTCACAGTAGATTTCTCCATAGATTTTTCTGTAGTCTGTGTTTTTTAGAGTTTCTGTTTTACGTTGATGTAGTGCATTTAATGCAACTTTTTGTGTTTCAAAACTGCATGAAACCTACAATGCAAGCATGTGCTGAGATAGGTAGAAAGCAAGGGGTAGGGATTTGTTTTCAGAACCAAGAAATTCTATTTAAGGAAAGCAAGGTGGTAGATAAAAAAAAAAAAAAAAAAACCTATTTGTGTTCAAGTTTGTGAGTTAACAAGTGCCTGCAATGTTTTTTTTTTTGTTTGTTTGGTTGTTTTTTTTTTGTGCGTGTGTGTGTGTGTTCTTTTTTGTATACTTAGCTTACTCTGTTCTTAAGGCATGCTATTATTTCTCAGAGGGTGTGTTCTGTAACATGAAACAACTGAAAACGTCTTTCTGGAGCTTATATAAACCACTAGTATCCCCCTAGAGAGTGTATTTTGGGAAGCTCTTAAATAAAGTGTTCTGCTGGGAGTATGAAAGTGGTGCTTCTGTACCAACTGACCATGACTGATGAAGTATGAAAACTGATGTCTTTTCCTGTGTCAGGAACATTCAATTGGCAAGACTGGGGAAGAGCAGTAGGGAACAAGTTGTCATTTTTTTCAAGTATGCATTCACAATGATAGCAAATCGTATTTTGCTTTAGAGTTGATGAGTCTTGTACAAAGGAAACTCCCTGCTAGATAATTCTTAAAATAGTATTTTTTTAAAGTCGTCTTATTGCGTGAGGTTTTTTGGTGGTGTTACATCCTGAGTAGGCAATTCTAAAACAAAATAACACAGGAATGTTAGAATTTATTTATTAAAAAGTGTACTTGTTGCTAAGCTTTACTCTGTATTTTGCAAGGCAATTACAACTCACATTTTGCCTGTATAATTATTATGATGTTACTAAGCTGGAAAAACAACAACAAAAAAACAAATAGAGTCTGTATTTAGCAAATACAGTTAAAAGATAATAATCTTTGATGTATAACTGTATGTTTTCAATGTCAGTTGTTTTTTTTTCCCAAAAATATTTACATTACTTGATTCAACATCATCTTTTTGTGTTTTTTCTTAGTTCTTGTCTCTGACTTAGTTTTTAAAAAAAAACCATAGTTTTTAAGTAGTATAAATGTTGTTTCATTTTAACTTAGGAAGAAGTAGCTTTTCGATATGCCTCTATTTAATGATTTATTTGTTGTGGCTAAAGTCACTGGTGAATCTTTTCCTCTGACTGTACTGTCAGGTTCAGCCAATGTTTTTAATAATTAGAATATATCAGTTTTGGAAGAGACTGCCAGTTCTTAACTCCTAGAAATAATCTGTTATTTCATTGGCATTGTTCACCCAAACTGATAAACCAATTAAGTATGAGAATAGGTAGAATCAAGACCCAGGGTTAGGTCTCATTATATCCTATTTTACAGCTACTGCTTACTATATAGATGCAGGCCCAAGCACTTGGAGTGGGATGTGTTGATTTCTGTGAGGAAATCAGTGCATATGAAAAGATCATTAAGCCTGCAAAGAGCCATGCAAAAGTTACCAAATACCAGAATTAAGGTTAATTCTGTTCAGTGTGGTGTCCTTTGGTGCACTCGTTGCAATCACTTGATGCTGTATGCTGATGGCTCCTCCCACTCCAGAAAGTAATCCTTGTGAATGAGACTGTTCTCTCTTTGTTCCTCACCTTCAGCCTTGTTGCAGTTCTCACTTTTTTTTTTTTTTTCTTCCCTTTAAACACCATTGAGGGGTACTGCTTTCATTGCTAATGCTGTAGATTTGCTTTATTCATTTGTGCTCTTCTGCAGGTTTGGCTCTTGCCACTGCATTTGTACACATCTTCTTCAGCCCCAGCCTGGGCGTAGTGATGGGTCACTTTGAGTGGAGGAAGAACATCGCTGCTCTGACTCTGCTGCTTGACTTTTGTCACAATACACCACAGTTGTGCCATAGCTGCAGAAGAGAAATAATAGATCTGGTTTAGGTAATGCCTGTTGTGAACAGGGGAGTTCTGAGATAAATTGACTCTCAGAACAATTTTTTCAGAGGCATAGCAATAGCAACATTTGAACTATTTTTTATCAAAAGGGAAGAACAGATTCCTGATTCCTCTACAAAAGTTAGGATCAGCTGTAAAATAAGGCAACATTTGAACTTTTTGAAGGTGGGATCAAAAAATGTCACTTGTTGGTTTCTTTTTGTAAATATTTGAAGAACATTATTTCCTATTCTGATCTTCCAGGACAGGTTCCTTTCCCTTTACATTAACTAAGAGTCAGAACGTGAAGCCTACACCTATCTTCCAATTTTTGGATGAAGTGACTAAAGTTCAACTAGTTAACAAGTAATTGAAAACAAGCATCAGATAAACCCAGAAGCAGTGCTGCACCTTGGGAAAACATTCTAATGCATTGAAAGACTTTATTCATTGGTTTAACTAGTGAAGCTTTCCTGGTGTTTAGTTTGGGGGAGGGAAGAAAAGTCATATTATGTAGAAATTATCTGGAGGATTTGGAGGAGTCTTTTAAACATCAGTTCATATTCATGTCTGATGATACTTAATAATAATGGATCCTGTTATAGGTAGGTGGTAATTCCGTTCAATGAAGTTAGTTACTGGTGACAGTCTTTTTCACAGAGCTCTTTTTAACTCCTGCGATCGTTGCTTTTATTATTTATTTGGCTGTGACTCGTATAGAAATCTAATCGTAGATGCTGCTACTTTTCAGGATATTTGAACTTACTTGTTAACTGCTATGAACAATATCATCCATTTCTTCCTTTCTGTGGTAATTACCTACCAACAGGTGCAATTTCATGCCAGTATACTATTTAGCAGTGCTTTGTGTCCTTGCCAACTCGATGGATATATTCACTGTTAAAATGTGCGGCACTGTGGTTCCCAAGCACTTACATGCATTTTATGGGGGAACATTTGTCTTATTGTGAAGTGTATGGCTGCTGGGGAAGCAGCGTTAGTGTAAAATGATATTTTTAGTCTGGAGTTCTTTTTAGTGATGAAAGAAGGCTTTCTGTTAATATCCTTTATGGGAACTGTTGAGTCGTGGCTTGAACCACTGATTGCTTGAGTCAGCCCTGGGAGCACAGGTGAAGGCAATTCAGCTGTGTGACTGGCAGGAGTGCAGCCTGGCTGCACCTCTCCTAGACCCCATTTAAGGTCTGACTGCCACTGGGGAAGGATCTCTTTCTGGAGATCCCTCCCTTTGCAGTTTTCCACTGTGAGCCTAGGACGTGGGTCAGCATTTCATTTATTTTTGATTGTATCTTTCTACCACGATAATCTTTCTAACTATAAACCTGTAAAATACCATCCTAACCACACCACTCTGCTAACTTTACATTTGTTAATTGTACATATCTGAATTAAAAAGCTCCCTTTAACATCTATAGTTTTGCCACCTCAGAAGAAAATTGCTAGCAATGCCAGAAGTAACCATGTTCATATTTACTTTGCAATTATAATTTTTTGAGGCAATTTGTGAGTATACCAGGCATGGAACCTAGGCTATACTTCTGCCTGTTAATTAGGCATCTTAATCATGTGCAGCCTGCGCTACTGAAGTGGCAGCTTGTCCACTCAAACTGCTCTGTAACGTGAACCAAGCAGGTAAGTTAGAATGACTGGGATATATTTGCTTCAGAATTGGACTTCTCATCAAAACAAAAATATTATACCAACTATTAACGCAAACTATGTCAGTGATAGAAGTGCAGTGATTCTTTTAGATTTCCAGTACTTGATTAGCTACCCAGGAAGAGAGTTTAAAGAGCCAAACTCTCATCTGTTTCATTTCAGAGATGTCTGATGAAAAAAATGAAGGCAGTTTTTACCTGTGTTTTTGTCAGCTCCTAAACTAGCTTATAATGGTGGTAGATGTGAGGGAGGGGAAAAAGATGCAGGAACCCTATAAAGTCTATGTATTCTTATGCTGAAACTGAAGTTAGGCAGACTTTGGCCCAGTCCTTGATACCTCTTCTAAATACATGCTTTCATGTGGCTAGACAGATGGTTCTGAAGACGTGCTAAAAACACGCATGTCTGTTTCTCATGCATGCAAATTTGACCCCTCTTAATCATTAGAGAGTCATCCCAAAGAAAATAGAAAAGATGAAAATGTAATCCCCAAAGTAACTTACATTCCCTAGTGTTAATTGAACAGGATTTTAAGAAGATTAAAAATACTTTCAATTAGATATGAAGTATATTTAATCTTTTATTACAAAATCTCTTGTTGCTAAATGTCAGGAAAGAAGCTATTCTAAGGACATGGAAAAGAACAGCTAATGACTAATCTATGTGAGCTTATTTTCCTGAAATTTGGTGCTGTGGGAGTGCTAATGTGCTTAAGTTGAAAGTATCGTTAACCACTGTTTATCTATATCTCCTCTGAATTGGGTTAAATAAGCTTGTAGTTAAAATCCATATTGTCTATACTAACTCCCACTGTAGCTTACAACAGCATAAGTGAAAGTGAAGCACTTTGTGAATACTCACAAATGCAGTGCTTTACATTCAAATGCACAAAAGAAGTGAAAATTCTGCCTCTGCTTAGCAAACTTGCAAGACACCGTCATATGCTACAAAGCGCTGTAATTCCTGCAGAAGGCCTCTTCAAACTTCTTGAACACATAAGAACTCTTGTTTTTGATTGCTCTGGTTAGGGCTCATGATGCAAAGGACCTGTTCACAAGCCCGTAAGAGAAATCACCACGTTCATCTTCGTAAATTGTACTTTTATTTTAAATAAAACTGCATTCTATGTGATAGAGGCAGAAGTCAATCTCTTAGTTACAACTTATGTGACATTTTTATGAATTTGAGAGCAGGAAGGAAGTACATTAACGCTTGTATTTCTGTGAAAGGATCAAAAGATGCTAGTAGGTAAGGTAAGCTAGCCTTACCTACAGAGAAGTAACACAGCAAAAGAGGCAGTGTGTCTTTTTGAAGGTCAAGCAATCAATCAGTGGAAGAGTAGTCTGTTGCCAGGCTCAGGTATTGCTCATAAAATTGCACTTGCCTTTTTGAGCCTGGAGACCTCGTTTCCTCTTTTCTCCTCCCAAATAATTTTGTCTCTATTTTTGTCTTTTGGTTTTTTCATTTTATCTTTCTTTACTTAGCCTCTGACTTTCTCTGATGCTATAAAAAGGACAAAAGGAAGAGCCGAGAGGAACCAGCACAGCCAGATTCTTGTCTTTGTCCAGCACTGCCTTTTAATTTGTGTGAGAAAACAGTAGGAGAGATCACTTCATGCTGCGCATATTGCTGGTGTGCAGAGTCAGGAAAAACAGACACTCCTGATTTGCTTTGAGAATGACTCCCTAATCCAGGATGCTCTTTTGTTAATGAAGCAGCCCCATGGTGCTAGGGCAGCCCACTAACTTTTGTTGTAATATTTAAATCCTGTGCACATGGCAACAATTTTTGCCAGCTCTGCTCCACTAGCTCTTCTTACATTTGTGTGTTAGATTTTCAGGTTTTCATTTGTTAAGTTATACCAATAAAAAAGAGAATTTTTTTCCACTATTTGTGATCATCCTATATTTGTCACAGTTGTCTTATTTTGAATGTAAATGACCTAGATTTAATTTCGTAACCTGAAAAGGTGTAATGTAGAAGAGCCAACAATTAAAACTATGCAGAATATACTTTCATGTCCTTGAATATTTTGGTATTCTTTCAGCTGTTCTTACTTTGGTTTCCCTACATCAAGGTATGAAGCAGGTGAAAGGCTCTGCCTGTTGTTCTTTTACAGAACATGACAAGGTATAAAATGTCCTAGATATGGAAGTTAATTAAGATCAATGTAATTAAGTCTGGTGTAGTTAGAAATGTGAGTATCCCCAAAAGCATCTGAAGCAGTTCAACAGATTTGCCTTAAATTCAGATGCTAGTTAATGCAGACTGAATTTCTTTGTTGACAAGCACTGAGCTGGAGGACGGCTCATGGAGTGCTGGGCAGCTCCCAGCAAGTTAGCACACAGCTTCTGCTCAGCAGTGCAGGGTGAGAGCAGAGTGGTTAACCAAGTTACTTTGAGATGAAGAAAACACAGGCTGTGAGGCTGTTCTATCTTTATAATCCCTTATGCTTTGGTTGAGCCATATGGCACAGATTATCCCAGGGCACAGGTGATGCTGATCTCCTGCTTGTAAATTAGCTGGTGCATTGATGAATTGGATGACAGTGTGACCTGTAGTGAATTACCACACAGTTCCTCCCCAGCAGTCAATGGAGCATTGTACTTTCATTGAGCTTTACCTTGACAAGAGAGGAGGGCAGAGATGTTGGCTGATGGTTGGGTCTCTCTCCAGCTCCTGTCTACAGATGGACCAGATCCTGCATTTTAACTCAGCAAGATGCAGTTTTTGGCCATGTGAGTGTGTAGGAGCATGGTGTGAAGCTGCCTCCGTGCTGATGTGGTTTTTCAGTGCTGTCACTGCAAGTCCTGTAACCAGGCCCAGTCTCCCAGTGCTCACCAGCTCCCAGCCTTCCTGCTCCTGTCAGGAGCTGCTGAGGAGACCTTGACCAAGACTTTACTCATCAAAGGGCAGAAAGGTAATCACTAAAGAGGCTGCAGCTGCAAGGACACAGCTTGTTGCAGGGAACCTGAACCAGCCCTTAGGCACATCGAGGGAGGTGATTGCCTCAGCCTCTCCATCTCCTCTGGCACCAAAGTGGGGCAGTAGGTCCCATGTTTGTGCCAGATCGACCTGCCTCCTTTCCATCATCTCTGGTGAAGACTTTTCCTTGCTCTTGCCTTGGAGGGAGGTTGGGATGATGTAGATACTACACCTCAGCCTAGGAAGCTTCGCTCTAGGTTTTGCTGGCACTACATGGCAAGTGCAAGAGTCCTTACATTCACTAGCAAATGCTGACAAGCGGGTCAGAGCTGGACCTCATTCAGCCTCGAGTAAGTCTCTGACCTGCTCTCAGCCTTTTGATGGTTTGCATGAGCAGCAGAGAGATTTTCTGTGCTAAGTGAATGTCTTTCTATCTTAGAAGAGGCTGTGCTGTTAATTCCTGTGCTTGGCAAGGCTTCTGCACTTGCGTTTTCTTCTGAATCGTGGAGTTCAATGGTACAAACCATTCTGCCACTATAACTGAGAAACTCTGGCAAATTGAGCACCCATAGCATATACATGTGTAAAATTTTAAAATGAGTTTTTTCCTTTAACTACATAAAGAAAAGTTCCCAGTTACCTTCTTCCATGCTTTTCTCTCTAATCATTAAAGCACAGAAATGACTGCTGACTACGAGGGGAGATAGAAAGGGAGATTTAGATTGGACATTGGGAAAAACTTCTCTGAAAGAATGATCAGACTCTGGAACAGGGAGGTGGTGGAGTCACCGTCCCTGAAAATGTTCAAGAAACATTTAGATGTTGTACTGAAGGACATGGTTTAATGGGAAATATTGGTGATAGGTGGACAGTTGGACTGGATGATACTGGAGGTACTTTCCAACCTTGGAGATTCCATGATTCTATCTATAATCCTAGTAGGAGTGTCCAGTGGCATGGACCAGGCATAGTAGGTTTCCATGTTACGGGGTATAAATTCTTGTACTGTGACTATATGGGGAGCAAAGAGTGAATTTTTCACCTTGACTTCCAGACTGAACGTAGTGGAAGTGTTTTGGATGAGAGGAAGCTGAACAAACATAGCTAATTAGAATCAGAGCTGCCTTTTCACTGTATTCTGATGCTTGCTTAACTTGCTCCTTGGTTTGCAGTTTTTCAATATTTATTTTACATTAATTCAGATGGATTTCACTGAATATGATTTACTCACCTTCTACTTGGCATCTTTATTTCAGCTTAATATTCATCTGTGGCTTGAGTAAAATGAATATTTCAAGTGCTAAATTATGTACACACTGCAGCACTTCCAAGACCTTTGTGCAGTTTTCTGAGTTTCACCCCTTTCTTGACATCTCCTAGAAAATGATGGGAAACTTTTGTTGGCCTGTCAGAGAGCAGTGCCTGGCTTCAGCAGGCTGCATGCTTTGAGACATGGATAGGAGACTGATTTAGCAGTGCTGGGAGATGAAGGCTTCCTCCTAGGACACTGACCCTGAGCCCTTTGCTTTCCCTTTCAGCATAGGTGGGCTGTTCTCTTCTACCTCTTTTTCCCTTTTGCTGTGAGTTTCTCAGCGTTAAGTGTTTTCTTGGCTGTGCTTTCTGGGTTTTATTCTTCTTTCTCCTTTTTTTCCATTTTCCCCAGTGAAGGTGGTGTGGCTCCCTGGCAATTGCCATAGAGATTGCAGAACATTTATCTGTACCTTTGTTTTTCTGTCCCTCTGCAAAGGCACTCCAGCTCCTCTGTAGCTTGGCTGGCTGCAGCAGCTGCCTCAGCCCACACATCAACTTTCCCTGCTCCCAGCCATGAGCAGAAAGCCCTGCAGGCTGGTGAGATGTGTGCCTGTGTCCTGGTATGGACAGCTGTGCTACTTCATTTTACTTCAGGCTCACAGTAAAATCACACTGATCTATGCACAGCAGTGGAGGACACTGAATCTCCATCTACTTCTGCCTTTGGGCTGCTGAGGACCCTGCTCAGATCAGAGCAGTGAGAGGGCCAGTGCCTGTGAATGATGGGGTACTATGAATCCTTGCTTGCTTGGGCTGACAAACAGGAGAGATGCAGCTGGCCAAAGCAAGGGTCAGGAAATTTACCACACTCAGTCCTTTTATTTTTCTTCTTCTGTACTCTTACCATAATATAGGGCCCCTCATTAGTGGTAATACAAAAGACAAGAGAGAACTGCTTTTGGCAGTGTATTGTATAAGACAGAAGATATAGCTACCACTGATCAGCTTTCAGATCACCAAGAAAAGTACTAGTCACAATTCAGTAATAAAGGAGGAATAGCTTGCCCCCTTTCTGAGGATCAATGCTCGCCCAAGAACTTCCAGAGGAGGTGATTTCCAAGTAGAGGTATTTCCCTTTGGCTGCCAGCCCTAAAATGAGGTTGGGGAGGGTCCTTCTGATTCCTCAGGAGTGTAAGTGAATTGCTTCCAGCTGTGCTCCCAGGTCTGGCCTCACCCCTTCATCAGGTGCTCAATCATTGGTTCAGGCTGTTTCCATACAGACTAGGCTTCATGTGGAAACTAATTCAAGTGCTGAGATTTGATGTCTTCGTGAATATGATTATCCAAAAGAATGATTTTTACTTGGTGTCTTTGTACATGCTGTTCCAGAGCTCTTGTATGTTGATTCAAAATGATCAATATGCTTTCAAGAAGGTTGTACTGAATCTTTATGACAAAGTATTAATAAAAGTAAGTCAAGCAGTTGTACAATTCAGAGAACTTAGAGCTTTTACTGTTCAAAAGCTAGAGTATTGGGAATGTGGCATGCAGAATAATCAAAGTTATCTTAAGAGTCTGTATTTTCCTTCCATCAGAAACATGTAGAAAAAGTTTTCGCTTTATGTGGTAAAAAGGAGCAGAATATCAGGGAACTTTGAAAGGTTCAGAAAGAACTCCATTTGAATGGAGTTTATCAATCACTATAAGATGAAACCAATCCTGGTTCCGTCTAAATCTTAATGAAGAAGGAAAATTATGAACTGAGTCTTATGTGCAGCATCAGGTAACAGTTGGATGTTGCAGAAAATATTACCTTTGTCATTGTCAGTGGGATGGGGGATTTGACTAGATTTGATATGGAGAGATGACTGCCTTCCCTGGAAAGATTCAGGTAGAAGAGACACTGTGATAGGGTAAATAAGATAGAACAAAGACTTTCTGATCACAGCTGGTTTCAGTAGGCTTATTTTAATAGGATAACTTCCAGCCGAGGGTGAGCAGAGCTGATGACTCAGTTCAGTGCAGTGAAGGAGTTGTAGGTTTTTTATTTTCAGTAGTTATGAGATTTCCTGTTCCCTGCTGAAACCATTATTAAAACGTTAAAAGATCTGAAGAGATGGAAAGCACCCCACTCGTAGTGTTTGCTTTCCACCCAAGTGGTAACTTGCAAGGCAGTTTTACCAGCCAGTCAGAATCAAAATAAATTTTTACTTAAACTTTGTAAAATCTGCCTCATCATTCATGAAAGGAAGAGTTGTTCTGTGGAGAAGGCAGTGACTTGGCCCTCAAAAGACTAAAGCTGAGTTTGAGACATCCTGAGTTGTTTTGCGAAGAGTGTCTAATCTTTGTATATCCTTCTAAAACGTGATTGATACTTTACTAACCAGCCTGGGATGTCTTCTCTTGCAAGTCCTTTCTGACAGTGACAGTGCTGTATGTTCAGTGTATTGCTGTCAAAGAATACTGATCTTGTCTGCAGACTCTGTACTCCAGCTGAAGAATAGCTATAAAAACAGTGCAGGATGTTAAACTACATATAAAAACAACTGGAGAGTAACCAGATTACTCTCCAGTATGCTCGATTGTTGGCCAACGTTACTCAGTAATGTATCAACTGTCACAGCCTCTGGCTTTCGCTGCTTTTGAAGATTAGTGCTTGTCCTGTGTCTGATGGGTGAATGATTTAGGTCTTAAAACTATCCCAGCAGAGATTCTGGGCCACTGAGATGATAAATATGAAATAGTTAAAATTATTACTTTCTCCTCTTGCTGTTTTGAGGAAACAGATCAACTAGATAACAGCTTTGAGTTAACCCAGATGTGCATATACTTCCCCCGGAACTGGAGCCTTGCATGTGTTTATGATCACAACAGCTGGATAAGTACATCCCCTCTGGCACAGATGAACCAGTGGAAGCAGCTGCCGGCCTGAGCACCTATCTGGTACCCAGAGCACTGGCTGCTGTTGCGGTGCTGGGGCCGGGTTTCATACTGTCATGGCTTTGCTGAATGATGTTGCTGGAGCTGAAATAAAACTGCAGCAGCTGAAGCCTACGGCACTGCTGGGTGAAGGGTGTTCCAGCTGTTCTGATCACTGTAGTTTCCAGAAAGTTATCTGCATTTCTTCTCCTAGAATACTCTGAAAAATGCTGCAGGGCATCAGCAAAGGACACAGTGCCTAGTGGCTCCAGCACTGCTCCAGTCCTAAGGGAGGAATCAGTTTGAATGCAGGAGTCTGTGTGCATCTGTGTCTGCAGCAGGCACTGAAATTCTCTCTTCTTTCTTGTGCCATTGAGCCCAAGAATCTACCTGCTCACCTAGCTCACTGTGAGTGCTCTGGGCCTTTGGGGCAGCTGAGTGCCAGCTTGCCGAGGGCCATTTTTGGGAAACTTGTGATGACCTCACCTTAGTGGCTTGTCCTGTTGTTCATGTCTGTGGTGTCTTCAGTGTCCCCACCTGGTGACATGTGGGGATATTGCCACCCTCAGCCACCAGTGGTACTCTCTGCGGGTGGGGCTGTGCTTGATTTCTTTGAGAGACAGTTCAGAAAGTAAGCAAGGAAGATCGGTGTTCCACAGCAACACATCATCAGAAGCCCAAGTACACAAAGAAAGAAAATGGTGGTCTCAGTAGAAATCATCTGAGTGAAGTCAAAAGTGTCTCTAAATTTTTAATTCTTCTTGCCAAGATTTTCCTCATAAAAGAAAGTTGAATTTTGAGCATAAGCTCATTTTTGGTTGTCGAATCCTCCTTTTTGTTTGTTTGTTTTCTGTCTTTGAATGTTTAACCTTATTGCACTGATTTCCTGGCTATTCTTGCCTGAAAGCTTTACTGGACCATGACTGAATCCTTTTGTCTTGCCTGCCAAATAAAGCAGATTGTCACAAGCAAAACTTGTGTATCAAGTTTTGCAGACAAACCAGAAAAGATCTTGGATGTTTCACTTCTTCTGAAATTGCTGCCAGATCTCATGGGCTGTCATATTTAAGTTACATGGCAAAAGACTGCTTTGCAATACCTTTGTAGGAGCCTCGCTGAACTGTCTTTTCTAAAAGCTGGGCAGTACTTCTGAGCAGTAACTTGCGCACAAGAGCTTCACAACTGAAGTGTTGTGGTGATTCTGTTTCATGAGGCGTCCCATGAGGTTCAGGGGGGTTATCTGGTGAGTAGGAAACCTTGTGAACCAGGATTGCAAGGCTCAGTGTTGAACACAGGCTTTGTGAGCGGCTTTTTATGTGCCAAGAAACAATGTATTTTTATAACATCTGTATTCTGCAACAGAAATGTTTTACAAGAAATTTGACAACAAGCAGGTTTTGGATCTAATTACTTAAAATGCTACCTCTTTTGAGACCAAGAAATATACTTTGTGCACCAGGCAGCTATGTATCCATCATGTAAGTACAAATTTTAGCACCAGACTAAGCCTTGCAGCAGGTTTTGATGACCTTAATGTTTGATGTAGCCCTGAAAGCTCGGATCTCTATATTATAACAATTTCCACTGGAATATTGTGATAATGTACCTTGATTTTAATGTGTTTTATAATGATCTGTAATGTTTGGCATTAGACATTGCCCTGCTATTGCTGGGTCACCAGCCTCTAGGCGTGCTCTCTCAGTCAGGCTTACTTTCCAAAAGCAGAGACTGCCTCATCCAGAGTTCTAGACCTCTATGGAGGCCTGAGCGTATGTAACATCAGCTGGGTTTTCTTTTTGGTTGTAGTTGGGCTGGACAGATGTCCTGTCTGCCTGTAAGAATCCTCTGCTCAGCTCCTGCGAAGCATAGTGTGCCCTCATGGCCACGCTGCAGCTGGTCTTGGTAAGCAGAAAGCAGACAGGCTCAGTGAGCTCAACTGTATTTTTGAGGCTGCTTTTCATTCTGGAGTGAATGCAAGTTACCGATACACACTTTGCAAAGGAGACATGTTGCATTTGACTCCCAGTTCAGGAGGGAGAGGAGTTTTGAGTTTTAAGACTGTTGGAACTTGAGTAGAAGGCTGGTTCTTCAGAGGCTGTGTCTTTTCATAGCGATATCTCAAAGCTTTCTGCAAATAATGTTGGTAAAATTTCCCAGTGGAAGTCTAACCACCAATCAGCAGAGGTGGTGAAGGCGAGTGGGTAGGTAAGAAACGTCATCCCCTCCAAGCAGTCTATTTTAATTTTATGTTGTGAAACAAGGAGGCTTTAGGTATGCCAGCCAAGTATTCTCAAAAGAATAGAATTATCTGTATGTTTTATCTTCTGAGACTTTTTTTCCACCTTTCTATGGGGAATTAAGCTGTCATTTGATAAAGTGGGTCTGTGATGCTGTGTGCCTGTGTCCCAAACTGTTGTCAGAGTGGGAGGAGTTACATAACTGTCAGGAGGAGATCAAAATTGCCACTGTGCTGGGCTCTTTACATGCAAAGGGTATTAGGGGAATAGACATATAAGTGTAAGATTAAATAAATAGAGCAGAGAGAATGAATCTCAATGATATACAGGGAATAAAATTGTAGTTTTAGTTGTGATTTAAGAGTTTAAAAGGGCAATGGCAGAATAGGGGTAAAATCAGTTTTCTTCTTTATGTTACAAACAGATGAGTATTTTCATCGAAATTCCTTTTCAGTCCAGTCTGAGCTATCTTACATGACGTCCTGCAATCTTTCTAGATTCTAGTCAACTTTGCAAGTTTTATATCGAATGGAAATTTATATCTTGGAAAAGATAACATTTGTTAAGAAAATACTCCTTAAAAATTCCTAACAGGTAGTACTCTTGTGACTACTAGCTTCCTAAATGCCCAATAGAAGAACGGTGCAACATTTGACTTTGTGCGTGCTAAGAAATGAACGAAGAATGCTAAATATTGTCCCTGTTTGGTTTGAAAGGGACCCATGCGCGTGCTAGAGCATGCATATACATATGCACAATACGTATTTGGAGCAGAACTTCCCAGAGGGGCTCACACTGCTCACCTTTCTCAACTCCTGATGTAAATGTAGACGGGAAGTAGCTCCTTTCTAAAAGAACATTTGTTTCCACCAGGCATTTAAAGAGTTCTCTTAAAATTGGTAAACAAAAGGGGAATCCTGTAGCCTCATATATAATTTTTCACATACTAATGCTCATTCCTGTGTGGTCTACTTTCTTACTTCTTCAGAACTTAGTGTAACAGAGGTAAATTTCCATCACTCAGGCATACCTCTCCTTTTCTTTTCTTAAGCCTGATAGCTAGGTAACAGCCCTACAATGCCTTCATAATAGTAGCACACAGCCACAGAAGATGTCTGATGGACAAATGCAGATGGCAAAAAGCCAGACTAACTTGAGTTTGAGTAACAATAGCACTTGAAGGAATTCCAAGAGGGACCCTGCCACAAATTCATGTGAAGAGGCAAAATCATCTCTCAGCACTCAATAGGAGAAGAAAGTCTATGGACCCTTGAGGATTATTGACTTTTCTTGCTCTTTGCCTTCGACAAATCATGCGGTCTGCACATCATCCAGGGCTCACTCTTTTCATGGTCTTATCCTCTTATCCCCATGGTGAATGTTGCTAATGTGACATGGACATCACTGCAGAAAGCACTCTTTCCCAAGTTGTCTATGGAATGAAGAGAATCAATGGAAATGCCCCTGGTGCATCTAAAAGGATATATTAGTTCACAGTAATTCCTTAATGTCACCTATAAAAATGAAAAATGCACAACTTCATTAAATGTAAATGTTTTCAGAGAAACAGGAGAAAAGAATGGGAGGTGATGGGAAGGAGAAAGTCATTCTCTTCTCCATTCATGATTACAGTGGCTGAGTCTCACTGAATTCTTCTGAGTTCTGCCTCCCCACTTGATAATGAAAAACAGGGCTGGAAACAGTGGCTTAGCTGTAACAGCACTGCAGCTGGGGAACTGTTCATTACTAATAGCCTGTGCTGATATGGTGTTATGGAAAAACTCTTCAGTACCTCTTCTATATTTCAAGCACTCCTTATTTTCTTTCCTTCCTCTCTGCGCACTCTTGTAGCCTGCAGCTAGAAGGTCCCATGCATCCTGTTATACATTTGGATTCCTACCATTGCAACTTGACTCTTCTGTCAGCTTTTTTCAAACAACTTTTGGTGTCAAGCTAATGAAGACTAGATGTATAATCTTAATGAAAGACTGATCCCAGATACTTTTTTATCTTATACAGTAACACATGTTTCATGAGCAGAAATTTTGGAAATCTGGCTTCCCTTACCTGATGTTTCTCATTTTCGTGAAGAGAACTGTAAGTAAAAATACATGCCAAGATTTTTAAACACAACTGGGAAGTTAACACCAACGGCTTGTGATCTGCATTTCCCTCAGAGCTTAACAAAATACTTGATGCCACTACTTGTCACAATTTCTGTGCTATGCCAGCTGTTGTCTGATTATTATTGTGTTCATAATAAAGAATTGTATGGCTAGAGATAAAGCTGAGCTGTGATATGGAAATGCATCACCATTAGTCGCAGATGAACCAGTGATGTACATACTCCTAAAATGTACTTTAGGAGACATTTTTGTTTTCTTTTTATCAGCCTGAGAGGAGATGCCTTTTGAGCAATTTGCTTGCCTATCAAGTATTTGCATGCCTAAGTGAAAGGAAACTAGCATCTGGCTGAGGGGCTGCATGTATTCAGAGCTGCTGGTGTGAGAGCAAGTCAGTTCCCCTCTGTAAGACTGTTTGCTCAGCAAGATAAGTATGCCCTGTTGGCAAGTGTGCACTGGCATGGCAGAATTCCCTTGCACAGTGTGAAATGCAGCTCGGAGAGCTGCCACTGGGGCCAAGCTGATAGAGGCCATTTTATCATAATACGAATTTTCAAGTCTGTAACAAACTGAACACATTGAATTCCTGGTAGTGAATTTAAGCGTAAACACCCTGTACTACTGAGCAATGACTCCCTTCTATCTCCCCAAGAGATTTCTTACCAGAAAAGAAAATTGTAAACTTTGCCTTCCTCAAAGAAATTTGATCCCATGCATCCTTGATCTTTGATCTGTTTGTTGAAAAATGTGATGTTCAAGGAGATTGGATGTCCCTAGGCAGATGTGTGATGCCATTTCTTTAATGGCATCTACGTATGCTTTAAAATCAAGAAGTACAATTTCAGTGTATTATTTTATCTTTTCCAGGAAGAAGAGCTTCTTTCTCCTTACACCCACAGCCCAACAACAGATTGAGAAACACACAGATATGCACAGATGTATAGTCCAGTTCTTCCTTTCTCCCTCTAATTACAAGACTGCATAGTTTTCTGTGAAACAAAATAACTATTTAATTACTAATAGTATATAAGGTCTGCTTTTTACCTCTGCTCACCCCACTGCTGACTTAAAAATTTATCTCCCCAGCATAAGTCCTTTCTGGGCTCGACCTTCCTTTTCATGGTGAGTTTGGCTGCTAAACATGCAGTAAGAGAGCAGGGAAGAGGGCTGTAGTTCAAATAAATCCCATGATGATTTAACAAGTAGTTTTGCTGACCAGTATTACCCATTGTACTGACTAATACTTGTCAGTTATGCTTGCAGGATGTAATGGAGGTGTCTGGCCTACCTGCAAGGAAAACAGTGAGTATTACAAGCTGTAGCCTGGGGCTGACTGCTCCATGTGACTGACCTGCTTTGGACACCATAACTAGTTCACTGAAAGCTAGTCTGACCCTCTCTCCAAAGCATTGCCTTTTTGCTGCTTTCTTTCTGCTTGATCATTTGTCTCTATTTACCTCCTATCTCTTATTTGCCATTGAGATCGCAAGCACTTTCTGAACATTCTTAAATTCTTCTCATGCAAACACAAAAGGATCCCAGACCCAGAGATGTTACTGCAAGAGCCATAAATGTTCTCACTGGAAGCCACAGTCAAATTTGGTGAGGTGTGATAGTCTTGCCAAAATCCACGTCAACTTTCACATATACCACTGGCTTTGTTTCGAGGGACTATGTAAGCACAAGTCCTTACCTACTGCCACATTATTTGAAATCAGTCACTGGATGCTCTTTTGTATGCATCCTAAGAAAGCGTACTGTTCACTATCCAGAAATTTCAAGCCATGATGGGAAGGTATGATGCAAGGGTTGTTTTGGCACTGTGCATGCTTCTGGTTGTGAATGCTGAGATCTTGCCTCACTTGACCAGGGAATATAGTGAAGTTCTTCCCTCAGTAATTTGGTACAGCTTGCTGGTGGCTTTCTTTATTGTTCCCTCTAAATAGCAACATGCAGTGGTAGTGTAACACAATGAAGTTTTAACTCCTTTGTACAATTGTTTTTACTCCCCATCAGTAACATTTTTAAAGACACCATCAAGCAAAACATAACTTAAAGCTTCCTGTTGTTTCTTTATGAAATCTGAGTACAAGGAAACTAACAAGCAAGTTCAGTTATTGTACCTGATGTATCAGTACAACACTGATGCATCAGTGAAGAAAGAGTAAAGAAACAGAAGGTAATTCAGTACCTTATTGAATTAATCTTTTTCCTGTCTTCTAGAAAGCAACAAGTTCAGTGCTCTTTGAATCCTCAATAAAGAAACAGTCAAATATCTGGTGTTTCAAAGGCATTTTTTGAGGCTCACTTATGACCATACTGACTAAGAACCCAATTTGTGGATGCTAAGTTGTTAATCAAACAAACTCCAAAATACTTAATCTGTATTTTTGCACATCAGTTGTCACCCTGTTACACCCTAGCTCCAGGAAAACACATAAACCTGCAGGTAAATTCATCCCTATTTAAGACTGCACATAAGCATCTGCTTAAGTTGCACTTATTTGTATTGCTAGACCCTTTCCTGGTTTTGGAGTCTTTGCAAAAGCTAGCCCTCCTGCTTTACTGAGAATCACAGTGGATGAAAACAAATCATACCTACAATCTACTGGGGAACACTGGCTTTGCGTGCCTCTGAGTGTGACTGATATTCTGGAACAGGAGATAGAGCTGTGTCATTTGACCAGTATTCATTCACATGCAGCATAAATCTGTCAGAAGCTGAACAGTTAAAAAGCATCACAGGTGCATACCCGTGCAGTTAAAAGATGCAGCTATAGGACTGTCACACAGGAGTTTTGACTGTGACTGAGAATGGAGAGTTAGGCTCCATGCTGTTGTAGCTGCCTTCCTACCACTGCACTCACAGTTTTGAGAAGCAGACATGAGGTCTAGATAAATGTGCGGGTTAAAACATAGCAGAAGCAGAAGAGGAGCCTGGGGCTAAGTGACAGATTACATAGTTTAGGCGGAAGTGAAAAAGCCGAAAGTATCATTAAAACTTGGTAAGTCCACACACTATTTATTAAAAGGCATTAGCTTTCTTACAACATGAGAGCCCTTCTGGTGTCCTGTTACAAACCCGCAGAATGGGATGGGGTGACAGAAGAAAGAATGTCCTGTGTCTTTTTTTTTCTCTATTACATGTGTGTAATTTTAAAGAGTTTTACCAGCAGATCTGTTGTTTACTACCTACTAGACTTTGGATTACAGTTCCTTTCTGCATTAGAGTGTTGAAGCCAACATCTTCCTGCTTCTCATGTCATGTCTGGACAGGGGCACCCATAACTAGGCTGTTATTTATCCTGTTGTGCATCCTCTCCACCTGTCAATTTACTAACAATAACTATCAATTTTTTTAACATATTTACAGAGAAAAATCAAACACATTTCTCTGAGACTGATCTTTCAGTTCCAGATTACCTAGATTTGTATCTGAACCATCACAACTGAGAATATAAAACAAACAAAAAACACCCTAGTAAGCATCTAGCTTTAATATTGCTTGCTGTGGTTTAAGGATATAAAGCTTTTAGGTTCTGGAGCCTTTTCATGCTGCTTAAAATGGACTTCAGAAATTTCTTTTTGATCGTTGTGCACATGCAACAATAACAGCTGAGCACCTAACTTCTGTGAGTGCCCAACAACACAAGCTTTTCAATAATATCTAACTCCCAACAATGTGGAGGATATAGTCTAAAGCCTGCCAATTAATGGCCTATTCGTGTTGTTCATTCTTGTTAGCTAAAAGCATGAGGCTGACAGCTGACAAGAATGATAATTTCATTCTTTGGATACCAAAGCTTGTACATTCAATTTTTCTTTCTGGGAAAGAAAGAAAAGGAAGGAAGGGAGGAAGGGAGGAAGGGAGGAAGGGAGGAAGGAAGGAAGGAAGGGAGGAAGGAAGGAAGAGAATTTTATAGCTTTGTAGGATGTAATTGTTTTTTGGTTTTGTCTCCTACCTGAACTCATACACCTAATGATTACATTTGTTGTCAACACCTTTTTCTCAACTAACTGAACCTAAAGCACCTTTGCTGAGCTTGATCCAAGCCCAGCAGAAATCGGTAAAATCCCTTTAGAAAACTCCTTTTTTTCTTTTTTTCTTTTTAATTTTAATGTTTTGGATGCCTTCTCACAGAGAATTTGCAATGATTTAGAAACATTCTTATAGCTAGCATGATCTAGTTAGGCTTGTAGGGAAATGTAATAATAGAAAACAAATTATTTGATTTAAAAAATGAAAAACAACAACAACAAAATCACAGAGACTATTAAGTACTATTAAGGTAGGAAACTTCTGTTTCTTCCCTTTATATCAACTGGTTTAACAAAAGGCACAACTTTTCTAAAAACTGTCTTAGATATAGTCACCAAACCTTGCAAACAAGATGCACGATCCACTAGGAATTCTCAGAAGACCCCTTCTTGTATTTCTTCCTAGAACCAGAATTTCTCATTCCTTTGTTTACTTGAAATACCTTGGGAAAGGAAGAAGCATGACCTTCATTCACAAATGAATCATTGTTGGAGTATCTGGAGCAATACTTCAAGAGAAAAATAACTTTAAGCACAGTGAGTATTTGGATGGCTATTCAAAAATCAAACTCAAAAGAATCTTTCTTGCCATCCACTCTTCTAATCTCACTTTGAAGTCACCCAACTGATCAGCTGGGTATATTTGTGTAAATATACACAACTACCAGGGAGTATCAGGCTCTCAATATACATGCCTTCTGACTTCTGTATTCTCAGTATCTATATCTGACCCAGGATCAGCACAGTTTAACAAGTACTTTCATTACCTTCATTTTTCTATCTATTTTAGGGCACTCTTTTTAAGGCTTTGTTTTGTTTTGTTTTGCTGTAATGTGACTCTAATTCTATTTTAAGTCGAAATGTTGACAAGCGTATGCTTCCTCCATAGATTTAGAGTTTGTGGGTGAATAGTATGTCTCTGTACCACATTTAGCTTTGTGCTTTGCTGGGACAGACTGTTCCAACACTTTTTTTTTTTTTTTTTTCTAGACCTCACCTTTCTGCCCATATGAAATACATGTCGCTTGCTATTTCCTCTCTCTCTCCTGTATAATGAACTAGTTCATTTCCTATGCTGTCTTCCTTTTACTATCTAGTCTTTTCTACATTGTGACTATCCTTCAAGTTGGAAATAGCCTCTTCAGACGAAGTGCTGTGCTTGATTGGTGCTTTGTACTTTGCATAACCGTGATGATCTTGTGGCCTGGTGTCTCTGGAGAAGATGATGGAATGTGATGCTGTTGCTCCCCAAGGAACTGAAGGGTGTTGGATCTACATCCTATGATTCAATGCCAAACTATGGTATGAGATTCTAGGCATTTCCTAATGTCTCTGTTTTCTTTTAAGCAGGAGTTGCAGTTGTCATGGATATGTGTAGTGAATAGAAGAGGAAGAGGATGAGAAGGCTTGTGCCATGGTGGTGCCTGGGCATTTAGACAGCAGTCCTATCAGACTACTGCAGCCAGTTAAACCCAAACTCAGAAACTCAAACTCAGCAGAAGAAAAAAGTGCACATACAGTTCCCAAACAGTCTCCGGATTCAAGTGCAGATGTGAGAAGTAAGGTTGAACTAAAAATACATGAGAATTTAATTTTTGGCAGGCAAAACACAGCCAGCTGAGGAACAGTTTGGGTAGGCAAGACTCCTGAAGAAGGGCTTGTAGATCTGGCTGAGAGCAGGTTTGTGCAGCTGCTATTATGAACTGCTATTGTTTTCTCAGTAATATTAGATTTTTTTCAGTTCTGAGTGCTCATTTGTAAACACATTTAATAGTTGATGTTCTTAGAATTTAAGATTTTCTTTGAAGAAATAGACCTATACATCTTTGTTTCAGACATTGAAGAAGTGCTTCAAGTAAGTAGCTGTCATTCTTTTCTCAATAAGTGTACTGATGTGCTAAGGGTTTAAGAGTTTTTCTGCTTTCTCCACAGAATATATTCATATTTCTTTGACTGATTTTGTATCTGTTCACCTGGTTTGCCTATTCTGTTTGTGCTCTGAATTGGGAGCACATCTCTTTGGGAAGCATAGGATTATACAGAGGAAGTTATCGATCTAGATGCTTCATGAGAATTAGTTTCACATTTGTGTTCTCAAACTTGAGATTAAATGGCTTTTATCTTCTCAACCATTAAATGAAGCATTTAATTTTCATTTTTTTTCTTCTGTGAAGAACAAAATATCCACAGAATTTGCAATAGTCTTTTTTTTTTTTCTTTTTTTTTTTTCCTTCCAATGGTTCTGTGAGAAATTCTGGCTTTGCTAAAAGCAGTGATAGGTTTCCAGTGGTGTTTACCCCACAGTCTTGGGATTTTTAGCAAATAGTTTGATAAGTAGGTTGTATAATTCTCACTTGCCTGAGATTTTGCTACTACTGAAGGCTTCAGGTTTGTATGTCTGTCTTTTTCTAAAGGAATACAACTTAATGTAACAGCAGCTACACCTTCCATCTGTCTCTGGACTCCTGTGGATAAACAGTGAAGGCTGTCTGGAACTGCCCTATGTCCCACGGTAGCAGATAGGCTCTTCTTATTAGATTGGTCTCAGTTTCTTACTACAACCTTTAAAACTGGGGATCATTGGATTGGAAAGCTCACCTTGTTTTCAAGGCTTTGTTGAGATCGATTTTTTTTTGCTGAGTGAGTGCGATTTCACTTCAGGGATGCCTCAAGTGCCAGTGATAGCTCCCTGCTCAGGATGATGTTGATTATGAGACTGGCCCCTGCCTTCAGATGAACCTAGCAGATATTTCCGTTGTAATTTGGAATGCTGCCTCCTTTGGTACCAAGTATTAAAAAAGACAATTTTCCATTAGAGAAACAAACTGTCCCTGGTATTCCCCCTTACATTTCCTACTGTTCTTTCTTCTCCTTTTCCATTACCATGGATATTTGGCAGGACCTTGAAACCTCTGGGCACTCACTCACCACTTCTTTTAAAGTTGTGATGCTTTGGGAAGGACCAAGGACCCAGGGATCCTGTAAATGTCACGTGACCCTGTCCCTCCTCATTCCCAATGTCTTTGCTCCTCCCCTTATCCTTTCCTCTATCTCTGCATCCCACCTATAGCTCCTTCCTGACATGCTCTAGCCCCTACTGGGTGCCCTCCCACTATGCCATGTAAAGTTGATATTGTGGTTGGGCTCATTCCACAGCAATGAATGCAGGCACACCTGGGTCAGTGCCTCCAGCACAACCACCATATCCTGTGGGCAGGGACTCCGCAAGTCCATAACAACTGTGGTAAAGTTGACACATCAGGGCCCTCCACACTGAGGATTTGGGCAAGCCAGGAACCCCAGCATCAGAAGGGCCCACCAGTCCACAGGAACCTAGACCCACTCACCTGTGGGGACCCTTTTTTTTTAAGAAAAAAAAATGGTACTGAAGAAATAAGGGATATTTCTAAATACTACTTTTGAAAAATATTTCTTTGTGCTACATACATTATATATTTAAAATACTGCATTTAGTAACAAGTTCTGCCATTAAACAGGCAAAATCTTCTTTGTGAAATTAGTGCAGTTCAAGTACTTAGGCTCTGTCAGACCTCTGTCAGATTAATGGTTGTTAAATGAGGATATATAAACTGTACTATTTATTATATAATGAAATTCTTCTGATGAATACGTGAGCTGAGATTAAGGCTCTTAATTTAATCACTGATAGTCCCAGTGCATGGAAAATAATACTTTTACATTGAAACTTTCATTGCTGTTAATTTTTTCCATGTGGTTATAGTACTTGCAGAGATCCAAAAAGGGCCATTTTCCTGAGGCAGAAACAAAACTACAGAAGCTTCAGAGGTAGCTGGGCAGAAAGCCATGGGTCTGACTTTGCTGACAGAAAAAGTGATCTTGAAGAGAAGCACAGTCTGACTTTTTATTGTGAAAGTCATTCAGGTGGAAAACTGCTTATCAGTTATACCCTTGTGATGTTTCAATGGAGTTTGACCATCTTATTTTCTAACTCCCAGTGCTAGCTTCAGGTGTCTGGGGGAGAAGTTCCTTGCTGGGAAATGGATGACTCTGTCATGGTGTTGCTGGCTGATCCTCCACCCCCACCACACTTCTTAAAATTATAGCTGATTTCTCAGGAGCAAATTGTATGGTTTTGTATGAGGGCTGCATCTGCTGAATGTTAAATAGATTTGTGTACAGGTGTCAGGAGACAGAAAGAATAAATAGTTCCTAAGCAGACAGAAAGGCTATATTTAGGTCTAAACTGAGTATGCTCTCTGCCTGCCAAATGAAAAAAAAAATAAAAAAAAATCCCAAATGAAAGTGCCTTTTTGTTTCCTGTAATTTTTTCATTATAGACCCACAGTATAGTGTTGGGAAGCCCGTACCATCCTGTCTCTACGACAGTCCCAAGAACATAGAACTCTTTCCAGGCTATCAGGTACATGGGAGCACTAAAGGACCTGCCCAGCCTCCTCTGGAGCCTCACCCCTCCCTATTCATGGCCCAGAGCCCTGCTTCAGTCCCTGCACCAGCAGTGCTTTTGGATGTTAGACTCCAGCTCTACCACAGCCCTGCCCTGCCTGGCCACCATCCACAGGCTGACATCCTGACCTGGCCTCAGCCTGTTTCCATTCCCAAGGATCTGCCTGACCATCTGGAGCTGTGCCCAATCTTGGTTGCCTTCACCAGGCCTGAATGCAACTCTCACCCACAGGGGTATGTCTCAGCCAGGCCTCAGCCCATCCCTGCCCCCATTGCCAGGGAGATGCCTGCTAAGGTGTGGTATGAATCCTGGATGTAAGACCCAGTCCTGCCAATCCCAGAGTTGCCTTCGCTGCTCCTGGCCTTCACAGTGCCCTGACACATGATGTGTTGAGACTTTCACATACCATTCTACCATGCTTGCAACTAACAGGAAAGATTAATCCACAGAAGTCTTAGGCTAAAGGGAACACAAAGGATTTCCATGATTCCTGCTTTATGATTTTTCTTGAAGAGCACAAGCCTCCATTTTAAAGAGGTTTTGGTCTTAGGACCCTGGGGAATGCATCTGTGTCGCAGTGGAATACAGAAATACCTGAGTTAGTTTCAAATGAGGTGCTTTGGATATCAGAGAGCAGCCCAGTCATGGAACTCAGCATGGGCTAAATTTACCTGCTTCTCTGCACTATGTCCATGCACTGGTTTAGTAGTTTGGCAAATGGTCTGCAGGTTTGAAACAGCTTCAGAAACAGGCTGGCATTAATCCCAGATTCAAATAGGAAGAATAGAGTGCCAAGTGACACTGGAAAAAGAACTGCTTGTGAGCCACACTCACAAGACTTCAGCCCTTAAGAGAAGATTCTGAGCTCCTGATGCAAGCAAACTTTTGTAAAACTGCTTTCCAGTTTTAGAATTGCACAACCAGGCTGTTTTTTGTTTCAACCACTTCTGAAGTTGCTAAAAAACTACCAGTTGTAGGAAGCCTCTTTCCCTCCCCTTTTGCCAAGACTCGCTCCCATAAGTAATGCTGAGCCCCTTCATAGTGCTCTACCAGGAACAAAACCGCAGCTTACTATGGAGAAACAAAATGTACACCTGTGGGAGGGAAAGAGTTGAGAAGATAGAACAGCAATTCTTATTTTCTTCTAAAGCTTTTTTAGAACAGACTGTATTCCCTGGCTTTCCCTTTTATATATTGCTTCCTTCAGCATGCAGACTGCATAAATGTGAGCAGAGAACCACAAACTCTGGGAGCACAGAGTGTTTGGAACACATAACAAAAAAGTTGTGTTGGTTAAGTCTCAACTAATGCCCAACACAAAGTAATGCTTCTGAGGTTCTGTTTCAGCAAAGGATAGTGATATTTTAATTCCTCAGCACATGATAGTGACTCACTTGGTCATCTGTGTTTTGAATGTACCAGATTCTGTTGTGTGGGTATGTATATATGTGGTGGTACTGGGAAGAAAAAGCTAGGGCTGAATATCTGACTACTCTTTTCTCTGAACTAGAGATGGCTATTGTTGTCTAACTTGCCACTAAAAACACTGTAAATATTGAGTGATGGAATATGAAGCTTTCTTCACAACTCACTGCAGAAATAGCGGAGAGTTTTTGCACAACAACATGCTTATTGCTGGCATGCAGCAGAATGCTAATCTTCCAACTGAACTGCAAATTCAAGACTAACAATGAATGACCAGATAAATGATAAAAATTAATTTAACCAGACAGTTAAAAACACTTGGAACTCTTATCTTGATGTCCAGAAAAATGCTCCTTTGATTCAGCTGTCACTTAAATGGGTGTAAATCAGGAATGGTTAATGTACATCTTAGACCTGTGCTATAACTTCTGGTAAGTCTCACAAGCTTGATGTGATGTAATTTAAAGTGTCAAAGAGGTTTTATTCAAAATGGGTTTTACAAGAGTAGTCTGCAACACTTAGCTGTTTGGAAGAAAAAAAAGAGAAGATAATGTACAAGGAAAAGTTAAGGCAAGAATAATCAGCATGAGGGCCCAGTTAGATACATAACAAAGTTTAGTCCTTATTATTTCTAAACCTTGAGGCCAGGCTTGCAACAGTGAGAGCTTTTCTGTACTGTCTTGAGAAGTACTAACTGCTTAGAGGACAGAGAGGTCCCAGTCCCCTCATTTTGTGTCAGGTTAATAGGAACAGTGTGAAGGACAAAATGCAGCACATGTTGAAAGTATATGCCTGTGGGCTACGTATTTCATGTAGCTGGAAGGCTGCTGCCTTATAAATTCAAGTAACCATTAAGAATGAAGCCAGAGCCTGATGATGCCCAGTAACAAGGCCAAGAGACAGCCATTACCATCAGGCAAATGGGCAGCCAAGTGAATAATACAGCCAGGAGGAATGTCTACAGTGCAGCTGTTGGGAAATGCTTATTAAAAGTCCTAACATGGTTGCTTGCCCCTGACAAGTCATTTTTGCTGAAATAGGCATCTTTCCAGGTTGCTCGTGAGATTCTCCCTGTTTTCAGCATTGTGTATTTTGGATATGTTTAGCTGAAGCTGGTTGGTTCTTCCTATCCATATCTGATGGCTTTTTATCATACCCATCATTTCAGCTTATCATCACCCTCCTGGGAAGCTTCAGTTCCTCAACAGAAATGGCTGGAAATCTTCCCTCATAGATTGTTTCCTTAGCAATTCAATCAGCTTAGCAAGAAAGGCTGAAATCCAAAAGCTAAAAATAAGCTAGGCTCTATTTTAGTAAAGGGAACACTAAATTTATCTGCTGCTTTTCCTCTTTTTCATTCCTTTTGTATATGGAAGGTGAGGATGAAGTCTTCCTTTGTAAGACTTAGAATGCTGTTAAAAATAATGGTGTCTCTAGTAATGGGTCTGGTGTATGTGTGGTATTTTTTATGTTTTCAGTATGCTGTAATTAAGGATATATTTGTGCCAATTTCTGGCAAGCTGATCAAAGCTATTCTTTTGCAATTTTTTACTTTTTTTCTTTTGTTTGTTTTCTTCATGACATGAGTACATTGTTGCTCAGAAGTTTCATTCCTTATTTGAAATAGAGTCTTTGTGCAGTACAACCAGAAAACTAAAAATAAAACAACTTGCTATACAAGATTCTACAGTGACTATATGATCTATTTATCCCATTTAGTCAGTTTTAGAATTTTATCACAAAAATATTTGATAGTTGTGAGCAAAGTCCTACCAATAATATTTAAGATAAAATAGATAAATATATCTATATCTATATCTATATATATATCTATTTAAGATAAAATAGTAGAACTTATTAGCACTACTGTTTCTACAAAACCATATCTGCTTCAAAACAGCTTTAGAGTCTTAGCCACATCTCAGTCAGCACAGCCACATTCTGATGCATAGTGTTGAGGGCTCTCAAGTGTCCTTTTCTTGCATTCCAAGTATTAGGTGCTCCTTCTGGCTGTCTGTTCAGCCTATCACTACCAGAAGTGTCTGTGAGACACTTTTTGTTGCGTAAATGGACCTCTGAGGTGTCCTGGTGAGAGAAGTGTTAAATCTACATGATATTCATAGCTGTTGACAGCTACAAGATGTTTTCTTTAATCACAAGTGGCAAGTTCAGGATGCAGTTGTTGCTGCTGCCGTTGTCTTTTTTAAATTTCATTATGGTAATCGTGCCAATGTCACTATTTAAAGAAGGTGAAGTAGCTGATGAGTAGAATTCTGGGATCATTTTACTATCATAAAATGGTAAGAAGTGACTGCAAATGTTCTTCATGAAAAATAAATAGAAGACTTGTGTTTCTTGTTCCTTGTTCTACTTGAGTGGAGGAAATCCCAATTCACAGCGGCAGGCATGAGATAAGGGCCAAAACCCCAGCCTTTGATCCTTCAGTAGGCTGGCTCCTCCTTGCAGGGAGACTTAACAATTATTGTATACTTGTCAACTAGTGGTTAAAGGCCTGAACAGCAGCAGTGCACTGCTGTGTCCTTAGTGACATTCAACTATTAAGGTTTGTCAGGTGCTTCTTCTGGACCATTACTAACATCTTCTTATTTTCTATATTGGTAAAGCTATCTAGAGGCTAAAGTGATTATTTTCCTTAATGAGTATTGAGATATTGATGTTTAGTACAGCAAGTCTGTAGTAACAGTATTAAGCCATTGAACCAGCTAATTTAAAGTTTGATCAAAGAGCTTTTCTTGGTGAAGTGGAGCAGTAATATCTCAGTTAAAAATCACCATACAAGGCCATGTATTACAAAGACCACCACTCACATGAGTAAGGAGCCTCAATTATATAATCTGCTCTCTCATCCATGCATGCCTCTGTCAAAGTTCATTAATTTGGTAATGAAAGAAAATAAGTGTATAATCCCATGGTTTTTAACAGATCACAGAACCAAGAACAAGCGCTGATGGAGGGTGTGTGCAAAACCTGGAAGTTTTGCAGAAGGATTTCCTGGGTTGCCACCATGAGAGCAGCAGAAGTTCAGAGATCATAATGACAGAACTAATAATGTGCTTCCATATGGTATGTGCCTATATACTATTTGGCTCTGCTGTTATCTCTTCTCTTCCTGTGGTGTTATTGGTCAAGTAGAAAACAAGCTGCCTCATCATCCAGAAATATCTGCAACATCAAAACTGAGACAGGGTCTCCATTTACGATAGTGCTAATGAGGAATGACATGCACAACATTTTCATGTGCAGAATAACTTGTTCACTAGAGATCCATGACTCAGTGCATAACTTTGCTATAGAGAAACTTTGTATTAGTGTTAACTAAGCCTTTGTGATTTTCACAAAACATGAAACAGCTACCATCAATAATGCCACATTGTGCTTACCAAAACCAGAAACAGAAATCCTTCTCCTTTTTGTATATTTAAGAACACACTGCTTATAACAACTCTATGTGCTTATAGCTGTTGTCTGCATCTTGACACTCGCAGTGGTTGGCTACATTAAATTTCTTTTGTAGGTTTTATTGTGGTTTGTTTGATCGTGATTGTTTTTGTTCAGATGTGGTGCTCACTGATTTGGAGATATCTGTAAATTCCTGACTGGAACTGATTTTACTCAGAGTGCTCGACTGAGGCAGCAATTCATTTGCAGCTATTAAATTCATTCTTTTAAAATAATTAAATTGTGATGTTGAAATTGAGATTTTACTGTTAGATACCTTGACCTAGATGGTTGCTGTGCTCCTTAAATCTTTATAGGGTGTAATGAATATGAGATAAAACAAAGCTGCCAGGTTTTGTGTATGAATTGAGAATATAATCTGCCACAGAAGCCACCTTTGCACAGTAACAGCAATAAGCTGTCTCTAATTGAGATGAGCAGAAGCTAAGCAAAGCTGTTTATCCATCTCTCTTCAGTGTGGTATTCTGCAGGTGAAAGACACAAAGAATCCCAAATATTCTTTAAATAAAAAGAGACAATGCCTGATAACTGTGAGGATGAGGCTTATCAAAAGCTAGGTGGCAACAGGACCTTCTGTCCATAAAGTATTTGCTGCTTGATGGTCTCTGTGTCAAGAACTGTGGGAAGCACAGAACATAAAAAAACAGGCCTGAAAAATATGCGTCTCTTGGATATATGTCCATCACTTTGGAGAAAGACAGAAGGTTCACATTTGAAAAGCAAAAGTTCTCTGGTTCTCTGGCAGATGATGATTTGCTGCAGGAAAGCAGCCTTACCCATCAAAGTACTCCTGATAGCAGTGTGATGGTTTACTACAAAGACCATTGCTCTCCAGTTCCAGAGACTTCAATAGTTACTTGATACAGCTATTAAGACTTGCATGATGCATAGGTAGGAGCAGAAGTACTTTTGAAGAGATGAAATCTTGCTGTAGAGGCCTCTTTTTTTGATAGCTGTTCCAGAGCTGAAGCCTAGTGTCTTTTTCTAATTCATGATTTAACTTTTACATCTAGCAGCATGTAGCAAAGTCTGCAATTATAAGTTCATTCCCTGTCATGCTCATCATCATGCTTTTATTATCTCCTGTATTACAGGATTAGCCTGGTTAATAGCACTGAAGTGACCTACCTCCTCTCTTCATTTGTGCTTTTAAGTACTACATCCCGGTTTTCAGATAAAGAATGGAAAGAAGGAAATAGGGTAGACTGATTTCGGTAGCCAGTATTGTCCTAAAACACAACTTAGTCTAGAAAAAGCAGTTTTTCTTAAGTATACCAAATAGAGGCATGACTAGTGTAGTCCTCTAAATTACTTGTCTTTTGAGAACAGTAGTAAAATAAAGAGTTAACTGGCCTGAACAGCAAATTTAAACACCTAACCTCTGACTTTAATCTGAAGCTCAGCTTATCCTCATACAATTCTGTGATCTCTTACACTTGCTTTCATTCAGAATAAGAAATAAGTTATCACCAAGACAAAAATACTATTGGCAGGTATGTGGCCATCAGAGAACATATTTATGTTCTGCATCTATGTTCCTCAAATACTGTAGCTAATAAGGAAGATCAATTCCCCTTTTTCAGCTTCATCATGAAGCTGCTGCTTGTTATATAAGATGAGGACTGCACAGTTTAGTATTTTTTTAGATAAGCTTGCCCTTCTAAAGAACCACAAGGCAAAATTAGAATTATTACTGGAAATCTAGTAGTTTGGCAAGAAAAGCTACAAGAGTTTAAGTCGATACAAAAATAATGTGAGTATCCTGTATACTTCTCTGAACTCTTAACTGTCTAATAATTAAAACCTCATGTGCTTGGTGGGAGCAGAAATGATAACTTGTAACACAGATTATAGAAAAAACAGCTTGTCTTCCCTCTAAACCATAAAACATGCCAATATAATCTTTGAAGCATGAAATATGCATAAGCTTTTTTATTTTATGTATTGCTTACTCTTCTTATGCTACAATTAATATGCCTTAGTCATATTTATTTAACATTACTGATCCCTTAATCTTGCATTCCAGTGTCACCAGTGTCGGCCTGTTAAAGGTTAATAGCATCTTGAAAACACAACCTGACTTCATTAACCTCTTGTAAAGATGCTTAATGTTAAAATATGCAATTACCTATTTTCGGACCTAAAGTGGTGATACACTTTATGCTTTATTGCTCTTAACATTCTATTATCAGAGACAATTCACTCTTTCTTATAGTAAAAGAAATCATTATATATTTATTTGACTCTTGGTTCTAAGGGCCAGGTACTCTTATGTTTATTAACGAAGCAAACAAAATGCTCTCTGAACCTCATCTACTTTCTCATTAGGGGTATCTATTAGCCTTTACTGCTAAGACCAATAACCAATAACTACCAAGACCAATAACATTCCCACATCCTCAAAGAGGCCAAAGCTAGGCAGCTCCCCAGGTTTCTTGCTAATATTCAGGAGAGGTTTCCTGTCCCATAGTACATTGTCCTGAATAATTGGTCCCAGCCACCCACTTTGGCCTCTTAATAACGTTAAAGGTTTTATGATCTAATAACAGAAATTAATAAAATAAGCTTGATACCAATTTCTGCCTAGGGCTTTCTTTCTTTCCCTAATGAAGCACTCTGCACCAGTGGAGAAGATGATTGCTTTTCTAGCAGTAATATTCTTCCTGGGCATCTTTTCAACAGAGTGTTGTAGAGTTCATTGCTGTGCTCTGAATTCCTCTTATTTATCTAGGGACTTCATTTTTTTTGTTTTGTTAACTTGTTTTTCTTTTATTTATTGTAAGACTTTAGCTCTAGGCCAAAATCATATATATATAAAGAAAATTGCGTGGGTTTTATTTCTCAAGGTAATTTTACTTTATTAATTTTTGGTACAGATGGAATCCCAAGGAAGCTCATTATTTGGTGGGTTGAAAGGAAGAAGCAATAGGTAAAGAAGCACCACCACAGGTAGGATGGAAAGCTTCTTCAAGGAGCTTTAGACTGAACTTAGAGAGGCAACCAATGTAGACAAGAACAGGGTTTCTTGGTAGGTGCAATTCTCCAGACTTCCCTGAGATGTTTGTTTTTTGCTTAATCTGGAAGAATAATATGCTGACATGTTTCTTTGTAGTGGAGCTATGAGCCTGATCTCAGGAATGGAACCCTAGTTCTGTTCCCCGTATGCAGTAGGGAGCACACAAGCACTGGTATTTTTGTGCACCTAATTCTGTGTTTGCTCCTTTTGTTTCCTAGTGGTTGATGATAAGAAGGCTTTTTTTCTCTCTTGCATTGGCCACGAAGTTTGCAGCTGACGCTTTTGTGAAAGAGTGAAACTTCCAGTGGAGTAGTGCATGTGCACGTTTCTGGATGTCATTCTCCAAGTGAGAAATCAGGGCACTGCTCCCATTGTTTTCTCCCATTTCCCTCAGTGTTCGTATAATGATCCAGAATAGCTCAGGATGATCAGGGGTCAACCACCAAGCTCTGACAAAGGTACTGACACAGACCTCACCAATCTGTCCTAGCCAGTGATTGTTAAGTGTGAAAGGCAGAGATTGCTGCCAATTCTAAGCAGGACAAACAAATAGTTGAGAGTATAATTTCAAATATAAACCTTGGTTAGAAAACCTTTCTTTGCATGCTGATCTCACAAAAAAGCTTCAAGATTGAGACACAAGAAGTAAGAGCAGATAATCCTACATCTTCCACTCCCCTTTCCAAAGGCATCAAGCCTTCTGTGGATGTCTCCAAATGGATCCAGATAATCTCTATAAAGCTGAGCAGGCAGTTAACTGGTGCTTGCAGCCAGGCAGAGAAAAGGCTGGCTGTTCTCTTCCAGACTTTCACAGCTGCACAGAGCATAGTGTCTCCCTGTACCACCTAGTGAATTTATGACATAACTAACTGTCACCAGGGAAACCCAGAAACTACAAATCTGGACCTTGGCAGCAAAATATAAGGGAGAAATATTTTGCTCTTTAGGGGTTCAAAAAGGAAAGCTGAAACAAACATCCTAAACATCTTTGAATTGGAACAAATTGGGATAGGTTGGGATAGGTTAATTATTCCAAAACATACAGTTATAGCTGTGAAAGTGCCAGTGTTGTCCCTATTATGTCACTCAGAAAACAAACATGGAAGATCAAGTGCAGAACCTCTAACTTCATGTATCTGAACATATACCTCAGACATTAGATCATTACTGCTGTCCTATAAGTTCAGCTCTGACCAGTGCATATTCCTTATAGTTCTGGTAAATTTTGTGCAAGTACCACTGCTGTTATGTCGACATGTACTTTTTATAGCTTTTAAAAACTTTTTTGTGAGAACTCATGCCTTTAGACACGTGTTTTATATCTTCTAAGTGCTTGAGATTTTTGAAGTTGTGGAAATAACATTTTTGTCTTTTAGTAACATTAACTGACATTTTATTTACGTTCCACAGTTAAATGAAAACAGCGTGTTTTAAGTTTATTTTTACTGAACTATTAAGTAGTTGAGAGACAGCTAATATTAGCTCTTACATGGGCCTGTCTGATTTCACTCACACTGCACATCACGTACAAGCTTGATATGTACTTGTGTCGCCTACAGGTGCTTGCATCCATACTGCAAAGTCACATGGAACAGGAACTGACCTCAGCTCTGGAATCACCAGTTATTTTTTTCTCCGTGCACACCTACAAGACCAAGTATGTGGCTGTACTTCCACCTGGAGATCTCCAGATGTGGGGGAGATCTGATGCCTGCATGGAGGATGAAAGGCCTATGGACTCATCTTATTTTGCTGTCTCCACTAAGTATCCACACTGTCTGGAAAAAAAAATCCCATGTTGATAATCTGGGGTGAAATATATCCATGATGGAGGTTCTTATAGATACTCCGAGCAGTATTTCTAGCACTGCTCCATCACAAGCACAGGAACATGTTTAATCTGATTCACGTCCTCCATCTAAAAAAACAGACAAGACCTGCTCACCAAGTAATAAGTCTGTCTTTATTTAGTTGGTGGCCTTGGTTCCTGGATTTCTGTGCCACAAGAGCAGTTTGAGTACAGTGAGACCCTTGTTATCTGGAAGATTGCTCAATGTTGTGCCTTGTTTCAGTGGGATGATGACCAAGGAAACTATTGAACTATTGCAGGGATATATCATGAGAAAGATGCCCAGTCATCTGCCCACATGCTGTGATGCTGGCTCACATTTCCAAAGCAGAGTTGCAGACAGAAGAGATCATGACAGCTCTGAAGAACTTTGCTATCTATGCAAGTTCCTTTTTTTATCCTTTGTAGTGAGTCACTTTGGAAGGCTCCTTTTTTGGTGCTCTTTAGTTAGACTGCCGATTCCTTTATCTCGCATGCCTGGCTTACCCTGAAACTTGTGACTTGGATGCAACAGTTACTGGGGCTGTTGTCATATTTTTTCTCTCTGGAATGGTTGAAGTGTTATCCTTTCCCTATTTTTAAATTATTATTATTATTAATGAAAATGCTTCTTACAAAGACAGAATTCACTACCTGCAAAAATTGACATACAACCAAGTAGGGTCTGCCACACACTTCGGTCTGGCAGAATGCTATGGAATCTCCATGAAAGCAACAGCATTTTACTTTGAATGGTAAATTCACGGTGATTGTGACCTCTACCATCTTTTCAGAGCTCAGTGTACTTCTGTGGCCTGTGTGTCCATCCCAGTATGGTCTCAAAACGTTCTCCGGATCTACTTCAAAGTACCCACAAGTGATTAGTGGGAACTACTGAGGCCCTGCCTGATCTTATTGGCCTTTAGGAAAATAAAAGAGTAAATGCAGCTTAACAGGGCATACAGGGAAAGAAAGAAAAGGAGCTGCTGTGTCTTGCATCCGTCAGCACAAATGTATTGACTCCTTGATTCAGAAAGAGGGGGATGAAGGGAATGCATTGTAGAGAATCCTTACAGAGTAAGCTAAT
The DNA here is from genome assembly GCF_905368555.1 of Meleagris gallopavo. Lineage (NCBI taxonomy): Eukaryota > Metazoa > Chordata > Aves > Galliformes > Phasianidae > Meleagris > Meleagris gallopavo. The sequence continues at coordinate 9,963,412 of NC_139410.1, forward strand.
TCTCTTCCACTTATTTTCATTCTCTTTCTTCTTTGGAGGTAAATGTACACCCAAGCCTGAGAGACATTCAAACAACACATGTATTTATTGAATTCAGCTGCATGGAACACTGTCTCTTGAAGAAAACATTTGTGCAGAGATAGAAAATAGATCATTACATCTAGTAACTGCATTGAGGCAGGCTGGTAATAACAATTTCCTCCCTTCCTTCTGGACTGCAGTGTGATGGGGTTGATGTTAAAACAAACAAACAAACCACCTGATTTCTAAACTGCAAACTAATTGTGATAGACGAAAGCCCCTCTAAAGATAGCACTTGTTCGCTTTCATGGTTTTCTGGTTGTAAGCTGAAAGTCTTAGTTGCTGACTAAAGTTGCAACACAGATAAAGTTTTTAAAGGCCTAATTCATGAATCTAATAACAACACTAAGAGAAGTGAATGTACATTGTCACCTCACTAGTGGATCTAGCTTCACATTTTCCTTGTAAAATAGCTAAGTATCTGGGAGCAAGAAAGTATCTGGGGTAACTTTCAGGATCCAGTGGGTTTACTATTAGGAAAGAAGCCTTTCTACTGCCTTCATTAGGAAGAAAGGGGCACTGTGCGAGAGCTGCTTGTCAAAGCAGAGCCTCATTTTCAGCTCTGCGTCAGAGGATCTGTGCCCAAAAACTGGGGCACATGGGGCTCCTCAGAAAGGAGATACACTGGCTGTGAGCTTGCATGGGCCAGTTGGGAGCTACTGTGCTCCTCAAAAAGGACTTTGCCAGGAAGGGAGAACTTATCATCTAGAATATATTTTGGCTGTACTACACAAGTAAGTCAGTAGTGTGTCCGTACATGCTTATATGAGTACTGGCACTCTTTAAAATGAAAGAGGTAGAGTTGCTTTTTGTCACTCAAGAATTTTTGCTATTCATTTTGCTGGAGCCATGATTTCTCACTAAATCAAAGCCTGAGATGCCCATACAGGCTACTGCAGATTTATAAATCGAAGCCGCAGCCCCCAGTTTCTATGACAACTGGCACCACACCTCTATAGGATCTAGCGCTGCAATCCCGTGACTGCATGTCATTCAGTAGTCACTCATGAGATTGGTTTGTTCTTATTCTTGACAATAAGAGCATCTTGTTTAAAACTGTTTAAAAGCAGGTTACACTGCTGGCTGCCTAGGGCTTCAGCATTTGAGCTTCAAATATTTTGAGACATGCTGATTTGTTTAAGAGCTGCAGTCTTTTCTGGAATGTTTTTAAATCATATAATCATTCCTACTAGTTTTATGGATTCCTAAACTGTTATCTTTTTATGCAGGCACAAATTTAAGTTGACAGTGACTTTCTAGACTTCCACTACAAAGGGCCAACTTACTGTTGATAGAGGAATATTTATCAAATGGCTCTATGATGTCTTGCAAGGGAAGATTTTTCATTAACTCTGATTAGGAAAGCAACCTGCTATGTATGTGTCTTCTGTCAGTTCTTACTATGCCTAGTGTTTGTGGGACTCCTGGTGGTGGGAAGGGGAAGAAAAGAGGAAGAGGAATACAAGAATTGTTTAATAGAGAAAGGAAGATATTTTCACTGAATGTTATGTTTGCCAGTTACTGTTATCTTGCAGCCAACAAAAGCCTCAGTGCTTTAAATCATCTCCCTTACAGGCTGCAGTGTACTGGTGCTTTACTTACATACATACTTCGTACCTCTCCCTAAGAGTGTCAGTGCTGCTTTAGAAGAGCAGCATGAAAAATATTTGCAACAACACCATCTGTGTTTAATTTTCCTTATTTTGGTGTCTGACAAAATCCTATGGTTCAAATGATCAAAAGGAACAAAGGAGAGGTGTTTTTTTGTTTGTTTTTTAAGTCTTTTAAAATTAAAGGTTTTAAAATTAAAACCTTTGAGAGCTTAATTAAAAGTACTGTAAGAAAAATATGCAGTTGACTTACAGCAATTGACTTGAGGTTTACATACTACTGCCAAATCCTGGAATGAAGAATGTTTTAATGTTGAATTGGGACAGGAACAATTGTTTTGTGCATTGTTTATGTTAAAAAAAGAAATACTTAGATTCCATGTAAATACTTAAAAGAAAGTTGTTTGTTTGTTTTGTTTTTTTAATTTGTTAATAATGAACCTGAGTTTTTTATGGACCAGCTGGCAAATGGGATAAGTGAAGCTTGGGAAGCAGGTCTGGGCCAGATATAGATGTATCTATGCATGAGGAACAGCCAATGGATGGACATGAGGTCCAGGACAACTTCTAGAGAGACAGTGTGGTTTCGGGGGCTGAGTGAGAGACTCATTTATATGCACGTATGACTGTGTGTGTGCACATCTCTGTGTATGAGGCAACTTGAGACAAGATGACTCAGGTCAACTACTAAGACTACTGCCTAAGGCCAACTAATGGGATGATCCTTATTGTATGTATATGCATGTTTCCCACAAACATGCCCTCATTCTGATCTGCCATAAAGGGAAATAGGATGAAACTTGTGGTGCTGTTTTTGTTTGTCTGAGTACTGAGTATGGGACAGGAATGGGACAGAAATGGGTTGAAGGAGACCTTAAAGCCCTTCCTGCTCTGCCTGCCCAAGCTGCCCATGACCCTATTCAACCTGGCCTTGAACACCTCCAGGGATGGTGTTTCTTTCTGTGCTGACCCTCATTGCCAGCTATGTGCAACTGATGGGAATACATGCTCAGCCTCCCTACTGCATTCTGCAGGAGACATACTACAGAGACCTAGGCACAGCTTTATTGCATCATTGCATGCATCTTTCCTCATACTGTAGCACACCTAACAGTTGGTTCATTTTTATCCGTTCATTTTTTTTTCCGCCTGCACATCCTTAAACGCCTGTTCTGAGACTGAATCCTCCCCCCGTGCCTGCACGGATCACCTGGGCAGCCTTAGCAAGGGATTTCCGCGGGCACTTTCGCGGGGAGCCCCGCGTTCCGAGAGCACGGTGGGCAGCCCACGGCCGCTGCCTCGCCCGCCCTCTGGCGGCGGCGCGCAGCCACGGAGCCGCGGCGGAGCCGCTCTGCGGGCACCCGGGTCGTAATGGGGCGGCTCGCGTTTCATCGGGAGCGGAGCGGCAGCCATCCTGCAGGGCACACCGTGGTAGTTTCTGCTGTTTCTCCACGAGTTGTGATTTTCTAAGGCCAGTGTTATGTTACCCAGTGTTGGTTAGAATTCAGTTAAACAAGACAAAGGGGAACTGTTCAATCTCCACACTTCAGCTCACGCCCTCTCAACATCTGTTTTTCCTGGTAATTATGGTGAGGCTTTGCTGTGCTACCTGCTGCACAGTGTCATGACTCCTAGCAATGAGCAGCACTTGTGTTTTCCAGCTGAGTTGTCTACTTGCACTGAGTTTTATGTGTGTTTTAAATTAGCCCCACTAGCTTCAATGGATAAAATGTTTTTGGTTGCCATGAACAGAAAACAGTAAGAATCAGGTAGCTGAGCTGGATGCAGAATTGGAGTGATGAGAAAAGGTAACTATAGAGACAGGATTTCCCCTGGCACAGAGGAAATAAATTAGCATCATGACTCAATAAACCTGGGCAAAGGTTCCTGCCAGAGATCAATTTCTAAAGTCTCTGTCTATATGACTTTCAACTGATTGTCTAACATGATGGTGCTAGTGGTTTTCAGCTTGAGTACACCACCAAACACAACAGAAGTGACATAATATAATACAGATTGATTCATCCAGCAAGGAGTGCTACCTGGAGGTGAGGCTTAGGGAAGGACCCCAAGGGTTATTAAGGCTAGCTTCCAATAAGTGGCCAGACTCTGAGTTCTCTACCAACTACTACAGCACAAGCCTTTGTGTGGTTACACCTCTGTACACTCAGTATGAGCTGAGGGCTCAGAACCTCTGCATTTAATGATCTGCAGAGCCGAAGTGTTGGCACTAAAGCCAAGAAGTCAGGCAGTGCTGGTCTAGAGCAAGAGAGACCCTACATTCAGACTGCAATCACAGGTGTTGTAACAGCTGGGTTCCTCCAGTCATGCAAGTCATGCAGAGCATACATCACATACAATGGGGAATCACAGCTCAGGAAGTTTTGTTGGGGTATTTGTTCTGAGTTTCAAAGACTTGACCAGATTGTGGCAGCGAAGCCCAGTGGAGCCCTACGTTTGACCTGCTAATGTTACAACAAACTCACAAAGCATTGAAGTGACTCAGACTTCTATGCACAAACAAAAAGTTCATTTGTCACATTGTTTCCAAGAGCAAGGCTCTGAGCCCAGACTAGTCAGTTGTCAGGACCACATTCCCAGCACACCATTAACGATCATTTATGATTCCCTTTGGTGCACAAATGCCCCTAACATCAAACGTTTGCCTGATGAGCGGTTGTAGGGTCCTTGCGCCCTGAGCAGAAAAAGTTAGCAAAAGCATATGTATCAGTGAATACTCAGGAAATACACCATCAACACCCCTCATTATGGAAGCTTCTCGCAACAGAGAACACTGGATAGGAGATCTGAGCCTGCTTTGTCTTATCTAGATTACAGGGATAGAGGAAACAGCACGCTGAATTATGCCACATTCAAATGAGCAAAACCTGCAGAAAGGCTACGCATGCCTAAACGAATGAACAGCCAGCCTGCCACAGCTCCTTGCTGCTCTCAGTGCCTGGGCTGTGTTAGTGCACTGCTGCGCATCAACATCAACCACACTGTGACACAAAAACAAACGCAGCACCTCCAAACCCTATAACCAAATGAGCAAAATGCAGTTAGGATAAAATATTGTAATAAAACCGCACTGGTTCTTACCAAGAGATGCTTCTTACAGCAGACCTGGTCTGGAGGAACAGCTCTTGAATTGTGTGGAAGCAGAGGAGATCTAGAAGCCAAGAAACAAGGTCTTTTCTTGTCTGTAGAGTGATAAAGCCATACACGTGTGCTGTGAGGACACCGGGAGGTTAATGTTCGCAGGGTAAAACCTGGGGTAAAAAGCCAGCCTATAGCTGGAGGCAGTCACAGGTGGTAATACAGCAGCATTAACCAGAATGTATGCCCACCTTTCCACTTCTACCATCTGTGCAGGCTATCCAGTCCCACTACATGCCCATACAGCACAACGCAGGAGCACTGCAGCACTCTGATTCACTTGCAGTGGGTTTACATGAGAAAGGCAGGTCCTGCTGTCACGGACATCACAGGTCCGTGTTCAGAGAAACGATTTTCAGGCTTTTCCACCAGTCTAAGAGAAAATCTTTGTCCCTTTTTTACAACTTTGCCATTGTCTAGGTGTAACTGGCATAGATAATGCTGAACTTATAATTATGCTGCATAGTTATCAGGTGATGTCTTTTACTGCTTCAGGGAACAACGGATTCACCTGTAGCTTCTTCAAAGGCAGTGGTGCAGTGGTGTCTTGTAAAAGAAAGTTAGCTGAGGTGGTGCTGGAACCGAGCAAACACAATTACTGTCCGGATTCTGCTGTGCGGAGTTCCTCTGTGTTGTGTGTGGTTCAGGGGGCAGCCGCAGTCCTCAGGCAGCTCATGTTTTCTCGTGGCAAATCGCGCAGCTCGGCACGGGTCGCCTCACGGGGGGGCAGCGCAGGGACGCAGACCTCAGCCGCCCTCTGAGAAGAGGTAACGGCCGCCCGCAGCGCGCGCGGGGGCCGGCAGGGGGCAGCAAACCCCTTCGAGATTGCGGCGGCGGCCGCGCGGCGAGAAGCCGCGGAGGGGGAGCTGGGCGGTCCGCGACGGTCCGCCCGCTCGCATCCCTCGGGCGCGCCCCGCGCCTCGCGGCCGCCGCCGTCCCAAGGCGCCCCGCCGCGGTCCGGTCGCCGTGCACGAAGTGGCGGCCCTGTCCGCGTGCACCGCCTCCCGCCGCAGCCGCGCTTGGGACCGCCTGCGGACGGCGGCGCTGAGCGGGCATCTCGCGGCTGCGTGCCGCCGGGCCCGGGCTGCCGGTGTGCGGCATGAGCTGCCCTGCGGCTTCGCTTCTCCGCCTCTCGTTCACCTCCGCAGGGTTTCGCGTATTCGTTGTCTCTTCTAAACCAAGTGCTACACTCGGCTGTATTGCGAACGAGCACAGTTTGCGAGCCCGCTCGAAGCAGCCGAGCTGCAGAGCAGCCGTCCCGTCCCGCCAGCGCCCTCTGTTCGCACACGGCTCACACAAACACCTGTCGGAACAACGTCCGGCGGTGCCTTGTTTCCCCTTATTGCCTCCCCGTCTCCCCGGCCCAGGTCCCTTCAGCCTCTCGGTTTCCTCCTGGTAAACACTTTGATGCTGAGAGGTGCTAGCAGGTTTCTGTGTATTTGTACGTACAGGTTGCTCTTCCTGAGCTGCGTGTCTAAGCAGCGCGATTCCCTGTGACCGCCACCTGTGTGCTTTGTGTTTGACCGGCGGCCTCGTCTTTGCTCGGGGTGATTCTGAACTGCCCTGCAGCCACTAATGAACCCGAGCTTCTTGCTGTGATTGCACGCAGCTGCCCCCTTCCACACGGCAAGGGGGGAAGGAGGGCTGCAAGAGTTCGCCTTAACGACTTGAATGCCCGTTTCCCACACGTTTTCTCTAGCACGAACTAAAATAGTCCACTTGCAAGGAACCTGATTCAGCTTTCTCGATTCCACAATAACAGATGGATTGCTAGACTGTTTACTGTTGCTTCCCACAAACTTCCTGTTAGTAAACTGTATTATTTATGAAACAGAAAAATTACAAAGAAGTAACCTAGCAGATTACTGCCTGCCGATGAACCACTGCCAGAGAAACTTTTTATACAAATATGCATATGAGAGCAAAGATCACTCCTGCTGCTGCTTTTTGGTATTATTCTCACAACTGTTGTTTCACAATATCCCGCAGCTCTGCCTGAATGTGTGACCCTGCTGAGCCGCGCTCACAAATGGTATTTCCAGCACCCAGACACGGGCAAATCAAGGTATCAAACACTGGTTGAAGGTGCGAGGGAGATAAAGAAAGGAAAGAAAGCATGCATGCATTGTCTGCTCTGCGTGAGGAATGTTTGAAGCCTTTTTGTTTTACAGTGACAACGATGAGCGAGATGTTACTAATGCGATATTAATCTCTTCTGCCCTAGTGCGTGAAGCCTGTTATCTGTCGGTAGAAAACAAAGCTATCGACCACCTTCCTACCACTTCTGACACGAGTAGGCAGTAAATGCAAAGGAAATATTTTCCTCTTCGTTTGGCTGTTAAATACCACAAAACATGCAAGCTGAGTGAAGCACTTTGTTAGCACGGCATGCTGTAGATTAGGTTGATTTCTGACTTTAAGCAGAGGGGAGGCCAGCCTAGAGTCCACTGCATAATTGTATCAACTAAGCTCGTTAATTTAAAGATTAGTCCGTAATAGAAAGGAGCAAGACTTAGAAATAGAAATCTTGTATATTACCTGCAGTATTTATAGTGATTCTGGAAATAACTTGACCTAACACAGGTATTCTGTTTTTAAAATAGTTGCTATTTTACTTCCCCATCTTTCTGTTCCATTTATACATTCTGTATGAACAAATTGGCTGTTCTACCTGATATTTATGATTGTAGACATGCATTGCATATACATACAGAAACAGACTGAAAATGTTCCTGATCTGAGATACAGATAAGTCTTCCTTGATATTTTTCTTGGATTCCCAAAGCTGAAATCAGAACTGCAGACTGACTGCTTTCTCTTGTCAGCCTTGCCACCATGGATCATGTGCTGCAAAAAGTTTAACAACAACAACAGAAAGCTGCTGTGCGTTGCAGGCATCTGCAGGACTCTGATTTAACAATCATACACCTTTATGAGAACAGTGCCTGCAAACAACTGAGATTGAATGGAACAGGGCATTTCTGATCCTGGGGCATAGCTCGTTTGTATGCGTTAATCAGTGAGACAGCATCACGTAACTGATTGCTCGTTTCAAATAATAATGTCTTCTCTAGTCAAATTCTCTCTTCTCTGCCCCTTCAAACACTCTCACTCCAAGCTCCTATTGACAGAAAAAGAACTGCAATTTATTAAGGGCAGACGACCAGCCGCAGTATCTCGCTCCTGATACTCGCTCCTCTGACAAGGAGCGCGTGACAGATGTTTCTGTGCTTTATGCAAATGGAACTTCATGGATCAGTTTTCCTTTTCTCTGTGGAATTTATGTAGCTGGAAAATAGGGGTCCAGCTCCACGGTATGAAGGAAAAAAAATAAATGCAAAAGCCATTGACCAAACAGGCAGCTGAAAACAAGCAAGTGGTACACGTGCAATCAAATGGCTGTACTGCTGGCTCCTCGGGTCCCTTCTGAGTGCATTCAGTCAGGCAGTGCTCACAGTGCAGGTTTTGTGGCTTGCTCTGTCACCGTGCTATTGCTCACAAGTCGCTTCTGAAAGATGAACAAATCTTTCCCAGGCTGTGTGTGATTGCTCCTTCGCAGATCATTCCTTCACCCTCTCCGAGGTGCTGCTTTCCTTCTCACGTTCGTTATGAATATCTGTATTAGATTTAATATGGAAGTGTAATTAAAATAGTGGAGCTGAATTTGCATACGAAGAAAGGATTGCAGCCTATATGTTATAGTGTATAACATGTAGATGTACAATATAAATGTCAGATAAACTATATGGATTTAGTTGTGCTTTTTATAATAGCACAGAAAACTGGGTATGTGAAAGTGATTGCTGAACAGGAGATGTAAAATTTCCTCCCTATTTATAAATAAATAGGGATAATATTTCTAATATAATAATATAAAATAAACAACACCCCAAACTAGCAAATTAGTGCAGGTTTAAAGGAAATGTAGTTTTACAGATTATTATATAGTACAGAAAAGAAAATTCATATTTAGTAATTTCTAAAATATCAGGTAATAAGGAGAGTCATTGAATATTCCCTGCTATTACCCTAGGAAATTGTGAGAGGTTCCTAAATGCCAATGACTAAAAAAAAATGTTGTTTTTTTTATTACAATTACTAAATAAAATTAATACAATTATTTCAAACTGCTCTGGTCTTCTGCATTATTTTTAATTTTATATTTTAAAATTTCTGTGCAAGTATTTTTTATTATCAGATATCAGATCGTGTCTAATAGATCCTCAGTAATACGTCTGCACCTGAATTTCTCGTTGTGCCTTTTGTTCACCTTGCATATTTTTGGTGTTTTAACAGGTATTGTGGCTCATGGAAATATTTTATTGGAGATTTTTGTTTAGAATATAATTTAAAGTCTGTATCTCGTACACTGTAAGCACTCAGTTGAAAATTGATAATTTTTCTTTAATTTAAGCTTGGTTTTGTATCATAATATTGTACAGAATCTTGTCTCCATATCACAAGTGCTGAAAGCTGGGAGGAGAGCTTTATTTGATTCACATGTACCATGTAGTTTTGCTGAAAAGTTCCTTTCTGTACTTTTTTTCTTTCAATTTAAATCTACAATGGGATTACTGATTTTGCATGGATTTATTTTAATTGAATTCTTTAGGAAAAAAAACAAAAACACCCAAAGATGAAGTGCCAGTACCAGGAAAAGAAGCAGGGCTACATGTGTAGATGACTATCTTGCTATACTGAATGTAACTTAATTGGACAGCAAATAATTAGCAATACATTGGTACATCTTATATCGTGTCTGCCTTTGCAAGCTGCTGTTCTGCAGGTAAGGTACCATTTCAGCTAGGACCTGTGTCTGAAGAGTCAGATGTCATCCTGGAATCAAGTATTAATAGAATAAATTTAATTTTAGTTTTTCATAAGTGCAGCTGCATTTTCTATTTAATTATAGGTTCCCACAGTAGTAATTTTTCCATGACCTGCTCAATCTCAAAAGTCAGAAAATTGCTTCTTTTTTAAAGCTGACAATAGCACGGTATGTTTCCAAAGGAAAAAGACAAATTACAGAAAATCATTACTTTAAGCGTATTTAAATAGCCAGGAAGAAATCCTAATTGAAAAGTTTGCTAAAATGTGAAAAAGTTAGCAGTGCTTTTTAAAATTATTATATTTTTTAATTATCTCACGTTGTTTGTATCTTTAGAAGTTGTGATTCAATGCCTTTCACTTCTCGGCTCACTCACCATGCCCCCCCCTTTCCTCTCTGACAGGGTTAGACAGAACCTTTTTTGGAAGCGATGGTTTTAACTGAGGGGGAATTAATTTGCAAATGTGTTTAATAATCCAAACTGATTGTAGAGAAGCTGATGTGAAGGTAATGGGAATTTTCATATTTCTTTTTGTAGATTTCAAAGCAGTCTGTGAGCCTTTATTTTCCAGCAGTAGCTAGTTTCCCTAGTTTCCAAAGGGGAAATTGCTGTTTTAAAAGAATTTTGTAACCATATAATTATCGTAATATATGTACAGGTGATATTGTAGCATATTTATGTTAAAGTTTAACGTGATTTAAGTCAATAATTGACCTAGAAATGAGCAACGTTAGAGTAATCCTTAAATGAGTATGTACTTTAATGATGTCAGCTTGGCTAATGGGTAGGAGCGTGATGAAGCCAGTGCCCAGGCCACCATGCAGCCCTGGCTCAGGCTTGCTCTTTTCCTGAAGCACTGTGTTTGGGGAAATGCAGGTGGGGATTTAGGGATTTAGGAATGTAGAGGCATCGCACAGTATGGTCAGGAAATGGTGCTGCTGATTGCAGGCGGGTGATCCTGTGATGGGGCAGCAGGGTGTCTGCAGCTGCTGGCAGCCAGTCCCCTTCTGTCCCTATTGCTGTCCATTGCAGGGGACCTTGGGCAGAGCCATGTTCCACATGAGATATCACAAAATAGACTCGAAAATCATAACATCTAGTCCATCTCTCCAGGCACCTATGCATCTGTGTGTTAGGAGAAATGTGGTCCTGCACATGTTACCGCTGTGGGACACTAGCTCGGAGCTGGGCTGACTAACCATGCCACATCTGCCCTTTGCTCCTTGCCTGGCTATGGTCTGTGCCGTGCAGGGCAGCTCCCATGGAGCAGAGCAGAGTGCGTGTGGTGGTTTCGTAGGGCAGCCCCAGGCCTGCAGAAGATTTTGGAGGGGCCAGAGCCAGCACAGATGGTTTGGGCACCATGGAAGGAAGGAGGAGGGCTTGTGGTGGAAATAGTCACTGGCATCTCCTCACCTGAAGGAAGCCTTTCCCAGGGTCCCTTCTGCTGCCATAAAATAACTGGAAAAGTGTTGCCTTCCCAGGTGGGTATCCATGGTAATACATCTTGAGCAGTTTCAGCAAGGGAAAACACAGAAGAAATCACTCTTCCTCATCTGCTGAAGCTTTTGCGCTTTTTCCCATCCCTGTGTTCTCCATGTCCTGTCTTTAAATGAGTGTAGCTCTTACAATCTCTGTTAGAGAAAGCGATGATTAGAGCCATCCTTATTATGAAGCAGATGACCATTAGAGAAGGAATTGGATGTATTCTGTCTTATTTTCAATGAACCAGTAGGTCAGCTTTACCCAGGTGGCTCTCACTATAAAATGTACAGAGCGAGCTTGGATTATTGTTGTCTGCACAAATGCTGGGGCAGCTCCATGGTGATAGAAATGGTTATAACTCTGTCAAAGCTGATTCCACCATCGTGTCTGTAACATAATGATCTAACTCAAACCATTTTTGCATGAGGCAGAACCTTTCTTTTTAAGGTTATTTAATTTTAAAAGTTTAAATGTAAATCGAAGCTTCTGGTATTGACTTTGGTTAATTGCCCAATACATTAGAGGGAAAATGCTCACCTAAAGGAAAATTAATGGGCTGGTTTGTGACACAAAGACGGTTCAAAGGGACCAAAGAAGGCAGGACTACATCCACCACCTGTAGTTAGTCATGCTTGCCTGATACTTTCACTTTCCACCACTTTGTTTCCTTTTTTGCTGGTGTGGAAAAGTGGGAGCTTCCTTATGAGGGAGAAATTTGATTTTTCTTGGATTTTTTTTGCCGTTGTGGTTTTAATTTTATTTTAATTTTTCAGTCATTTATTAAAATATGCCATCATGTTTTACAACCCACCTGGTCCCAGACCACGCTGATCTGGAGAGCCTTGTTTCCCTGACAGCTGGCTGATCACCAACACAATCTGATGGGGACCGGGCGACTCAATGGAAGGACCTTGACCTGCCGTCAGCCGCTCTTTGTTGGGCGCTTTCAGGCCGAGGCCTCCCCCAAAGACGAAGGTGATTTCTATTTGCCAACGTGGAGAGACAACAGGAGGAAGAATAAAGAAAATCTTCTAAGCAGTCAGCTGAACTTGTTCAGACTGATACCAGCCTGCAGCATTCAGACGGCAGCTAACCCAAGGTTTCCCTAACCTTGGCAGAAGTGCGGGAAATAGTTGTAGGAGGATGAAGTGTTCTTGAACCGTTTATCCAATGTATCAAGCACAAGAAGGCTTTTCTGCAATATTAAGCATGTGCCTCTCTTTTCTTCCCCTTTAAAGAAACTTTTTATTGTAGATTATAAAAGGGGGGAAAAAAATCAGTCTCTGTCTGCTTGTGGACCCCTGTGCTGCTTCTACATTACCCAAGGACAAAGATGCAAATCAGGACCTCCCCAGTATAATAGCATTTATAAGGCAAATTTCTTGCTGAAGTCTTACAGTAAAAGCAAAAGGTTAAAAGAAATAGTGGTACTGAAGTGTCATTTTGAACAGAAAGAAAAAAAATATTAACCACATTCTTAAAAACATCAGGCAGAGCTTCACTGGAAGCATCAAAAACAGCATTCCAGATAAAAGCAGCATGATGTGAAAAGACCTGATCAGCAACAGATTGATGTCTGGGCTTGGGGACTAATGTAAGAACTTAAAGACTTGGCTAGAGAATATATCTTGAGAAGCATAAACATATAAGAGGATGCCAAACCATGAAAGGCTTCCTTTGCACTGAGAATTCAGAAAACGGCGTGTTGACAAGCAGAGAAGCCAATGCTACAAGCAAAGCACATAGGGTGATGAATAAACTCAGCCTTTAGGAGCCTAGGATGAGATCTTAGAAAGGGGCCAACCTATTCAGGCACAGCCTTAAGAGTCTACACCCAGCTTGGTGCCGCCAAGCCTCAGACCTATCCACCCAGCTGCCACCCGGTGCTGCCATTGCTGCATCTCACCAACTAGGGCAGCTGGGTTTGATCCCACTTGGCTGCCTCAAAGCCTTGCTCCATCTCAGCATGGCCAGGAGGTATCTTGAAGCATGCCTGCTGACTGATTCCAGAGCAGGCACAACCAAAGGCCACACCTCTTGTGTCACACTGTATGCAACACGCAGAAAATACTTCTGCCTGACTCCTCCTGTACCTGATAGTTGTCTCTCATGATAAAGAGTGTTGGTTGGTGCTTCGTCTTAAGGTGAGAATGGAGACTCCCAGGAGACTCCATGTAGCCCTTCTCCTGCTGTCCTTCATGTGGCACAGAGAGTTGGGGTGAGTGTTTGCCTCAGCCGAGGCCATCTCCATGACTGCCTTGGAGCATGGCTGGCTGTAAACCTCCAAAGCAACAGGCAAGGCAAAAGAGCAGATGTGGTTCGCGTGCTTCTTCAACATGAGACCTGGTCACCTTTTATGAACTGGAGGAGTCCCTCCGGGATGCTGGTAGCAAAGCAGCATTTCTCTCTTGTGAGAATCACAGTCTTCCTCCAGCTGAATTTAAAATTGTAAAGTTCAATAACAAGCCTAGAAATACACAGTGAATTTACATAAAAAGTGGGCCAGCTACGAAAAAGCAGTTATTAGGAAGCTAAATAAATCTAAGCTAATGTACAGTCTGATTTTTAATGGATAAACTCAGTTTAAATGGTCTCTTCTATAGAGAATAGATGTATCTGCAAAAACATGGGATGTGCATATTGTAATCAAGTGGAGAGGAAAAAAATAAACTCTATCTAAAAGAGCAACTTAAGAATGCAATCCAAAGCAGAGAACTCGGATGACTTTGTCCTTTTGCATTTAGCAATCCTACCATGCACCAACCCAGACTAAACCCTGCCTTTCTCCAGTGTGGAAGAGATCTTGAAAGTCCTCTAAACTTGTTGACTCACTCCACTTTTGCCAGGCCTCCCACATAAGCATGTGGATTGAAATGCAGTCACAGCTCAAGATGTGCTCCTGCTATTGTCAGTCTCTGGGAGGCTGACCACCTCCTGGGGAGTGCCATTAAGCACCATTGCTTCCTGCACAGCCATTAATGACTGTGCAGCTGATGGCTCTCATCTGTGTTCGGCTGGCAGGCATGGTACCACCAAACTTGAGCTCACTTGTCACAATGGCAATCAAGTTGGAATTTAATTATCTGCTGGAGAGAAGCCCTGACAGCTGTGGCGTAGGTTTTTCACTGTAGATGTTGCCTTGATCACAAGAAAAATATCAAGGGCTGGTGAGAAAAGCCATGTTCTAAAAGCATCTCTGCCTGGGTTAGACCACTGCCTACCACAGAGGTATGTGCGATTATCTCGAAGCTGTTTATTGGCTGTTGTGTCAGATTGTGGCTCAAGTTTGCCTTTACTGAAAGTTGTCCTCAGGAATCCTTTCCCTTCACCAGAAGTAACTTTTCTTTTCCAAGGCTGAGGCTGGGGGTGGTCAGCTCGCTGCATTGGCCCTGGTGTTGCTAGAGGGAAAGCACAGGTTCTGCTACCTGCCTGCCAGAGCGCCTGCTGATGGCAGTGCACTAGCAGCAGCTGCAATGAGGTGAGACCTCCCTGTTTCCTTACAGTAATGACTATCATTAAAGGACTCACATTGGGAGCAAGAAGCCACTCTCTTTGACTTTTTACACTTTTATATCAACTCATGAAAGTTGCTAAAATCAAACTGGGCTTGGCCATCATGGCCCACTTTAAAATCTCTCAGCAGTGATGATGGGCCAGGTGTTTTCCTAAACTGCAAAGCTTAATTGCTTTTTTTTCCTCCTGAGAAAAGTAACACCACACCTAAACCAATCGGAGAGAGGTGCAGAAGTAGGGAAGATGGAAATTAGGCTGGGCTTTGGTGTCACATGTCAACAAAGTGTGATGCGTCTCTGTCAGGATGACCTGGCACATTTCTCCATGATGATCTCTCTCAGGTTCCCTCATGTAACCACTGGTTGTTTTCACAGGCTTTGTAAAGCACCATCCTGCAGTTAATCACATTGCTCTGAGGTGCATGCTTTGGCACGTGCTGGCCTTCGCCTACTATTTATCTATGTCTTTTCTCTTTCCCAGCATTACTGCTGGTGCTCCCAGCACCAGCCTGGGAGGAGCAGCATTCTGACCTTGATTTGAAGAGGGGTGAAGCCTTCTTTGCCTTCAAAGATGCTTTTCTGTTCACGACCTTCATGCTTGGAGCCATTCTCTGTCTGCAGGCCACCAGGAGATGCAAGCATTGATGCAAGCTGCTGATTCCCAGGCTTCCTGGGCTGTACCTGGAGGTTAGACACAAAACATACGCGTTGCTCCTCTTGCAGTCTAGGTATTTATTCTTTACTCATTTAGATTTCCTTTGGCATAGAGGAGCTCATGCTAAAACAAAAAAAAAACAGCTCTTCTGATGTATTGCATCTTATGCAGAAGCCAGAGTAATGTGCAGCTTAGTAGATGGCGAGTTAGCCAGATACTGAACTGCCACCTACCCTTGTGTAGTGGGTGGCACGTCCACACGGTCCTGTCCTGTGCAGCAAGAGCAGTGTAAGCACCAGTCTTTGAGAGCCTGGGGAAAGCCTTGCTCACCCAAAAAGCTCATCCGCTGCAATCTGTTTCATGCATTAATAGCCCTTGCTGACTGCAATTAGGATTAAGGGAAACATTTGGAAATTCTGGAGTTAAAAATCTGTAAGTTGCATGAAGATAATACTTAATAAACATGAATACATGGTAGGACTTTTTTTTTTCCATCTTCTTTATATGACTTTTAGACTTATAAGCTTTTATCTTATTTTATGAGGCCATGTGAAATAAATTAAATGTAACACAAGATGCTGTTAAAAAAGATTTTATGACATCAAGAACTGGTTCTATATTAGGACCAGATCCTGCATAGACTGATGCATGTGAGTAATTTTGCTCTCATAGATAAGCTATTGAACTAAGCGTGGCCAACCATTTAAATTTTCAGAATCAGGCCCTCATTTTGGAAACTCTTATCATTGTTAAATCAATGTGAAAGTGAAATCTGTCTCCTCTCAAAAGGAAATTGCCAAGACTTTCTACACCAAGATTTGGGATCTGTAGAAAATGAAGCCTTTTTATTTTTTCTTCCCTCCAATAATCTGTTCAGTGAACAAGCTGTGAAAAATAGTTCTATATTTTTTCCATGTGATGCAGCAGACGGTAAATTTCCATTTAAAAGAATGATCAGAGTAGCTGCTGGCACTGAACTCTGTTGTCTTAGTCAAATCTACTTACAAAGAGTTTACAGCAATACAATAGTTTATTATTTCACTCAACCAGAAATCAGATGAAAAAGGCAAAGGGGAAGCCTGAAGTAGGTTCATGGTCAGAATTCTTTTCTGTCTTAACATCATCTTTTTTAAATGCAGGAGTTGAGATCAGTAGTTTTATGTGTAAGGAGGAGAATATTTCTTTTCACCTCTACTTTTGTGTGCCATGAAATAATCAGACTTCACACTTCTATAGCGCCTTTCTTCTGGGGATCTGAAAGCACTTTACAAACATTAATTAAAGTCTCACAACACCCATGCGGAGGTAAAGCAGCATTGTTTGTGCATCTAATGCAGAATGCTTAACCTGATTCTTTAAGTACTATACAAGGACTACAGTAAAATAATGGAATACCCAAAGCAAATTAATCTAACTGAATTGCTAGGAGCGTATGTATATATGTGCGTGTGTTCATGCGCATGACTGCAGCTATATGTATATTGCTATTTGCCTTCGATTACACTACCTCTGCTCCATATATTCCATCCATTGTTGTCTCAGGCGATGCTGTGAGTGCTGCCTTTCTCTGCATGATCTCTCAGTTCCATATATAACTTGATTTCTTCTTGGAAACTTGGGAAATCTCTCATCACTGATAAGGCTGGAACTACTTTTAGAAGTTAAAAAGCTTGAAAAGCAAAATGAACCCCAATATTTCCTCAGCCTGCGTCTCTCTTGCAATTTAAAAATGCTTCTGGGTCACCAGCTTTAATTTGGTTTCTTAATCTTCATCATGTCTCCTTTCTGTAAACCTTGCTTTCTTCATTTGTCTGACGTCATCTCTAAGATCTTCGGTACAGAGATAGCACTTTTATCTCTGTGAAGTGTCATGCGAAGTTGTGGTGGTACATAAATATTTAATACTATTAGTGATGGGGATTATTGTCCTGGAGGAGCATGTTTCCTCCCTTGCAGAGGCAGAACATATAATGGGGCGTTTGTGCTGTCTCTGCCACGGTGAGAGTTTCTCTGCTTCCATTTTTCAGTTGTCACTGCTGTGCTCTTGCTGAGGCTGTTGGGATGAACGGCTCCTGGGTGGGAATGGTTTGGTTGGTTAGTGCTGGGTGAGGACTGCTCCTTCAGTTTGGTGATCTGCATGAGACTGAAAGTAAATCCCCTATAAGTGGGTTTCCCTTTTTTTCTTGTTAGCAACATGAAAATGTGGGGAAGCAGTCCAACCTTCTGATACCTGTCCTATGGTTGTAACTATCTTTATTTGGAAAAGAAAATCAAATACACCTTCAAGTAATCTCAGAATCACTTTGGGGTGGAAACTTAAAACTTCTCATTGACAAAAAAGCAGAACAGACGAATGCTGACTTTCCCAAGCCAGTTCTTTTGGGACAGTCCTGGTTGTGTCCGGTGATGCCTGCTCCAGCCCTGCAGAAGGATGTGCCTTGGATGGAGGTAGGGAGCACGTGTGGGGTCCTCTCCCTGCAGCTATGGGGTTTAACTCACGGCTACACCCTTGCAGCACTTCTATCATACAAGAGCCCTTCACAAAAAAATGTTTTCCTTTAGCTCAAGGTAAGCTTCATCTCTCAAGGGCCCTTCAGGAGTGAAGTACTGGGAGAAATCCACTTTTTATTTTGTATTTCAATAATAATCTTTTTGCCACCGTGCAGAGGAGCAATGTCAACAGCGTACTGCAGGCAGGAGCCCAGCTGCTGCCGGATGGGGACATGCCAGTGGTGCCCCAATGGGACAGCTTTGAGCTAGGTATGACAGGAACCGGGGAACTTGGAAGCAGTGTGGTGGGACACGGGCTGCTGGCATGCAGCTCGTCTGTCTTCTGACCTCCCCTTTCTGAAGAGCCCAAATAGCGAGTCAGGCTGCCTCTCCGGCCAGATCCCTTTTCCGAGAGGGAGTTTATTGTCATACCTCTCTGAAAGCTAAAGTTCTCTAATGGCTGAAGCAAATAATTTGAAATAATTGAGGCAAATATACACATCCAGTTGCCAAGCACAACATTTTTCTTATTCATTTACAACTTCATAGACTTCAGCATATATTTTCAGTCTTTACTAATTGCACAGCTGATCATTCTTATGACTTTCTGTCTTCACTTCACTGGCTGCACCCTCTTAGCGTGATCATAGTCTTTATTTTGTTTAACTTATGCTAAAGCAAAATACGAAACTAAGCCACAGGAGGCACATAAAATACGTCACTGTACAGTCCGCTATGTTTTATAAAATCATTTTACAACAGGAGCCATCCACTCGTTCTGTTCAGTGGAGTAAATGTGATCAAACTGTGCTTGAAGGGCTGTGCTCATCTTTACACTGATTATTTTCTACCCTCATTGCAAAGCACAGGCTGCGGCTAACATCTCGTTTATGTACAATTAAACGGGTGAGCCCCGCTGCCTCTAGTAATTGCTGCACTTCATTACTTACCTTGCTGGCTGAGCAGCACAGGGCCATGCTCTAGGCAGGGTCTGGCTGCAATGGGACACATCCTCTGGCGTGGGGCAGAGGGAGGAGACTCCATTCCCCAGCCAAGGCTGGGTGTCCGGGTCAGAGCTAGTGCTGCCAGTACCGTTCCAATAGCGTTGGGGGATGCCAGAGCTGCAGTGGTGAGGTGCCTTTCCAAAGAAGGCAACAATTAAATATGGGACAACTTTTCTGGCTATTTCTGTAGCTCTTCTCTGCTTCCCCAGCACACCTCCGTAGCAGAGGCAACAAACAAACCCAATACACACACAGAAGAAAAAAAAAAAGATAGAAAAACCAACCTACCAACCCACTTTAAAAAAAGCCCCCAAACCCAAAGCCACTGGGCACGGAATGGGAATGGTGAGCTGCATCCTGCCTGCTGCCAGCAGCCTGGCTGGAAGCACCCGGGCACAGGGCAGTGTGAGCCGTGGGGCTCTGCCCCGACCCCAGCTTGCCGCCAACCAGGCTCACTCCACTCCCTCTCCCTCTCTTTTTTTTTTGGACATCGTGTTTAACACTTGCACAATCTGGTGAAATTACAAGACCGAGAGGACAGGGGGAGAAGCCAGTCTGTTTAAAAAATAAAAAAGAGGACGTGATTACTTTCCCGAAGCTGTACTTTATATTTTATCTTCCAAAAGAGACAAAGGGAATAAATACTTAAAACCCAGTGGTGACGACAGTGAAGCAATCATGCAGGCGCTGGATACCTTTGTCTCGGGAAGGCATGTAGTCATTTTTACATGTCTGCCACTGCGTGTCAAACCTTTCTTTTCTTCCCCTTTCCATTTTGGATGGCCAAACTGATTATCTAAAATAGAAAATTAGCACACAATGGCTTTACTCTGTGATACCCCTTATGCAACTAATGGGCAAAGCTTGTTAATTGGTTGTAAATGCCAGCAGGTTGCCAAGATAATACTTCAGAAATAAGCGGGTATTCTGATAATTACAGCAATCTTCATCTATAAAAGCTTAAGTAGATGAAGTACTGGCTGGCTTAAAACCAAGATTTATCCCGCTGCACTCACATTAAAAGAAAAAATAAGATGAAAACAATAATGTAGCAAAACAATTATATAGCAGGAAGCGTTGTAGGTTTTAGAGATTGTGAAAACTCAGAAAGTAAAACAGTGCTGTAATAACCAGTTATGGAAAAATAGGCCATTTACATTTGTGTATAATTAAATAGTAGGCTATGCAATTTCACTTTTTAAAGTAAACTGCCTTTTCCTTTTTTTATAGGGCAACGTAGCCATAATTGCTGCATTAAAGCTTTAATGAAAGAAAAAAGCAGCAGATCAAGATGACATGTAACATCCACATTTGTACTGTGGCGTTCTGCTTGTTTAGTAATGGGAAGCTACTGAGGAGATTAAAATTGCAGAATTCTTCCTAGGTTTTTTCCCCCCTAAAATTGCTATAGGAAGATCATTCAAAGTCTAAAATACATACAATTTATTTTTTTACCTTCAATCCACAAGGATTTAATGGCTTTCCTAACTCTGAAAGTGTTTTAAGAAATACTTTCTTGTGAATGGGGGTATTATTCCAGCTCATCACCATTATCAGAAGTAAGTGGTGCAAACTTAAAGCGTAGAGGGCTCACCTCATGTTTTAGAATATTACTGCAAATGCTGCACATCATTATTTTTTAACTTAGTGGTGCTTTTCAGCTTTCCTGTCAGAATTATCAACAAGTTGATACATAATATTGTTATTTGGAGTTTTGATATGTCTTCTGTTAACTGTTACACCAGGGCTGGGCTACGCCATAGCAGAGCTTCAGGATGAGTTTGAAGCCCTTGAGGCGAACGTTGGCTCTAGTGTTAAGATAGGAGCTCATACGGACATCAGAGAAAGCCATGGGGTTGTTTTACATGAGATTTGGCCATGGACACGTTCTCCCAGCATTGAATTGGATGGAGACAACTTCTTTGTGTCGTCCCACACCATCAGCCTAAAGACTTTCTCCACACCTCACATTTACCAAAAAGAAGAAGAGCCCACTGGGCAGCCGGGGCGACGTGCTGGTGGGCTCCCTCTTCAGTGTGGGCACAGTGTGTCTGTCCTCGGGGCAGCTCTTAGTGCAGGGGACCTGTCCCTGACAGTACATAATACATGCTGCCAGGGTGCCTTCCTGGGCTCCTTAATGGATCCGCTCCCTTATCCTCCAGGAGCTAAATAAATGGGAGACTTTCTAGGCCGGCATGTATTTCCATTTATGCTTTAAAAATTCATGAGCATAGGTTTCATCTGATGGTGTAGTTACTATGGTAATTGTTTATTAATCTGGAGAAGCGTGGTAATTACCACAGTTCAGTTTATATAACTCAGACCTGGAGTTGAAGTGCGGGTATGATTTCTTTACGCATCCGTTTTAGACACTTTTTTCAACTTTTTTTTTTTTTTTTATAACAGAATATGCATTTTCCCCTCTCAGTTCTACTTTTATCCAAGTGCATACGTTTCTGGAAGTGTAGAGAGTGTAAAAAATGAGAGAGAAAAGCTCGCTTGGAGTTGGCAGGCCAGGATAGCCAGGAAAAAAAAATGTGCAGAGCTAAGCAGCAGGTGCTTGGGGGAAATTTTTTAATTAAAAAAATGAAATTGTTGCTTTATGCTTTCCCCAGAGAACAAACTCCTTCCCAGTAGGGCAGCCAGGGGCAGAAGGCAGGCGGAGGGCACCAAAGACAGCACAGTCTGGCTCCATGCCTTGTCCTGCACAGAGATGATGCACTGCACCCTCACCAAGGTGCTGGCATGCCAAAGGGACATGCCCAGATGCATGCTTGTGAAACTTCATCTAAAAACAGTTTGCACGTGCAAAAATTGATCACTGTTGGCTTTTTCAGAGAGGCACCACCAATCTCTTTGCTAGGCAGTGCCTTTCAATGGATGCTTCAGGGATGCTCACCAGAAACCTACAAAATGTTACCACTATTTTTTGAGAAACTTTTTTTCATTATCCAGTAGTTCTTTTCAGAGTGGAAATTTTTGACCACAGTAATATATTTCCCTGTCTCTACTCTCATTTACACAAGAGTAATTGCTGTCAGCCTACTCCATAACAAAACCACTGGAAGACCCAGCTCCCCACTTACCCACCACCCCTCTGCGCCCGTTCCAGCCTCACTCTTCAGCCGGCAGTGCCCGACCCGGGCTTGACAAGATTCAGATTATTTATATGGAAAAGGCACAGGATGCCATCTCCCCGCTCACTCTGCCTGCATAAATTGTGCATGTTTATTATTCATTGTAACACAGCACATTCTCTGTTTCTGTGTCACTTGTCACTAATCACTTATGCATCTGATGTGCAGATCCAGAGCCGGTTCTCAAGCATTCTTGGCTTTGAAACATAAGATATGCATGGGTAAGAGTTTATCCCACCCCCAAAATAACAACTTTGATACATTTTCAAAAGGGAAAGTGCATATGTTACAGTACTCAGGAGCAGCAATAACCAAACTAGCTGAGAAGTGACATGGACTTGGGTTATTTTCTTCTTTTTTTTTTTCTTATTTTTTTTGGGTTTCTCTTTAGTATTTCATGAAAGTATGTAAAATTCTTAACATTTGAATGCCACACACTTCATTCTGCCTGCGAGATAAAGGACATTTCTCTAAAAGAAACATACGCTCCTTGTTCCTTGTTTTGATTTTTCATACAGCTTGTCATAATGCATTTACATTTTGTCCATACATTCGGGTTTTTCAGTCAGAGCTGTGCTTTTGAGGAAGGGATGCAAACTCTTCTTCTCCAGGCGCTGCTACTCGTGCGGGATGGGTGCTTTTCTGGCACCATTCTTTCCCATCCTGTCTTGCTCTCTTCTCAGCCAGCCTCCAACCCTACCAAACCCAAGGCTGGGTGGAAGGAGGCACCTGTTCTGCTCCTTTTCCTCCTCCCAACTCTGGCCAGCCCATGGTCTGCTCAGGGGAGTTTCGTGAGATGGCCAGCAGCCCTGCAAGCCTTGTGTTTGGCTGCTGACTTTTTTTCGCCATTCCACACTGCTGGCTGAGCAACTGCAATGGTGGTTGACATCATCTTACTGCAGTGAATTTGGTGCCCGCAGCCTGTGATGGGGCCTCCTACACCACCAAAGGGCTTGAGCTCCTCTATTTGACACATGTGTCGTGATATTTGTCACTTGTGACATGGCTGTTCCATGTTGTATGTTGAGCTGTGCATCCCCCTCAAAATATTAATCCATGATACAGGATCGGTGATGTTGGACTGGCCTCGTGGGCGGGCAGCACGCATACCAGCCAGCAGAGCTTGAGCAGTCCATACCTACCACACTATTATTTACAGGAGCAACAGTGAAAAAGAAGTCACAGAACTAGTCAAGCTGTTCAATGTAAATGTTTTCTTCTCTCTGCAAGGCTGCTGAAAGAGAAGACTGTCTACACTTTTATCCAAGGAGATCGTGTTAATTTCTCCTTGTTCTGCTGCTATTTGATGGGAACACTCTTAGCAGCGACCTCGCATTACAAGACCTCCTTGCTGAGGGAAGTGAGCCCTACAACAGCACCAGAGAAGCAGCTTGAAATTAGGATACAGAAAACCCATGCCAAAAATATGTCAACTTGGAAGGTCATTAAGAATTATCCATTTGTGCATGTTCACATGCCAGCAGTACCTTAAGTGATTACCTTGGAGGGACAGATTTGTCTAATGAACATATGAATTAACAATACAAAATTGTGATTGATAAATCAAATAGGAATTTGTAATTTGGCAGTGAATCTAACTGGAGTGGAGTTTCACTGGATGTGGATGCGAGGTGCTGCTGCTCTGTGCTAAGAACAGCTCTCAGTGGTATTTTTCTGCTTTATGACACCCCAGCTTTAGGTGCCTGATCTGAACGTCAGCCTGCCTATACTTTGGGCAGATACATCTTGTACTAAAGTTCTTGGCTCACAGCATACAGTAGTTATTTTTTAAAGATCCCCACCCACACCTTTATTGATTTCATTTTTTAAGTTCAGATGAGAAATTAACATAGACTGGCACAGGCATACAAATGCTCCATTTTTAAACTATGTAATATTTGGTAGAATTCTGGTTAAGTGTTTATAAATTTAGGATCTTGGATAAAAGCAATTAAAGTTTAGCTCTGCTTTTCTACACTGATGTAGCTCAGGAAGAAGTTTTTGACTATTTCCTCTGAAAGTAAGTAGGTTCTCTTAGTAGTTTACTAGTAGAGTTGGTGACGATTTCCTTCACAAAGATTTTTAAAAGTCTTGAAGAGTAAGAAGTTTAGGTTTAAAAAATGTCTTGTACAGGTAACTTTCTTTTTCCTTCCAAGTCTTTACACTCTGAGTAGATTAATCAAAGTGATACACACATTGTGTTTATAAATAAGCTGTTACTGGCAGATGTAAGTAACGTAACGTTTATCAAAAGATCTTAGTGATTCCTTACAGTATCTCTGTCTTTTTGGCTTGAGTCAAGCTGGGCTTGGGCGCTCCTAGCACAGAAGTGAGATCTGACAAAAACTCATTTGAGCTGCCACCACTTAGCTCTTGTCAAACTGCACATTAAAGATCCCGACAATAGGAAAGTGTCAAAGGAGTTGTTGCATTTTCATTGCTCCATGTGATTAATGCCTCCCCATGTCAATGAACCAAAGTAAAGTCTTTAAAACAAAATCATTTAGGATTTCTCTGACTTGATGTAAAGGGGAAATTTTATTCTGTTGAGTTTGTAATGCATTGAGTACCATGATTCTTGCAAATGCAAAATTGCTAGTAAAACCTGCTATTTGGTTAAAGCGGAAATTTCAAAGGATGTTTATGTTGGAAAATACTACAGAAATGGGTTTGGCAATCACAAAATGGACAAAATCTGTTATCACATCTCTGCACACTGTGAGGCTAGACAGAAATAGTGCTGGCTGGGCACATGTGCTGGGAGACAGCCGCAACTCCTGCAGCTTCTCCTGGCTTTGCCAAAACCCAGCAGGACATATTGTTGTGGTTTGTTAGCATTACAAGATGTCCCCATGGCTGCAGACCAGGTCAGGGAGCTCCCTACCACATAAAAGTGCCCGAGTGTCACTTTCTGTCTTAATTTGCATGCCATCTTTAAAATGAAATATGCCCAAACATAAAAAAATTGAAAGTAAACGTACTGATGTTTGCCACCAAAACTGAAGAAGAGAGCATTAAGACTCATTAACTGATATCCTTGTGTCTGTGGACTGTATGGATAGCATAGCAATGCTGCATTGTACAGAGTGCTCTGCGATGTGCAGGGCCATGAGGAGACTAAAAGGTAAAAGGAGCCCTGCTATGATACAGCCCAGTCTTGAAGGTCTTTTGTAGAAACCACAAAAGAAAACCAGGTCAAAAAGGAAAGGCCAGCATTTCACCAGGTAATGCAGAACTTATCTTGTTGTCATCTTAGGGATTGATTAAATCCACGAGGAAGTGCTTTGAAGGTGCTGGTAGCAGCTCATTGTGCAGTTGTCTCATTAAGCAATGGGTGCAATGGGAGATAGCAGGACCAAACAGTGGGTAGCCCCTTAGAGCAAGAAGAAACAGCTGTTATGGCTGTGTTGGTGTGCTCTACACACACAGGAAGATATTGGTTAAACAGATGACATCCATAAGCTATACGTAATTCACAAAACCTACTTTAATGGCCAAGTTTATCAACGGTTTCCCACAGACCTACTGCGTAAGATGCAATTTTGTCCCTGTAGTTGTCCCCAGACTCTGCAGGAGCTGGCTGGAGCAGCAAGGGTGCTGCAATGGCACTGCTAGGGAATTGCAAGGGCAGTTGGGGACCTTACATTCGCTGGTTTGAGGAGCAGCGCGGCTCCCTGCAGCTCACTGCCCCTCTCTCACCCCCTCAGGCCATGCCCCCATTCCCTCTCACGTGGTGAAGGTCGGGACTGTGCCCGCAGCGTGCAGGCAAGAAGTAAGTGTGTGAGTGTGGAGCAGGCGCCCTGGCAGGACAGGGCGCGGGGAGGCGGGGGGAGCAGGCTGCAGCCCCCAGCTCCACCAGTGCCAGGGAGGCTGCAGAGCAAAGTATGACACAACCCCTCAGATATTTAGGGAGGGGGCGTGTTATTTTAATATCCTTTTTTGTGCTTAATAGAAAAGGGGTTTGTGGTTAATTCTTTATTATCTCCGACAGCAGTTCTCGCTTCGGCTCCTCTTTCTTTAACTGCCAAGCTAGCATTTTCCTTTTTTATTGCCCCTTTCTAAGAGGTTTGCTTTGGACTATTGCCAGTTATCATTTCCCATCAGGGCAAATATTGCATCAAACTCATGATTAGAGATTTGAAGGCTTGGGAATATTATTCTTTGAACATTTGTATTTCATTTTCTGAGCATCTTTCCCCTCCCCTCTTTGCACACATATATACACACACATGCCTGTGTATCTGTGGATGTACATATGTGTGTATATATTTATAGAGAGGGAGAAGGAAAACTGCAGGTGTCTGTAGGCACATGTATGTTTGTGTGTAGATACGTGCCCATTTGTGTGTAATGCTGGAAACCCCTTGTTAGGACCAAGATCTCTGAGGATGCTAACGGTTACCCAAAGAAGAGATTTGCCAGTGTGCTCCAGCTCTGTGGCAAGAGGAGGTAACATGCACTGTCACAAGGGAGAGGATAGCCCGGTGAGGAGCTGCCACAAGTACCATCAGCCCAACAGAGCGGGCAGCAATGGCTGTGCTTGAGCCCACCATCACTGTGCCACATGCACTGGTAGGGGCTTCCAGGTGATGGATTTGGACTCAGTTGACTGTTTCATTCCCTTGCTGCCAAACTTCAGACACTGCTGCCATGTTCAAAAACCTTTCCAGCTGCTGCCTTCTGCTGCCATCTTGCCAAGCCCAAAGCCCAATTTTGGTCCCCTGGCTGGAGAAATAGCCAGCAGGAAGTTTTGTACTGCAGGCACAAAATAACATGGGTGATACTCAGAGCACGTGGCGGGCAGGGCATTGGCATGGCCTGCAGAGGCCTAGGGTGAGGTGAGCTGGGCACCACCAACCTGCACCAAGAGCCACCAGGTTTCTGAACACACACACACATTTCCAGGCAGCCAATTTGTCTGCCTCCAAAAAAAAAAATTATTCTTCAAGGCTAGTTCCCATCTGCCAGAAGAAAACATGTCATTTAAGAAAACAACTAACGTTGACAGACAGGAGTGCATTCTGGAGATAAAGCCCTCCGCTTTTACCTGATTCAGGCAATGGCACTGAGTGGCGAGATGGCTGTGCCATCCACATGCCTTATTCACAAGCAGCTTTTAATCTTCCTTCTCCCTGGCAGGCTGACAAATATTTTTCCCTTTACTCACTGTTCACCCTTTTATTCTTCCGACAAATACCGCACTTACTGCATTTAAATTTTGCAAAACTGAGTCCAGGCAAAGTGAGTCAGTCATTGTGCAGATAAAAGGCAACGTCACCTCTTTTCTTGCTGGTACTACAGTGGCTGCAAGTTAAAATCACTGCACGATGGTGTCGGCAATTCTTGCCAATGACAAACCTGATTGCATGTTTCCAGCCTGGCCCTGCTGCTTCTGCTCTCCCTTCTAAAATACAAAGCCATGGTCCCCACATGGGGAAGACTGCTGTCGAGAGAAGGTGCAGCAAGCTCTCAGCTATTTCAGAAATCTTAAAGTGATTAAGGCAAGCGGATGGTTAATTAGAATATTCTAAAAACACAGCTGCTAAAAAAAAAGTTTCAAACAGCCACCAACTTGTTATTATTTTGTCATCATCTCATGACATGCTTGTGACATATGGGAGAAAGAAGGGCTGCAGTCCCCTTCCCCACAGCCGCGCTGTCCCGCAGCCTTCTGCAGGGCTTTGCTGGTAGTGCCTGGCTGCACCCCGGTGAGGAGAACTCAGGTTGCATGTGCCTCAGCCTGGGCTGAATGGCAAATATAATAATAGCAGTAATAATAATAAGAACAATATATTCACAGAGGCTCACAGTGTTGCAGCAGTGAAGCCGCTTTCTCCAGCTCTGTGCCAGCTCAGATGAAATGTGCACTTCCCTTCTGATCCTGGAAAAATATACCTGCTCCTCCCAGCACTTCCCCTGGAAGAATCATCCAAATAGCCTTATTATTTCAATATCTCATCTTATATCTGTACAACGCAGGCCAGCTTAACTTTACAGTGCTGCTTTTTATAGAGTAGCGTTTATTTCTTGTACCAACTCT
Source organism: Meleagris gallopavo (assembly GCF_905368555.1). Taxonomy (NCBI): domain Eukaryota; kingdom Metazoa; phylum Chordata; class Aves; order Galliformes; family Phasianidae; genus Meleagris; species Meleagris gallopavo. Next base: position 9,991,411 of record NC_139410.1, read on the forward strand.
CAAGGATGTTTTATCTGTTTTATATCCCATTGAATCCTCTGTGAAACTGCACTAGTTTACAATAATTTTATTACTTTATTAATTAAACGTTTTCCAACAAGCTAGCTATGGCATTTCTTATCATCAAGGGTTCCATTAGTTTTTAATGGTGTGAGACAAAATTACCATTTACCCACATGCAATTTAAGAAGCGTCATTAACACAGAGAAAGCACCAGGTGGGATTTCTAATAGTTACTGTTTCTCATTTTTGTTTTTATTTAAAAGGAATAACTGGTTTTGAGGCTCTTGCTGCAAGGTTGCCAAATCTCCACTTTGTTTTTATGTTTGAGATAATTTAAAATAATGTTCCCCTGTCTCCTAAGGCTCTGCTCAACGATATCTCACTTATCAGCACATCGCTTTGCGCAGTGTCTCGGCACAGCCGGGTGAGTGTGTTGTCTGCACAGCAATCACCCAGAACAAAGACTTGTCTGCACAGACTGTAGGCAGGCATGCATGTGTGTGCTTGTGCACACTTGTGCACACTCACACTTGTGCAGAGTGTGTGCCTGGTGAACCGGTCTGCGGAGTCGGGTGAGTCCCAGGCCACAGCCTGATGCCACCTTGTGTGGCCGGGCTCTAGAGGGGGCAGTCATGTTTTTGGAGGGCCTGTTCCCAGCACGGGGGGAGGTTCTGGTAGCGGTCACAGCACTGCACAGGAGCAACCTGCAGGTTTTGGGAAACTTTGCAGCAGGCCCTCTGTGCAGATATTGTCTTTCCGTGCAGGAGACAATGAAAAAAACATGGTACTGCTAAATATTTACCTTAAACAAAATGGGAATAATTAAAAGGCAACTTAATTACTATATTCTATTCAATTATGCTGAGCATTGACTAATTGCTGACTCAGTCCATTTGCATGTTAACAAATGCCTGTGTTTGAAGTCCCGCTCAGATAATTCTCTGGGTTCAACATCACAGACCTGCCAGAATTTTTCCTCTTGTTAACTCACTGCCTTTGCTTAGCTCTGCCATTCCCAATGCCACGACGTTAGACACTTCGCCCTCCCTTCTCTGAGGCCCTGCCACACGTTGCAGTTACTCTCTGGGACATGAGGCCCCATCCCTGCCTGTCCCACACGGGCACTGGGCACCGCAGTGGGCCATGTCATGCTGCGCAGGGCCCAGATGGTGCATGATCCCACGGAGTGCGCAGGAGGGATATTCAGAGGGATGTGTTTGACAAGGTGTTTCCTTATTTAAAGGGGAGGGGAGGAGGAGGCAGATGGCATGGCTGCTTCTAATGACATTCCCTGGCTGGGTTTGCGAGCAGCAGACAGGAGAAGGGCAGGAGCACCTGACGCCAGTCTGCTGGGCTGCCACGGGGATGGGGATGCTGGCAGAGCTGCCCTGCTGCCGGACCTCAGCCCTTCCACCCGACTGTTTGATTTCCTGTGCAGGAATCATAGCATCACAGAGCTGTTCAAGTTGGAAGGGACCCCAAAACGTCATTAGTCCCCTGCAATGAACAGGGACAGCTATGCTAGATCAGGGTGCTCAGAGCCCTGTCCAGCCCGACCTTGAATGTCTCCAAGAATGTGGCATCCATCACCTTCCTGGGTAATCTGTTACAATGCCTTACCACCTGATAGCATCATGTGTATATTCATTTATATCTTGAGCTTTATAGAAATTACATGGATAGCATTATTCTACATTACTCCCCATCCCCCAACTGGTGCATGCCGGTGTGTGGGAGCACAAGCCAGGTGCTTCTAGGAGGTTTTCCAGTGTCCTACAATCCACAGCCGTCTGATGTTTTTACACTCAGGAGCATCTATTAAAACAGAAACAAACTTCACATTTTCTAAATGGGCAGATAATTGTTCCATGACAAAGAGCGCAAATACGTTCACAGCAATGGCCTCTGTCTCAAACGCCTGCTAAACTGAGCTTCTGGCCATATAAATTTCTAATTAATTTGCCTGTGCAAGCCATGGAAGAAAAACTCTGATTGCATAGCAGAGCAAGAGGGGCACAGACACCCACCCCAGCATTGTGCTCACATGGAGAGCGGCACGATGGGAACTGCTGGGCCTGCAGGGACGGCACCATCAGTGAGGTGGCAGTGGCCGTGCCGGGCTGTGGCTGCCCGTTATGTTAGTGGCTCAATCATTATTTATTCCTCTGGAATTCATTACAGTGGCATTATTTGGGATTGGCTCATTGAGCGTCATCGGGCGTCTGCAGGATTTTTTGCACAGCCTCATTAATAATGAACAATTCTGCCTCAAAGCACTGCGGTGCCCTGGATTTTAAGGCAACTTTAGGGCTGGCTGGGCTGCAGCAATGCACTCCATGAGCAGGTGGTTTGCACAGTGACCGCTCCACATTTGGGTTCATTCTGACTACTTTTCTTTCATGACAGCTGCTCTGAGATGACTCCTCTACCAAAAGCAAAGTTCGGCTCTACCTCTGTCTATAACAAGAAAAGCCTTCAACAATATTTTTGGAGAATTCCTGGGTTTTGCTAATTAATATTATCATTGAGTACTGTAAAATTGTTCATGAGAAGAAAATCCTGACTGGCAGAAACCTTATTAAAATTAAAATAAAGTAAAAGTTAAAATTAACTATTTTGTTTGAACATCACACTTCTTCAGAATCACATTTTTTTTACCTGAAGTTCTCAGGAACAGTTAAAAAGTAATTATATTTTGAAAGCACTGATTTGTTTCCCTTCCCTCTCTTTCTTTCCTTCCTAGCACAAGAAATGTGACAATACCCAGAGGAAAACAGTGACATCAGCTCTGAACATCACACTGCCCACACCAGGGGTCAGCAGGTGCACCCCCGCAGCGTGGCAGTGACTTCTCCTCTCTGCATTCAGCAAATTCTTTGCTGCAAAGGTTGCAGTTAAGCAGTAGGTGTGTTGAATTGCAGCAGACCCTGATGGGGCCCATGAGGGATGTGCTCCTAAGGGCAGGGCCTCCTGTCATGGCTGCACTGCTCCCAGGCCTGGCTTTTGGCATCAGCCCTTCATGGAGAACGGCACTTCAGCAGAAGCTGAAGCTGTAAGGTTACAAAAGCCTTTGCGTGGACTGGAGAGCACTTGCTAGTAAGTTAGGAAGTGGCTGCCTACTTTTGGCCGCACAATCACTCTTGCCAGCTCTAGTCCACTTTGGACATCCCTGAAAGAATGCACAAGACAGTGGTGGTGAAAAGGATGGGTCGTGGAGCCCATCACCCTGATTTCCAGAGCCAGAAGGAATTAAAGTCACCAGAGCTGATGCTCACAGGGCATTATTACAGAGTAACATGAAATAAATCATTGGTGGTGGCACTTGGGTCTGAGCCCTGCCACAGAGCTTTGGGTCAGCTGGCATCCTTCTTTGGCTCATGTTCTCCTGCCCTCTGTCAACCAAGAGCGACAGCACTCACCTCGCAGGGACATTACAAAGCCAAATGCATGCTCCTGTGCTCCGTGACCCATGTCCCCAAACCCCAGAGTGGAAAGCCCTGACCATGTCCCGTGGCGTGCCACACTTCCTGAGGATATGGCTGATGTCAGCTGCTCCTGGGAGTTTCTCCAGTGCAACCATGGGCTTTCTGATTAAATCTATTCTAAGTGAACATTGACAAACTACTCTGGCTGGTGTATAAAACTACACAACACACTTAGGCTTGGGTGGAAACACATCAAAAGATGGCCTTCCTTGTGTGCCAATATACTTATATCCACACATCTATAGGTGTGTATGTTACCATACTGCAGGGCTGCATGAAATTGGCTTGCATGGGGACCATCCACCTCTGTTCCTTCGTGCTATCACTGCAGTGAAACCCACATCAAACAAGGAACTGGAGACTGCGTTTCTTCCCATCAAAGTCAGCTTAATTTTAGAGCAAGTACTACCACAGGAAGCACTGCCAGAGCCTGCCTCGCACAACTCTGGGCAGAATCTCTCATAAAACAATTATATTTTTTCTGGATGTAGTGAAAGCCTTGAAAAAAGTTTACTTGATGTCTAACCAAGCAATGCTGCATCTTCAAATTTGAAGGAGAGCTCAGAAAGTTAGTTTTTTATTATTCTTCATTTAAGTATTATTTTTTAATTGCAGCGTATTAAACATAAAATCTGGTACAATCTTTAAAAATAAATAGGACCTAACTATAAATGGGCCCTGTTGTGTTTTTATCTTTGACAAGCAAGTAATTGCTTCTCAAATTTATCAGTTTGTTTATGCAAAAAACCATTTACCAAGCCTAGCTCAAAAGCATCAATTTCATCATTATCATCTTATTAATTTAGCCAAGCTATAACACAGCTGATTATTCCTGAGTAATATCCTCTGCAGCACATCATGTGTGGCAAAACCATCTGTACAGTACCTATTTAATAAATAAACCCTCGGCTAAATGTCTCTGTTTATTGAGAACTAATGTTTATAGAAAATATAATGGAACTCAATAAATAACTCAGCTTCATCAACCTGCATATGAATCAGTGCGAAGAACGCTGACATCATCACCTTTCAAGTACCAGAGAAAGCAAAATTACCCAAAAGAGCTATAGAGTCAATATTAAGGCATTAAAACTGCAATGAAGGCATATTAATGCTTAAAACTTCATTGTTGGCAGTAGAATTGCCACAACGGACATATTTTATAACTCTAAGAATACTTAGGCTTTATGACTGCTTCTTTGTTGAGTGCCTTGCACTTAATGTAGTTTTCCACTTTAAATAATAAAAAAAACAACCTCAAGATCTTAAAAAAAAAAAAAAAAAGGAAAGAAGAAAAAAAAAGAAACAGAAAATTGCTGATTCCAGGCATTCATTTTTAAAATAATGCAAACTGCTGATTCCAATTGTTCGGATGGAGAGAGACAAAAACTTATTTAACTCCATGCTTCCTGAGCCACGCACGCTGTGGGCTCTGGGCTCCAGGGACAAGGTGGGGATCGCACTGCTGAGCAGTGCTGGGATCACAGAGCAAGCCAGGCACGGCTAAAGGCACTACTGATATCAGGTCTTGTGTTAGGGGAGAAAAACGGTGTCACTGTATACACTGCAGTATGTATCGACAGCTGCAGGTTTATTTAGTGCTGCTTTGCAACTGTTCTGCTGCAAATTGGGCATGGAAACCAAACCCCTCTGCACCCATCAGGGAGGGATAACAGAGACATTTCTGCAGCCCCTTTGTGGGCCTCACGTGGCACAGTGCTGTGCGTTGGCATCTCGCTGCCCACGCTGCTGAGCCCAACGCCCTGCCACCAGCCCCAGTGCCTTCTAGGGACACCGCACCCCATGCGGCCATCCCCACAGGCGAGGAAATGTGAGCTGGGCCGTCATGCAGCCCCGGCAAGTCCCAGCGTCGCCAGTGCTCTGTGAGCGCCTTGAGTCCTTCCCGTTCCCTCAAACTTCTGCTGCACATATGCAGCGCTTGTTTTCCTTCCTGAATAAAACAGCAGATCTGCAGTGCGTCTCCGCCTAATGAAACTGAACATATTTAGAACATATGTGAGCCCGCTCCTCGCGAAAAGAACCATTTGTGGTTAACGAAGAAAGTATTCATGGTTTCGCTGCTAATTGCAGGGCGGTCTGAGTTGTCCTTATGAGAAAATAAAAAGGTAGCGCTGCTATTGTAAGCGCACAATGGAAGTAGAGCTTTTTAAAGAGAAATTTTTTTGCTGAGTTTTGATGCCTTTTGATCAGCAGCTCAACCTGTGGGGCATGCTCTGGCCAAGAAGAAAGATACCATTGGTAGCTCTATGAGGCTGTGCACCAGCTCAAAACCATATGCTTCCTTTAATGACTACTCCTACTGCAACATGAAAGGATGTGGTATTTTTCTCACTCGGAGCCGATGAGAGGTTTGCCATTTGTTGCAATCCGGGAGAATCTGCCCACTGCCAGAAGGGGCTGAGCGCTTGCTGGAGTTCTGCGATGTCCATGACCAGCAGAGCTCTCCTCCTCACCCCTTTCCTTTCCCAGCCTCGGGGATGTGATTTCTTCGTCTTAAAGGTATGCTGTGAACTCGGACCATGAGAAATTTCCTGATGGCAGTGGTAGGTGACTTGCAAAAAATAAGGCAGTATTTTTAACCAGTGTGCTTCAACCTACTGCTCTGTGGCAGGCATCAATTCTCTGCTAATTTTGGAGTATCCCATCAAGGCAAGTTTTTCCAGCCATTGTGACATTTTGTTTTAATTAATCAAAGTGCCTTATTATACCCAATGCTCACAATTACCCCCAAACCTTCTCTTTGCTTCTAAAGATAAACAGCCGTTTTTTTTCTTCAAAAAGAGAATTAAAACAGTGATTAAGATCTCCTTCAGAAATACAAACTGTTAAATCTACACGCTATGGAATGGGAAAAAAACCTTTTGTCGCTATCTTTAACCATTGCAAAAATCCATTATAACGTATGGTTTGAGAACATATTAGCAAGTGAACAAACTGTTACCAAATGAACACAGAGCTGGAAAGTCACAAATGAACCCTAAATTAGAAGTGCACAAAGCACTGAGCTGGCTGAATAGAGAGGAGTGAGCATCTTAGCTGAAAAAATCATGATCAAAATATGAGATAAATGCTGCAGGGCAGAATATACAATTTGAAAGGCTTATTCATATGCTATACAGGGATGCGAACTGATGTTACACAGTTGGTGCTAACGTATCTGTGCGAGTGGGAGGATGGCAATTTGATTCAGAGAAGGGCTTTGGGTTTCGAACGAGCCTGTGTGCACATGGGCAGATGTACGTGCCAGAGAGATGGTTCTGAGCTGACTGAATGAGTGCTCTGGTGACACAAGAAGAAAATGGTGGCCCATGTGAAGACCAAGTCCTCTGAATTTCCCATGCTTGCCTCCTCAAAGCCAGCCCCTAAACTTGGAATGCTGAGTGCACCCGGGACCTTGCAAGCACATCCAAGGACCACAGCATCTCTTTTACTGGAGGGCAAAATATTTTCCAGTGCTCTGCAGCCTCTCTGATTGCCCTTTGTGAGGCTACCTAAGGACCATAACATGCAGCTGGAGATCCTCCAGGTGAGATAACAGTAACTGAGCAAGCAGCAGTCCCCCCAGCTGAACAGCTCTGGACATCCGTGTCCTGGGAACAAGGTGCCCGCTGGCCAGGGCAGTGAGTGTGGCCACGCTACCATCCCACTGTGTGTGCCAAAATAGCCTCAGTGAGGCTATTAAGAAACAAAATTACATCCTTCATATCCGGTGGCTTCCAGAGTGCTGGCTTTGTTTACAGGATGGGCAAGTGTCATAGTCTCTGCCAAACAAGAATAGAAACCACTCTGTTTCTGCATGGCCATTCAGCTGATGACAGGGAAGGTCACAGGCTGGGTCTGTGCCCATGGGACAGCAAGATGGCATCCCAGCCTTGGAGGACACATGGGCTCAGCCAGCAGCACCATCAGATGCCACTGCCCTGCTGGCATGCAGAGATGCAGCGTGTGTACAGGTTGCAGACAGTGGCCTGCAGCGTGTGTACAGGTTGCAGACAGGGCCACTGGGCTCTGGCTGCCACACATGCAGGACAAGGCAAGAGGTGCTCTTGGGAAGGGTGTGAGGTCAGCAAGCTGGTGTCCAGGTTATTTTGGGTTGATTATTGTAGGTTGTGCCTTATTTAAGGCTGTAACGTGGTCCAATGGTGAGAGCAGCCAAGGGTGAGAGAAGGCAGCAAGGTTGCCATGAGACTGGGCTGCTTTGTGGTGCAGAGCCCTCTGCAATTTCCTCAGGAAGTCACACGAGGCTCCATCACCTTGACATCAATGTGAGTGGTGCTGCTCAGGGCCAGTGAGTTTGCTTTGCTGACCCTTCAGTGCCAGCCAGGGCAGATGCTCAGTCATGCAAGGTTATGACCAGTTACCCCATCCTACTCTGTTCTGCCCAGCATTAAACCTTAGGGCCCCTTACACTAAGGTAAATAGTTAAATGGTGAAGCGGTCTGGTCTCATGAGCAGCTCCTGAGAAACTTGGCCAGCAGCTGCCCCTGCAGCAGTGCATCTGTGGCACACGTAACGGTGCAGTCTCTACTCCCTGCCCTTGCCACCCTGCTGCTCCCATGCCGACTTCTATCGTCTCCCATTTCACTAATAATTTCCCACAGGGCGTTGTACAGAATTGAATGAATTCCAGTTCTTTAGAGAAACCATTTGCTAAATAAGGAAATTAGATTAGCTGGACACCAACTGCCTTTGGTAAACCTACGCTACACTTTATTGCATTTACTCTTCAATATTATTTCTGGAAAAATGTGTTTCCTATTATCTGTCCTGGGTACCAGCAGGCCCTACTGGCAGGTTGGCAATTGCCCGCAGCCCTTGCCACCATGGCACTGATGCCATCCACATCACTGTGCTGCATGTCAGCTTTACCATCCCCAGGGGAGGCAGAGGCAATCAGATGGGGCCACTCCAAAATTACCTTTAATCCTCAGCAGAGTGTGCCCTCACTTCTTCCCCCCTTTGTTTTCTTTTTCTTCATTCTGATACAGAGTTGTTTGTGGCTTGTTTTCATTTCCTTTGCAAAGCCTGCCACAGCCGCTGCAGGAGGAGCTGCTCTTGCTCTTTGCATGATGCTTTGTCAGAGACAATAGCCCTTGAATGTGGAGTGAGCCAAGGAGCTTCGTTGCGGTAATAATGCACACATCTTCCTCCATAAATAAGAAAACAATGTCATTGCCAGGTTAACTGTTACTTCAGAAACACAAAATCCCTTTTTCTGGAGGCAGCTGCTGTCTGCTTGATCAAGGAGCATGGGTCTTTGTGGCAAACCAAATGACAAGAGCACAGGCCAGCCCTTTTCCCGTGGCCCAGGTGGGACAGCGCACAGATGGAAATGTTTGCCATTAGCTCCCTTCTCCTGGCAGGGACTGGGGCTGCAGAGGGGCTGCATGGCTGGGGACACCAGAAGAATCTCCATCCCACCCGCCTCACCTATCCCAAGGCAGAGGACCAATGCTCAGGGACATCTCAGTGCTGGCACATGGCAGGCCCAACACAGTGCGAGGAGCAGCTGGCTGGGTATCCCTGAATCCAAGCACTGCTGGACTGAAGCAAGGACTGAGTGGCTCGACCCACAATTAGCCATTTGTGTTCTACCCCTCTGACAAAAATGCATGTTTACATGTAAAACAATAGGCTTGCATACTTGCCAAAAACAGAAATCGTTTCTATCGAACTGCACTTGACAGGAATGTAAATAAATAAAGATACACTAAAACAGAAATGTCGAAGGAAGGTTACTTTCTGAAATCTGTAAATCAGATGTCAGCTTACATTTGTGAAGTAGTGAAGAATATAAACAAGTAGATGAGAAGACTGTGATTAATGAAAGACAATTAACTGCACGGGAGGGGTTCTGGTGGTCCCAAAGACTGAAAGGGGCCCAAGGGTGGGGAATGCTGCTGGGACCCCCTGGTGTGGTATGATCCTGCTGGGAGATGGCACAGAGCTGTGCCCTCTGCCATCGGGCTGCCCTCCGTCCCGCAGTTATAAATAATTTTATCTGTGTTAATATGCTGAATCAAACACCTACCTTTGAGAGGAAAGGGAAACGGCACACTTTATTTTTTCCCCTCAGCAAGCAAGCAATTTGTCGCATGCTGTAATTTGTTTGCATGCTGTCCTTTTTTTGGGACGCATGTAATTTTGCTTTGATGAATGAGACACATTAGTGATAGCCCTCCATGCTGGCTGGATATGGAGGAATCGACAGCCTGTGGGATGCTTAGAAAGAAACTCAGCTAGCAGCCACAGGAATGGTGGCCTCTCCAAAGAAAATAGCGGGGAGAAGCGGGTTGCAGCAGTACCTTCTTTGGCACAGGTTAATAACGATGCTCTGCAGACAGGCAAACTGATGGGGAACAGAATCTAGGCATGTCATGGTTTCAGCAAAGTTCTATGCAAAAGAGAGGACACACTGGGGAAGGAGTGTTCCAGCCATGAAAACTACACACCTTGTGCAGGGGTGCACTGCCATGGTACACAGCGTGTCTATGGATGCATTTCCTGCCCTGCTCCATGAGCAGCCCCATGAGGGCTGCCATATGGGCATGAGGAAATACATGCCACCTCCTTCCTAATAGGGGCCAGTGGATGAGAGGCAGGGAGAGAAGTGGCTGCCTGCCATGCTGCCTGCCAGTGAATTCTCAACTCCCATCCAAGCCCTGGAGGAGTGACTGGCAGTGAGGAAAGACCTTATGGTACACAACAATATTTAGAAAACGTTTTTTGAAACCTTAGAAGAGAGAAAACTAAACATTATTTCCCATTAATAAGTGTATGGGGCTGCTGAATCACGGCCTGAATCTTTGACTGATCACCTGAGGCGAGCAATGAGTCAGCCACGGGAGCACAGGTGAAGGCAATTCACCTGTGCTGCAGGAAGGGGTGGAGCCTGGCTCCACCTCTCCTAGACCCATTTAAGAGCTGACTGCCAGTGGGGAAGGATCTCTCTGGAGATCTGCTCCATTGGAGTTCATCCTGTGAGCCCAGGATAGGGTGAATGACTTTCTCTCATTATTCCAATATAAATTATATTAGCCAAGCTCCTATACATATATATATATATATATATATATATATATACACACACGCACACACACACACCCATCTGTATAACCATTGATTATACAATAAGCTAGGCTAAGTGATCAGTCCCAGGCAGTGTGATGCTGTGCAGAGCAGAAGCACAAAGATGAACAAGAGAGGCCAGGCTCCCCCTTGTGCCCTAATGGCAGAGGGGCTGACTGCTTTCCTTTGGAATTTTGTCTTGCTCCCTACCACCTCCCAATAGGCTCTCACTCTGCTGGATTGCACCTAACTTCTGGCAAGCACCATGGGCACAAGGCCAAGGTAAGGGGATGTGACACAGCCACTCAGGGAGCAGCTATAGTGACACTGGGGACATTGGCAGGGGACAATACCAGGGCGGGTGGAAATGGGAAACCTGGGCAGCATGTAAACAAAAACTCATTCAGCTGGAGGGAAAAGGTGAGGTGAAAACAGCTGGAGAAAACCAGCCCAAAACACATATGTTTTTTATCTGCCTCAGTGCTTGGGAAGAAGTTAGTGTCCTTGTGAATGGGTGTCTGTGTAGTGCTTCCATAGGAACAAGGGCTGGCCATTGGTGAGGGAGATGCACTGGGGACATGCCTTGTCACAAGCAAGGAGGGTAGGAGCTGGGGTGGAACAGCCCAAAAAGCTGATGGTGGCAGCAGGGGCTGCTTCAGCATTTCTGGGGAGTGCAGTGGCAGCTCTGGAGTCAGAGACGTCATTGCAGCTTCAGGTCAGATGAGAAATCCTTTATTAGCGGTGTTCTGGCAGCATCCACGACCCAGACAGGAAAAGGGGCTGCTCGTGCAGGACTAGGGTGAAGGCATAGCAAGAGCAGGGGGTTGATGACCCATGGTGTTTACAATCCAAACAACAACAAAAAACCACTAGCATTCAACAAATCTGGTTAATATCATGCCTTCACCCTCAGGCAAGAAGAAAAGCACTTCAAGACAGGACCCTTCTATACAGCCGAACATAACACCATTTCTTGTGCAAAATTTTGCAAGGAAAGATTAAAACATCCTGTTGTTTCCTGAGCCTGCTGCAAGCCTCATCCCCAGCCGATCTTGCTGCGCCCTTTGTGCTGGACACAGCTCAGCCCACGGCTTTGTCCTCATCTCTCTTTTGGGTTTGAGTACCCAACCATGGCACCCTTGTGGTAGCAGAAGTCAGTGTTTAAAATAGCTCATGTCTCACTCCTGGAAATCCCATGTGCACAAGTGGACACGTGCTAGAATTCAGGGGATTTAGCTTTTTTCCAGTCTTCGTGCAAGAGATCCAGAGTATGAACATCTTTGATAGGCTGAAATTGGTTTTTGCCTGCACTAGGGACTAGGGAAGGTGCTTTGCACTCTGGCCTCCCTCAGCACTGAGCAAAATCCTTCTGGGGACAAGATTTCAGTGCTCACCTCCCTCCAAGCACAGAGTCAGCAGCCCTAAGGGCTCTGTGTGCGGCTCTTGGGAATGGCAAGGAGTGCCTCGAGTCAGTGGAAATAAAAGTGTCACAGGAGCGCTGGAGGAGAAAGCCGTGGAAGCCCTGCATTGTTCAAGAGTCCCTAGAACACCTCCCTGTATAATACAATCATATTTAAGAATGAGAAGTAGAGGGCAAAGATTATCGTGAAGTGTGGAATTAACAGACTCTCCCCCCTCCGCCTGGGGAAAACTTTCAAGGCTTCCAAGAACAAAGCCGAGGACTGAGCCACCTGCGGCCTGCTGCTAGCATCGCAGTGCTGGAGACCTTGAAGCGAGCATGTGGGAGCTCAGCAGTGCCCACGGGGGACAGGGACGCAGGGCTTGCATCAAGCACCCAGCTGCTGCTTTGGAAGCCATTGAGGAATGTGTTTGCCTTGCCCCAGGGGCTGGGCCGAGGGCTTCCCCAGGGCTTTGCCCCTGTTGGGATGAGCTGGTGTGAGCAGAGACAGCAGATGCCAGGCTACAGTGTAGAGCACAGAGTTCATGGGGTCCGCTGCCAAATGCTGCTGGCAGACAATGTACAATGCAAGCCTGAGGCAAGAGAGCTGGGAGACCTGCAATGAATCCTCAGGGCCTCCAGAAAGGAGAGCAATGAGTAAGTGCCAATAGGGCAGCCTCAGAACAAGAAGTTTGCCTCGGGAGAAAGGAGAGGGCTTCAGGAAAGGGCTGGTGACCTTTCTAATTCACCTGCTCTGCTGTGCAACTCGCCTCACATCAACCTCCCTCAAAGCCCCATCTCTGAGCAAGATGGAGATTGTTTCCAGCATGCACGTGCTGCTCATTTGCCCCTGAATTCATGTTCATTGGCTCAGAAGGGACTACAGGCATCCCTGAGTGTGACTAGTGTCTGGGGGCTGTCCTATGGCCCATCCTCACATCACGACATTTCTCCACACCAGTTTTTTACGCACAGCATGCCTGAGTCACATGTTCCTGGTGGGAATAGGGACACAAATGCAAATATAGAGCCTGAAACCACAAGGTTTGGGCTACGAGCATTATGGCAAAAGCTTCCCATTTTCCCTAGGATCCCTCTCTGCCAAATAAAAATACTTCTCCCAATTTCTACCACTAACCCCCTGCATGGGGAAGCTCCACCTAGGGCAAAAGAGCCAAAAAGTCCAAGTGCTGTGATACAGCAGAGTGGCCAGGAGGTTGGCAGCTACGTGGAATCTTTTGATTTTCTAGAAGCAGAAGATGTGAGAGGAAAACCATAGTCATTAGCTGTAGGCTGGTGATTTTTAGGGTGAACAGAACTACAGAAGGATTTGAAGCACTGAAGCGAGTAGGAAGAATTCCTGTAATCCCAGCAGTGTACGGACTGGGCACACTGGATTTGGCTGAAAAAATATTTAATTTAATAGTGCTGTATGATGGGGTAGCTCCCAGTGAGCACATGATAGCGGTGGACCTTGAGGTTTCCTGGGACAATGGCATTTCAGCTTAGAAGCGGTGCAAAGATCACTATGGAGAGTGGGTTTGATAGACACCATTTCACTAAACTAATTAGAAAAAAGAAGGAATGAGGGAGAATGACAGCTGCCTCTTAAGATAATAGGAAACCTGTCTCTTTAAATATGCCTGTGTTTTTCAATACAGACCAGGCAGGGCTATAATCAGAGCACGAGAGGGTCGGATTTAGGTTCAGAACAGTATAATTCCATTGCATGGCCCATCCAAAAATACTTTGGCAAGCTCAAATACATTGGAAATTGCCTTGGCCAGTGGCTTGCAAAATGGCTGTGGAAAGTCAAGATAATTAGAGCATTGTGAAGAGGAGAGACAGTAAAATGAAGGGTAGCAGACAAAAAAAAGACAAGCAAATAAAAAACAGGATTACAGACATGAACAAAGTTTGAGAACAGAATAATTTAAGGGAGAAAGGCATATACAGCAGATCGGAGTTGTGTGATTTACGCAGGAGGAAAAGGATGAGCGCAAAGTTAAAAGAAAAAGCAACCTCCTGTCACGTTTACATTAATAAATGACTTTAACAGCACCGGAAAATATATGGCTGGCAGTGGCAGTAAGTTTTTGAAGGGTTTAAAGTTGAAAATCAAATAGAGAAAGCGTGAGAGGAAAAAAGTGCTGTGTTGGAAATCAGGGTTTGAGCTGCTGCTCAGCATCTCTGACCTCTCAGGGAACAGCCTGGTGCAGTCCCCTCAGCTCTGCCACCTGCACATTTCTTTTTCCATGCTTGCTTGGGGTAACTTGGGTCTTAATGTCATGGGATCATGTGATCCTTGTCTACTGAAAACCAACACCTGCAGACACATGGTGGAGCATATGGTAAGCTTTGGGTCTCGTGGGTTGTTCTTGCTCACCGGCCAGAGCAGAGACAACAAAGGGGAGAGTTGGGCATGCATTTCCTCAGGACAGCCTTCCCAGCAACTTGTATGGGTGTCCCTGACACTTGCCCATATTAACCACCATGGTGAAGCAAGGGGACTTGTACAGACAAGTCAGGGCCAACATGAACATTCATAAGTGCACATTTCTGAAGATAAAGATCACAATCCTGCAAAGGGGGAAGGAAAAGTGGCCCTGTAGAATGTCCAAGTGATGGGTTCACCACAGTCAGTGTCACAATAGCACTTTGTGGAACTTTAGATGAGAGCAGCCTGTGCTCAACCACAACATGCAGCTAGCACAAGCTGTGATGAACAACACCTAATGAAGCAGGTACCACAGAAACTTAACAAAGATTTTGGCATAGAAAAGTAGCTCACAGACTGTGGTCCTGCCCTGGGACACAAACTGCTAAAGTCACTGAGCCAGCCATAGTGCAGGCATGGGGAGAGCCAGGGCAGGGTCAGGTTGAGGTCTTGCAGTACAATGTTTGGATGAGCAAGACAGGAAAAGTATCACCTTGAAGAGGCCTGGACGTGTGGCTGCTGACGCAAAGAGCATCCGCCCTGCTTTCTTTTCATCCCTGTGGATGCGCTTCATTATTAACTTTTCATGCGACAACTGTTTGTGCATTAAAATTGCTTCACCAAACAGAAATACTAGAAGTGAAGACTCACAACAGCTCCTGCTAGTGAGTTCGGCCTTCCAAATGTTGATGTCTGGGAAACTGGAACATAAGGGAGAGGGGTCTGCTCTGACTGTCCTGTTCCTGATTGCCACCCCTCAATTAAATCACTGCTTTTAGTTTTTTTTTATCAGTATTATATAAAACTAGGACAGAGTAAATGAAAATTTATAATTTATAAACAATCTGGGGAAAAAAATCACTGAATTATTTATGACACTTTTGAAATATGTGTTTGTTACTTGTACAAAAATTAGTTGTTAGGTCTTAATCACGGCGGTGCCACAAATATGCTGGAAATTAGGACTTGCAAACCTGCTTGATTGAAAAGAAAAAGCTCTGTAACTCTACCTACAATTGGAAAACCAAAACCAAACTGATTCTGAATGGTCGAGTTAAACAAGTGCCAATTATTGAATAATTCTCTGACCTAAACAGAAAGTTATTGTATATGGGAAGATTTTTTTTTTCCCAGAGAGTGCTTTATACCAGATGCCCTTTTAAATTGTTTTGAATTCTCTGTAGGCAGTAGATAACTAAACCTACAGAATGTAGTAATGGCAAAAAGGAAGCAATCAAATTGGCCACTTCTAGTTAAGAGTCATGGAAAAGGCATCTGTTCTATATGAATTGCAGACTATAAGGACTTTGACAGCTCATAGACCAGACTTAATTTATTAAACTAAGTTCCTAATATAAACAGTAATTCGTTTCAGGCACTGACACTGAAGGTCTGGATTATGTGAATAAAATATAGAGACCTCCACTGGCCTCCTGGAGGAAAGGTAGTGGAGCTACACAGAAAAGCTTCAAGTGCCCCATCCATAGGCACCACGATGGGGCCATGTCATGGCAGCACGGGCATCAGCAGAGGTACTCGTGTGTGGCTATAGCCTCTGGGCACAAAGCACCCTTGAGGCCATGGATTCCCTTGGCAAAACAACAGTTGGACATCTTTGGGGATGTTTATTCACTAACAAGGCAAAGACCAACGGGGTGAACATTGGAAAAAGAATGGGGTTTGCCACTGGTGTAGCACTTATGGCTCTGACATATGCATTACTCTTCTTAAGAGTGACCTATGCCTACTTGCAGCATGTTTTACAGGAGACTATTGCTTTGTGTGCCCAGTCCAGCCCAGCACAGATCAGGGGGTTCAGGGCTGTTGTTGGCAAATGTTTATCTTCAGGCACTCAAGTCATTCAGGTGAATGCAATATGACTATTTCACTGCTTAAAATTAGGCAGGTACCTAAACAATTTCCTGGATCAGATTTACATTCAGCTCAAGTTTCAAGCACTGGCTTTGCTGTAGCTTTCACCAAAAGTTTGGTCGTAACTCAGAAATCACACACAAGTATTTCCTTATGCCATCAACCCTGAACAAGGGCTGAGCATGAAAAGCTTCTGTGAGTGTTTTGCCCCAACAACAGCAACAAAAAAGTTAGGGAAATGAGAAAGCAAAAGAAAACATTTTGCTGTCTTTGCAGCTGCAAGGTCTTGGTGGTAGCCAGGCAGCTTGCTGCTGCTGACAAGGAGCACAAGAGCTGGGGCCAGGCATCGCTGCTCTCCCATGGGCAGCCCTTGCTCAGCACAGCCCTGCTGCCTCACCAAGCCCTGCTAATTGCTTGCTTCTGTGTTTCATTTGGCAGAGAACGACCGAGAACTAGAGGCAACGCAGGGTCTATAAAATCATTAATTGAATTACTATTGCGGAATAAGTAGTTCATCAATTTGAATTCCCCATCATCCCCCTCCCTTTCTCCCCCATTTTTTAGAGACCAATCCTACTGTTGATATGTGCATAGCTGTGGAAGGAGGCTCAATAAATAGATACGCTATTCTAGCTAAACACGTTTATTTTTCCAGCTGTTCTCCTACTGAATTAGTAAATTGTAATGTTGACTTCAGACTATCTTCCCCATAAAATATATGCTGGCACGTATATTATACTGGCACATCTTCTGCAACACTCCTTATGGGCTGATCCATACTGAAATCAACGGGGATTTTGCTCTGACTTTACTGAGGTTTAAACCAGGATGTGATATTAATTCAACACACATGATATATAATGGTTGAATCAATAGCAAAATACTTGTATTCTCTACCCTCGCTTGGTTTTGCAGGAGATTTTAGGGAAATATTTGCACAGAACAGTGGACTTGAATTTCTGTGCCTGAACAACAGCATGTGGTTGCACTGGCACTTATCAATAGATGTCTGGGAAGGATGTCAGCACAGAAATTTTTGCCCAGTTTTGGTACAGCAACTTCTCTTTAAAGAGCTTTCTGCATTCCAGTGTGCTTGGCTGGTTTCCTAGCAGAGATGCAGCACAACCAGCACATCACCAAAACCTGCCAGTGTTGGCAAACTGGCACACTGTTTTTTAGCAAATCTCCACCAGGCACTGTTGCACAGCAGCACTGTGCCAGAACAGGGGGTGGGGATGCTTTCATGAGCATTTCAAATGCTTGAGAGAAGTAAACAAGGACAAACACGGCTGTTGGCATTATCTCTCCCAGCAGAAAAGGAAAAGTGAACCTGTTCATTGTAACAGCAATAAACAGATGCAGTTGTTCAAAGCCAAGCTGCTAACTTCTTAGAAGGGTTTGGATTCTTCTGACCACCAAAATCACCCTTAATAATACAGAAATCAATCTGAAGTCTAAAAATCAATTCAGTTTGGAAATAGGAGCACTGGGATGAGGACAGGAATATGAACATCTCCCTGTGTTTCTCCATCATAAAACTGAAATCAAACAAAACCAGAGCAAAACTCAGAAACAAACAAATAAAGAGCAAATAACGTGCTTTTAATGTCCTGATGCGAAAGGGATCTAATACCATTTCCACATCCATTAAGCAAAGAATTTTGCATGTTCCCTCACAAAGAGTGAGCATTTTCAGCGGCTTTCACTTAAATTAAGATGACAGGTTTCCACTGCACAGCGTTGTTAATCTTTTCCTAAAAGCTTAATGTTGCTACTTAGTCATTTACTAATAAATCAGAGACAATACATAGTGTCATTCCAGTTTAGGCACAGATGGGTGACCCTGTGGTCCCCTTTGAAGGTGTAGCACAGGTACTGCACAGTGCAAGAGAGAAGAGGAGCACAGGTCCTCACCCTTGGGCACTTCAGAGCCAGCTCAACACAGCTGTATGGAAACAGCCTGCAACAGGCTTTCGGCTGTCCTTCAGACAGATGTATTAAAGACAGTCATTAATCTTCATGTGTTTTCCACTGCTTTGATCCCATTTTCTCTGATTTTAACCTCTCTTTCCCCTGACAATATTCTGATGTCACAACTTTCAGAATTCTTTTGTAAACATGTACAATTACTTTGTTCATCCCATGCTTGACCTCAGTGCCCAGCTCCCTGCAGCCCATGGATCTACTGCTCTGGATGCCAGGGAAGTGCCTTCAGATGGCAGTCACGACCTGAGGACATCCTTCCATCTGCATGCCACTCACCATGGCAGGTGGGCCCGTCTTTGGAGCTGTCCTGGGGCACAGCACAGCCAAGGGCTCCGTGCTTCATCTCTATGGCCTGACTGCATGCAGGAGTTCCCACAGCCCTGTGGGCAGTGCAGGGTGAGGGCTGTCTGCTGTTCCTGCTTTACAGGGGAATTTTACAAGCAAAGCCCGGCAGCCTATTTTGTACTTCTTAACACCAGATCCCATCTATATTCTTAGGTGCTCCCAGGCCTCCCAGTTATTGCTTCCTGGTGGCTTTTATTCCCTCTTATTAACTTAATGGGTTCCCCAATGAGCAGGAGCAGCTACAGGCACCACCAGGTGATCACTCTCCTTCAACTCATAGATTAGAGTTCTGTGCCATTGAACTATGTGATTTTTGCTGCACAATAGATGGCAGTAGAGAAAAAAGGCTGAGACTAGGCAACTTACACTTGGGAACACGCAGCTGATTTTCT
Source organism: Meleagris gallopavo (assembly GCF_905368555.1). Lineage (NCBI taxonomy): Eukaryota > Metazoa > Chordata > Aves > Galliformes > Phasianidae > Meleagris > Meleagris gallopavo. Next base: position 10,010,419 of record NC_139410.1, read on the forward strand.
TCCCCTCAAATCACCACCCAGTATTTGCTGCTTTCTTCTCAACAGAGCTTTCCTAGAAAAGGCAGTCTGGTGTGGATGAGGCTAGATGAAATAAAAGATTCATGCATGAATAATTAACATACTGAAGGCCTCACTTGAACTTGTTGCCTTACCCAGATGAATGAGTTAACATGTTTGAGATTATTATAAAGAGGGACTATTCTGCTCTGGTAGATCAAATCAGCTGAAAATGATGAAGTATTGCTGCACGTATAGATATATGCTCAGTGCTTAAAAAAATCCCTTCCAATAAATATAGGCATAGAGGAGTTCAGATGCACTGACAGTAGTGGCACTAGGATGAGACGATTTGGTGTGAGCCATTCAGCCTGACTGTTGTGCAGTGCTGCGCTGTGCACAGGAAAACCTGTGTCAGGCCAGAACCAAGTGGGCAGGACCGGGGTTCCTGCAGGTCAGTGTAAGGGGCACAAACACCTCTGCCCTCCTCCCATGGCAACTCCAGTAGAATATATGCACTGGCATGCTCTCACCGAGTGACAATGAAAAAAATGCAGGTACAGGGATGCTGACGGCATCACGCTAACTGTGGGAGGGAGAGAAAAGTTAATTGCAAGTTTTAATTCCTACCTCAGCATTACAAATTTTTAATTAAAAGAAACCATACCATCATTTTTCCATTAAATAAAATGTTCCTGATAGAGGCAGCAAGGATAGTGAGTCTATACTGCATGCCTTGCTTTGGGAATGTGGGCTGGAGGCAGGTTGGGCATGCAGTAGGAAGGCTACACAGGAATCATTCCAGAATCATATGGGCATTTCTTTCAGTTAGAGATGCTCTGACATAATTTCAGAACGGTGGCCATGCCTCATTTCAAAGCCAAGGTGCAAGGAGGATGTTCTGAACATTCTGCATTGTAGCTGACCCTGCTGGATGGAGACCCTAGAGCCACCCTGAGGGCAAGAGCAGCACTGTGCTGCTCCAATCTCTGGCAGCACTGGGCAATGAGGCCATGCTGCCTGCACTGTCATTTCTGGCACAACTCGAAGGTGCACTATGCTGTGACATTAGCCAGGGCTGCTTGAAAATAGAAGTAGATTGTGAGTATTTTGAAGATGTTACTATATATTATCTCTTGGCTGTACCGTGCTGTCAAGAAAGACGTCTTCTTTCTTAAATGAGTGCGTAAACATAGACCAGATATAACAGGGTGCAAAATTTTTGTGCAAAAAGTGTCTGAATCCCATGTGTGAGTCAGTTTTTGACAGTTACTGCTTGCTGACACAGGATGCATTTGCAGCAAAGCTACATGCATCTACCAAGCCCTGGTAAATGTGTGGTGACTACTGAATGGCTCTTGGCTACACACAGATCCCTCAGTTCTCATATGGCCATTATTCACCTTTTTCCATTAACACTATCATTTACGCTCCTTAATCACCTAATCCTCTAGTAAACATCCCAAAACCTGAAGAGCAGCAGAAGAAAGATGATGTCTCCTTCACCTGATTGTGTATTTAGGTATTCCCAATGTTGCCCATCAGCTTTGCTGAGGCTGTCACTGGAAAGAGGCAATCCACTCCCCCATCCAAATACTGGGCTTCGGGTGCCTTCCAATTCAGCTCTCCTGGTTAGCAGATAGCTAAGGAATCTGGTAAGAAAACCTTCACCTGCTAACAATATTTTTCCACTTAGATCTGTTCCTAAAGCTTATTGCCACATCAAATCCCATTATAGAAAATAAGGAAATGTTAAAATTAAGAACTAATGTTCACATGAAAGATTTTTTTTTACTATTTCCTTCAGCAAACCAATGAATGTTTAACAGTTGAAATTACTTTGAAAGAGCAATAAATTATTTCATGCATACATGCCAAATATTAAAACCAGAAGGTTTCTTAATATGAAATCAGTGGTATCAAGACTCATGTTTGCTTTTGTTAATTATCTACTTGTTTATTAGCTTAGTTTCACTGAGGAGCTGCTGATATTCCAGAGTTAAGGATTTTTGAGCTGTTCACAGGATGTAATAATGCAGTTTTATTGGGTGCTTGTTGAGAAAGTGTCCTTAGTTGTTTGCACTTGAGCAGTAAAGCCTCTGTTTGGCACAGCCCTGAGCCCTCTGCCCAGGTTCCTCTCAATCCATACCCCCATTCCTTAACAGATGCTCCTCCTTGAAAGAGGCCTCACCAATGGCAAGAGCAGGCAGCACCTCAGCTTAACAAATCCTTCACTTTTGGCTAAAACCACCCTTAGAGAACATACAGCTTGCTACAACCACCAGTAGTTTTCTCTAAAGGAAAATTCAGTGGCACAGAGTCTGGGAGTACATTACTGTTGGCTAAATCATGGTTATCACTGTAGCTAAGGTTTCATCTCCTCAAGCTTCACCTCCCAGAGTTGGAATTTAAAACAACTGTAAGGGAAAAAGAAGCTTCCAGTTGTGCCAACAGCAAAGAAAGTCTTGCAGTCTTTAGGGATATACAGGCTGGGAAAATTAATGGCTTGAGATCTCACCACATATCAGGACTCGATAGCGTTCAGCCCAGTCTGCTCCCTCTTGAGTACCTGATGTGCTTCATGCTGCCGGCACCTCACATGAAACTCATCTTCCCATCACCACCCTCACCTGAAGCATCACCTGCATCAAAACAGTCTTTGTTGGCTGCAGAGGGCCCATGGGAGCTGCCTGTATCCTGCTGCCCACTCTGCTTGTGCCCCACAGCAACCTCAGGCCCAACACAGCAGTGGGGAGCCAGCTCCTTGGGAGATGTGAGGCAATGGCTGCGCCATGGGGCTCCCTCTGGGTGCTTGTACTTGTGCCATCTGGCCACTCCCGCAAAGACCAGCAGATAATAGTAAAGCACTTCTGCTGCTATGGTAAGGGCTACGTCAGCATTTCCATAACAAACCCCTATTTGGATGAGTTTTCAAACGTGACCATAAAGCTCTGCTTGGAGCCTTAAATGTGGCTTTAAACCAAAGACTCAGTCAAAGCCTATTTTCTTCAAACTCAAGTCCCCTAAAAAAAAAACAACGTGGCCTTTCTTAAAGCGATACCAGCACAAAGTGTTTCTCCTGGGGAGGGCCTTCTCTGCGAGTTGGGCTAAGGAGGGACAGACTTCATAGCTGCAGTTTGACGCCTGTCCGGTGCTGGAGCACAGCCCGAGCAGGGCACATCCCAGCAGCAGCATTAGTGTTTTTCTGCTGAATATGGGTATGCTACACAGGTCTTAGGGGGAAAAGACTGTTTTCCCCCCTCAAATCCAGAAAGTGACCCATCTAGAAAATTTTAATTTTTTTCATAGTGACTTTGAAAGCACAAGATGTATTTTGAGACCCTACCTTTCCTATCATTGCTCAAAACCCCTAGAAGTTCAACATGCTGAGAACAGCACAATTCAAAAACATCGCACGAAGAATCCCAAACACATCCAACCCCTCTGATGCTTTCCAGAGGCAATTCAGGCCCCCCACTACAGCCACCCATGGGGCACAAGTTTCCCGGGTAAGCAATGGTAACTCAGTGTCTGACCAACAGTTAGAGCTGTGCTGTCACAAAAAGACAATCATTTGGGACTATTTGCGGCAGATGGGAGTGTTAACTTATGGTGCTAGGAGTTAACCTGATTGTATTATAATGTGATAGCTCCACAGCTAATGCCCATCAGCACTGTGGGCCATTTACTTTATCACAAAATAAAATTAATTGAGTGAAAATAAATTGCAAAGGGACACAAAAGAATTTGAGACCATATACATGAAATACATGATAGCTGAAGTCTCCCCAGACACTTATTTTCATAGGGAGGAAACAATCATCATTTATTCTCCCTTGGAAAAAAAATAAATATCCTGAAACCTGCAACAAGATTTACCACATAGGCCATGAGTGCCAATACAGCCAAATGAGCATGGAAATTCCCTTTCCTATGAAGCAGGCTGGGCAGGTGTGAGCTGCTGCTGTGCCAACATCCCAAGAGGACCAGCCCTGCCCAGAGCTCATGGAAGGTGAGGGACAAGGTGAGGGACTAAAAGGAACCCCCCAGGCAGGTGAGCACCAAGGAGCTGCAGACTGAGGCCCTGAGGAGCTAAAGTTAGCAAATGGGCTGCAATATTTCTAATGGAGAATGTTTATTCGAGTGCATGGGTGCATTTGCCAAGTATAGCAAAGTAATGACATTGAGGCTTATTGATAATATAGTTATAATTCCATGTAATGACCAACTGAGCAGAATGATACAACCATCTTCTCTCCATTTATTATGCTCCTGTCCATGGAGACTTCTCAGTTAAGGGCTGTTTATTTCTGCAGCGAGACATATACCAGATATGCAGAGTACAAACCTTCCTATTAGGACTCTCTATCATAGTTTCTGCCTTCCAAGTCATTTAACCGCACATAATTTTGCTTTCTGGTTGTGCAGAGAGGCAGGGGCCAGAAATGCACTGGCATCTCCTGCATTTCCCCAGCAGCATCCCCGGTGTGGCTGCCCTACCTGCCTCACATTCTCCCTGCTTAGTCACCCCTGCAGATGGCACCAGGTATGCACTTCTACCCAACAGGTGCCCCAGCTGCAGAGGGACCACGCAGTGTTAAATCTCTGAGTGAGCAGGGGGGGAGCCTTTAATGCACAGGCCTTTCACTTTGTTACTGTAGATTTCATAGAGTTTTTATATCATGAGGCTTGCTCGGCTCTAAGGTCTCCATACTGCTCAAGGTTAATGAATCTACTTAATAGACATAACCATACTTGAAAGAGAGCCATGCAAAAGGATGAAACGTGCTGCTGTAAAGAAGAAAACAGTCTGGAAGGGTTGGAGGACAACACAAAATCCAGTCCTCTCCTCTCTCACCCCTTGTCCATGCATGCACCCCAGGTTTTCCCAGGGCAAAGCATGCCACATCTGCTTTCCTCAACAGCATGGGATGGTACTGGGCACTGAATAGCATAGCTGAGACAGGCTCCAATGATGACTGCGGGTGGCAAAGACCTCCTGGGGGATTAAACTCTGGAAGTTCACCAGTACAGGCGGGCTTATTGGATCCTGATGCTCCACGCAGGCGCAACGCAGTAGCAGCTTCGTCTTGGGGCACTGTTCTGGACGCGCAGGAAGACAGATAAGACGCAAGGGATGTGGTTTAATTAGACCACAAGTTTATGAAGTTAACTCATCTGGGATCTATCCAGCACAATTCTTTCTGTAATCACTCCCACATGTTGTGGGAGGCCATCAGCCTGCTCCCCTAGCTCCACACAGGACTCTACAACCTGTTCCTCATACAAGGACCAGGACAGGTTTCACAGGAGATGGGCCACAGACACAAAGCACTGGTGCAGGTGGGTGAGCACCCCATGGGGACAGCCAGTGGTACTGCACCTGTCCCTTTGCCACTGGCCAGAACAGGATGATTGTGCCAGTGCAAACCACCTCTGAGTTGCAAAGGCCAAGGAGAGTTAGCATCATGTCCTGAAGTAGAACTTAAAAATGTTTATGTTAACCCTATAGGAAGAATGCAGCAGGAAAGGGCTATTATGGTGAGGGAGATCTGTTTCAGAGAGAGAAAAGAGCTAGGCTTCTTCCAGCTATTGTCTAATGTTTTTTTCCTTGTGATGAAACGCAGACTACCTTGCTGTGTTATGGCATTTCGGAGGCTTAATTACCCACGTCTTTCTCTGCCCCAGCGCAGAGCATACACTGCTCTGCACTGGCAAAGCCAGCACTGGTAACCCAGCACAGCAAGACTCCTCCACACGCTGATGACTGCACATTATGGCCAATAGGCCTTCGTGGAGTTGGATCACTCATACTATCACACAGGAATACTGCAAAGCAGGAGCTCACTTTTCCTCTCTCTGTGTTGATTATGCTGTTTTCCTGACCAAATTAAGCCCCAGAAGCCTCTTCCAAGGGCTTCCAGGCATGCTGTGCTCCCTATCGGGTACTGTCAGGTTGCTTGCTGGCATGGATCAACATTTTTGCAAAATAGCTTGAACTAATAATGTTTGTTGTACCATGGATGCTCATTCCTTCTGCAAAACACCAGGGGTTGGAGGAAAAGGGCATTCCCTGCTGCACAAATTTGCTGCTATGCACCCACCCACTGTACCAAAAGTAGCAGCACTTTGCTCAGGACTCCTGGCAGCACAGTATGCAGGCCTCAGGATGCTCTGCACCAAGGAACAGGGAAACCTCAGTCAAGTAAGTAGTGGCTATTTTCTTTGCTCGATGACCCATCTTGCTCTTCTTGTTTCTAACACGCAGCCTTATGACTGTTTTATGAGTTTTGATGGAAATCCTTTGAGGGAACAGTGCTAAGATCAAGCGCAGCCCAACTCCTGATTCAGTAGCCACAGAGCACTGTTTATTTTCAGACATATATTGCTATAGGTAGCCATATATGCTATTTATATGCAGTTGAGAGCATCAGCAAACCTGTCAAATGCCAGTACTGAGACTGCTTTTGCCCAAGTGGCCAAGGTATTCCTGCTTGACTATCACCTCATTACAGCCAGCTTTATTACCATTCAATGCTCTGCAGTGGTTTCTCAGCCCAAACCTGCCCAGCCGGGACCATGCACCTCCCAAATCGTGTGCCCATGAGAGAGTCAGGCACACACAAACAAATCTCAGGGCCAGTAGTTCCTGACTTCTTCCTGCTGAAGAGCCCAGCACAGTGCTAGGAGCCCACGAAACACCTTCCTGCCAGGGTGGCTGCGATGCAAGCAATGGTCCTAGACTTGCGGCATGGATACCATACTGCTGACAAGAGCTTGTTTTCTGCACTGTGACTATGTATTTAGGGACTTGCAGTCAAAACAAAACAAAGAGGTTTTGCAATTTTACTTGGTTATTAACACCTCCTGTGACTTTGTTCACAGACATCATCCTAAAGCAAACACAAACTGAGTGGTACTAAATTGCACAAATGTTTAAATGCCAGAATGCGTGCTGTGCATTTATCTTAAAGATTTATGGCTCTGTGCTGCCCTCAGACAAGCAGAGCCAAATGCCACACATCTGGGGACTTGAACCACAAGAAACTTGCCCCTCCCACCCCTGAGGTCTTTGGAGGGTTTGAGCACCAGAGGATCTCATGACCCTTTCTCCTGGCTCAGTCAGAGAGTGAAAGCAAGAAATTGCATTTAATTTGATTACAGAAGTTCTCTCCAGGATGGGCAGCAAAGACACGTTCCTGCACTCATTCCCCAGGAATGCTATCTTGCCTTCGGTCTAGAACCAAGTGCAACAGCACAAAGTTTTCTTTGGAACATTTTCCCCTCTTTCTAAACCAGTTGGCTTGGCGAGTACACCCTGTCACACTACAAGGATGCTAGACTGTCGACTGTAAACCAGCTAGGATTTACCCTTCATCCAGACTCCCTTTGGCATTAGTGCACCGATCCAGTTACATTACGCAGATATTTGTTTCTGTCAAAGAAATATGGGTTTCATTCACCTGCCAGCGAGAAAATAATGGGATTGAACCTGAAAAAATAGTAGGACTGAATCGGTGAATGTCTCCTACTTTTTTTTCCCCCCCTCTTCATTTTTAATTCTTGACCCCAGAATTTTCCAGATAACATATTTGCTCTACCCATGCGGAGATAGTGATGCCTGCCCATGCTGATGAGAGGAAGGGGGATGGAGGCTGCACTGCCCAGGTGCAGGATTACCTCAAGACTGGCCTCATTCCTCGGCTCCAAGTGCACTATCCATCTCCTCCCCAGGGGCTGCTTCCTGCTGCCCCACTGCAGCTCCTTTCTTCTCAGAGGAAACTTTTTCCCTGCTTTTCCTTGCTGCCCCCAGGTTCACTGCCCTGCAGAACTCAGCACAGCTGATATCTCAAGGATATTGGCTTACCCTACACCTGCCGCTGTCTCTTAGGAGAACACTCATGTTTAACAAGAGGCAGAGATCAGAATGTGGATAGAAATTGCATTCATATGCATAGCACTGCTTTCTTTCACTTAGTGCATGATATCAGGCATACCTCATAACGTACACATTTCATGCAGGTATATAATTTTTATGCATAGTGTGAGCATTACAGTAGTACAACTCAGAATAGGATGATGGTAATACTACATGTGGGATCCACAAAAGCACATCATCTCTTTATACAAATCAATCTCTACTGAGTGAACTTAACACCCCATTGTACCTATTCTGCTCTTGTGTTTTACCCCTGCGCCCCCCAAACAGGATCCTTCCCCTCTTGCTGTATGGTAGTACTTGTTGGAAGCCCCCTCATCTCATAGCAGAGTCAGCTCTCCCAGGCCACACACAGGGCCAGGGTGCCATGTTGAGCCTGTGGCCCCGGGCAGCCATGAGAAGTGTGATCTAGGAAGGCCAGGGCACAACACTGATACTTCTGCTTGTTGCTGTTCACTTGGTAACATGTGAGTTGTGAAGTTTTGACATGCGATGAGCAGTTTCCAGTGCAGAGGGCAAGAATCTTTGCACTGTGTGTCCCCAGTGCCAAGACTTCACCATGACTTGCCAGACTCACCAGGCCATCAGCAGCTTGTTCTTACCCTGGGATTTAACCTCGGTGGGCCATCTCATAGCCATCTCTTTGCCCCACCGCTAAAATTAACAGCTAGCATTAATGTTTCCAAACGTGACTTTAAAAGCTTCAAGCAAATACAAGCAGAGATAGACACACATAAAATTGGTCTCCATGGCATGCCTAGAAGCCTGAAATGGCAGGCATGAAGGCTGTCTCTTTTCATGGGGTACAGCACATGCTTTGGAGCTGTTTGATAGTTTTAAAATATTTCTGATGCAATGGGTTTTAATGCCTTTCAGATGTTTATATAGAGTGCAAAAGGTAACAGCACAGACACTTCTCTGTTCTACCTCTCGCCGCATTTCTCCCTCTATTAAAAGGAACGCTCCCATCTTATCTCTGGTTTACTGGTAAACAGGAGTTATTCGCTTCCCCTCATACTAAGCTGAAAATGTTGTTAAATGTACCATAAACAAAACTTATGAACTTTTTTTTATGTGATTAAAACGGTCATAACTATCTGATGTTTCTTGCTGATTGAATCTGCCACTTCCATTTACTAGGAAAATAAATAACACATGTTTGCTGTCTTTCTAAAAGGTTCCTATTTATTCTGTGGTCATTTCCCACTTATGATATTTCCAGCTTAATTTCATAAAACAGCTTTTACATGGCTAAAAAAAAAGACTCTTATTGTACATTGTCTTCAAAATATTTGCCTTTGAGCTGTGGGCTTTTATTTGTAACCAACCACCCTGTTTGTGAGGCCTGTATTCCTCCAAATTAAAAAGAGAAACATCTGTACGTCTGCAGAGCTCCAGCTAGGGATCGCCAAATTACTTGCTTCCCTATCTTCCCACAGGACATGCCTTCTAAATCCACCGAGTGAGAGAAAAACAGAGGTAAAAGCCAAGCAAATGTTCTCCTCTCAGCACATGCCTGGGGGACACGGCTCATCCAGCCACCTCCAGCAGCACACGGAGCTGTAAATACAAACACTGGACATCTGATCAGCAATGCTCAAAGCTGAGTGGATTTTCTGAGACAGGGATGCAGTGCCCAACCCATCGGCCACCAGCTCCATATCAGTGGGGCCATGCTCAGCTTTTGCTGCAGGGTCTCCCAGCTGCTGAGGACAAAGGACTGCTCCAACACCTCCACTTCTCCTTCATCACTTCAACTTGCAGGCTAAGGGGTTGGTGTTGAGCTTCTGGGCTTCAGAGTGGTGAGAAAGAACTTGGAGGGAATGTAAACCCGAGGCTCAAAATTAGGGAAGGCCCATAGCTGTCTGCAGAGCTGAGATGACAGCTGGAACTGACCCCTGAACACAAGTGCTGTGAATGTGGATCCACCAGGGCTGTGTGTGTGGCCCTCTCTGGGCCATGTCTCTCTACCCCAATCCTCGCTGTGCCACTGCACAGGGCTGCTGGCTTTCCAAGGCAGGCTGCGCTGTGCTTGCTTATAATGATGAGCAGATCTGAGCCCTAAATCTGGGGAGCTCAACAGCTGCCCCCGAGTCAAACAAGAACAGAGACAATGCATAACTGAAATGGCAAGTCATGGGATAATTGAATTATTTGTGACAGTAAACCAAAATAGAAAGAAACAAAAAAAAAACTAAAGCAAACAAACAAACCAGACTCTGAGCCATATGCTCCCATGTGCTGCATGCTGCAGAGCGGAGGGGCTTGCTGCAGAGTCACACAGGGACCTCGCAACCCTGTGCTGGGGTGAGAGGCAGCCTGGGTACAGGCAGGCAGTGAGACGCCCAGCGGGGGGGTTCTTTATGAGCGTTAAACACACTTGACCAAAGCAGGGAAAGGCTGGCTCCCGTGCCCCCCGGCCTCTCCACGTACTGGCGTGACACACGGCGAGGACTGTTTTAATTAAAATCTGCTCCCTAGATGAGGCTGCGAAGCCCCACGGGACTCGCAGTGCGCCCGCTCTGCAGCAGGGATACTTGCCAGAAGCCCGCACATGTGTAGGTGGCAGTAGCCCCTGCCCTCAGGTGATCGTCCTATGAGAGTGGGCGTGTGGCCCATTAGGAGCAATCTGGGCAAAAACAGAACAACAAAACAAATTGCTTTTCTCCTCTACACACTGAAGCTAAAGTATTTGTTAGCAGCACTTAATATATATAAATAACAATTTTTGTGTAAAGGGCTTGCAACATGGCTATATATACTGATTAGCATGATCTATGGATCAACTCAATGGTTTATGTATGCATACAGCTTTGCTTATTTATAAATAGTATCTGAATAGCTGAGCATTGTTATTACTCATGATGTTTTATCCTTGGTTGCTGGATCTCCATTGCTTGGCTCCAGCCTGGACCCCTGGACCAGCCCCCATCCAGAAAGAAAGCTGGCTGCAGGCTGTGCTGCCACCACTTACATGAGGATTTATGGCTTTTTCCACTCAGAACGATCACTTCCAACCAGTCCAGCATTTCTCCAGGATACAGGACAGAGCAGCCCAGCAATGCATGGCTGCATTGTGGCAGCTGCATTCCTCCACCACGGTAAGCCCCCCAGCATGCAGCTCCTCCATGGCACCAAAATCCCCCTTTACCATGTGGCACTCCTAGGACTAATTTTTTTTACTTGCATGCAAAAAATTCAGGCTTTCAGAAGGCAAGGCTCTTGCATATAATTTGGTTGACAGTTTGAAAGAAGAAAGGGGGGAAGCAAACTGACACCAAAACCTTGGGAGGAAATTTGCTCGTGAATTAAAAAAAAAACACAATACCAAAATAGAATTGAGTTAGATATTTACAGCGTGATGCTTTTTAAGTTAGCAGAACAAAAACTCTGGTTTTCCTTATTGACTGTTAACCACAATAACATAAGGCTTGCTCAACTGCATCTCAGTTCCTTTAATATTGGGAATTTCTTTTTCACTTCATTGATGAGGAAGCATCCAGTTTTCTGGCTGGAGCCTATCATGTAAAGAAAGCATAAAAGGACTCATTACTCCCTAGCTGCTGGCTGGGAGCAGAAGGATCCCTGCCTGCCTCTGTGAGCTCAGCTGCTCCTGCTGGCCCTCCAGCAGCACACTGAAGATACCCGTGTCTCAAGCTCCTCACAGCAACACCAGCACCAGAGCCTACCAATACATCATACGCACATAGCAGAAGTCAGAACGAGCCACTAGAACATGAGTATTTGTTCTCATGGGAGCACTGCTCCTCAGAAGCAGGCGCCGGGCGTAAGGGAGCCAGGCCCACCACAGGCAGGATGCCCATTCATTCCTGATGCATCTCTTTCTCAACAGGTTGTCTAAATATTGGATGGGTTGCAATACAAAACACAAACTCTTCTTCCCCCCTCAGCCCTGAGGGTAATGAGACCAGTGAGGGAGCATAACCAGTGCTGCTTGTTGTGCGGTCACAGCTGAACAAAATGGAGTTGGCTAAGAGTGACATGTTTATGTGACATCAGAAAGGCTGGGCTGACTCTATGTTACATCTGTGACAAATGTATATATTGGATCACTGTTTGCCATTTAGACCTTCCCTGATTACTTCTCATTGTAAAGAGAAACATTTGCAATTCTGCTCACTTGGTAAGCCTGTGGGGTGACTTGTTAGTAACACACACAGGGGAAGTTGCTGAAAAACCTGGCCTCCTGCTGCAAACACACACTTGCACAGCCAGCAGCGTAATCCTTGACCTGCTCCCAGCACCTTGCTCCAGCCTGCCCACACTGCTCCTTCTTAACAGCTGCAGCTCCGCTCCCTCCCAGGGGGAAAAATCCCAGCTCATGGCTGCAGCAATCTCTTCCCACTATTTGGCCAACTTCTGCCTTTCATATCAACTTCATTAACCTTATTTTTTTTTAATTATTTTTTTTAAGCATGTTTATGATTATCTTACTCAAGGAATGTACTAAAGATATAACATAACTGGAGGAAGGAATTATTGCTGGTAGAATGTATAACACGTGTGCCCACAGCTCTGTAACACTGCCCCCTTTTCATTGATAGACAGATTTTGTAAGGAAAATATATACGTAAAATGTGCAGGAGCAGAGAGGATGGTCTGATGCCCAGCATCCCAGTGAAGAGCCCAGTGATGAAACTCTGGGTTCTCTGAGTTTTGCCCAAGGGATGGCCCCTAGGGCACACGGGACACAGCAGCCACCTGGAGAAAGGAGGAGACTGTGCCCTGGGAGCTGTGATGCTCCCATAGCTCTCCCAGACACATCTTTGTGCTCCTGCACATCACGAGATTTGGCTGAGCCCAATTTTATTTTTATTTATTGATGGGCTGCAAATAATAGTGCGTGCTGACATGTGGCGGTTAAAACATCTGCTGATATTGATTAAATATGGACAAAGACAGCAAACAGCAATGGCACGTTGTTTATGTATATCTTTTCCCAGACTGGTTTCTTAAAGAGGCAAGATTTATGCAACTGCAATATTCACTTTCCAACCCTTTGTGGTGTTACTGCTCTCTGATGACAGATTTAAGCCCCATTTAGTGCCACAGAGAAAGCTCAGTTGTATCAAATTCTTGGGAGTCTCAAGAAAATATGTACAGAGTCTTGAGCTACTGTCCTCTCCAGGAAGCAAGGCTGCAATATGAAATTACTATTAGATACTGCAGATCCTAGAGGGGGAAAGCAACATATGAATACTCCAGCCGCAGGAAAAGCTTTCATCAGAACGAATGCAAGATCATCAAGCTGTGGGAGAGAGTGCCAGAGAAGAAGCAGGATTCATGAGTTCTGCTGCTCTTGCAGCAATGTATTTTTCCCCTCCTAAAAGCTCAATTGTTTCTTTCCCCTCTTTCCCTCTTAGGAGCTCCCTTCTGTTTGCATGCTCTTTTTGGACTGCGTTTCCCTAGCTGCTCACACACTGCAGAGGTGACCAGCTTTAAACTGCTCATGACACCACTGATGGGACACGGTTCCAGCCATACAGAGACGCAGTGGAACCCCGCACCAACCCTCCCACCTCTCACAGCCAGCTGGAGGGAATGGGCATTGCTGCTACATATTCCATCCCACTCACTGGCACTCCCCTGCAAATTGTAAGCTCCTTGGAACAGATGTGTGGGCGCTCCCATTGCACAATGGTGCCAAACTAGACTCGCTGGTGGGCAGGACCTGACCCCGTGTGTGAAAGGAATGTGAGGTCCTCTTCTTGCCCTGGGCAAGTGAGTAAAGTCCTGCTGCTCATCTCACAGGGGGTCAGGGCTCCAACTTCCTCTCAGGACACCACTGAACCCCTCAGCTGGGCATGGAGGGACACAGTCACCAAAAGGATGGACACCACTGTTGGCAAAGACAAGACACACATTTGGTCCAGCAACACCTGCTGCATTTGCTCCTGGCTATCTCAGCAAAACCATGCTTTAAAGGACAAAAAGCAACCTCTATGGCTGATTGTCTTTTAATTGTATTTTTATGGCTATTTTCTTGGTAATGAAACAGGATGCAACTGGCTCACTAGTTTTTTCATTCACATCTGAAGAGAGGTGGTAATGGCTTTGCAGGTGCAAAATAGGAGCTTAAAACAAATAAGATCTGTCCTTCTTAACAAATCCTAGTGGGTTTACCCACGACTACCCTGAGCTATCCAACTCTTTGCACACCTATGCTTTATGCATAATGACTTTTCTAGCTAGTATCAGACAGTAATCATTCCAGAAGGCAAAAATCTCAAAATAACTACAGTATATGCATACAGAATGCATTTAAAAGAAAAATCTAAATTGACTGTTCAGACCTTCCCTCACTTGCCAGTGGATCCTCTCCAAACAGAAGGCATTCCAAGTCGGCGTAGGAAATGCTAAGATAGCATGCTTTCCATATTGTGTTATCAGAGTGTCTTCCAAAAACTCAAGCTTTCCCATACAACAAAATGTCATGAAGAAGGTTTTACTCCAGTCTGCGTATCACAGGCTGTACATACTGCTTCAGCTACTGTAAAGTTGGCAAGCAGAGCTTGTAATGACTTGAAGTACAGTTTAGCAGCAGAAAAACTTTGCTTCAGCACCACTTGCTCACACTGTCTGATTTTCATTAGAAGAGGTTTGTGTGCATGTTTTACTCCCCCCAGGAATGAAGACAGAGATAAATGTCACAGAGGACTTTCTGGCTTTCTCTGCTTTTGCTGCATAGAGCCTGCCTAATTGAGCTGATCCCAGTTTGTGTTGGAAGGGGGGAAGCAGCAGCCCTGGCTGGCTGAGCGTGGCCCCACTCCAGCCGCTGACAGCGCGCAGCAGACAACCATGAGCATCGTCCAGGTTTCCATCCAAGTGTGCAGCTTCCCTCATCCCTTCTGCTAGTACTGACTCACATGCTCACCTCTCTGTTTCTCTATAATAGCTCACTTGGACACTATTTCAAGGGTTCAAGCAGCACAAAAGGTAATATTGCTGTCACAACACCAACCACAACAACGCCATGTAAGCACAATGAAACCAACCACAGGGCTGAAGACCGCTCACACAATTTTACCTAGCAGAGCCTGATCATCTCACTGTCCTCCAGCAGCATCAACCCTCCTGTAGGGTAGACGGAATAGCCCTTCCCAACTCTGCAGCTCACAGCCTAGCTTCTCTGGGCTGCAGTTGCAAGCAATGGACAAAATCAGCTTGCCCAGGTAACTGAGCAGATGTTGCCTGGCCCAATGGGGACCCAGCTGGGGATCTGGTGGTGATGAGCTCAGCCTTACTGGGATTGCTCCCAGTATGTGGATGCAAGTCCATGAGAACTTGCCAGACAATCCTTGGCTGTATCAACGGTGTCATGAAAGAGTTGTGGGACAGGCTGGGGAAGAGGAGATGGAGTTTCACCAGAAACTCAGTCCCTGTCAGAATGACCTAAGTTGGGTTTTGAGTGGAATAAAATGTGCTTCAAAGGTTTCAGTAAATATTGATTTAGCCAAATAAAATCCTCATTTTCTTTCCTTTCCCCACCTTCAAGGCATTTGACCAGAACCTATTGCACAGCCCAAATGGTGAGGTGGAGGGTATGAGCTCCTTGCCCGCCGCTGCCCTCAGCCTGCAGAACTGCTGTGGCCTGCTGAGCCTGCACAGGCTGGGTGCACCTACTTGTCAGACACAGGCCTTATTTTAACACAAAGGCTGAACTCTTGCCTGTGGCTTGGTGGGGTGGCTGAGTTTGGATTGTCATACTGCTGCCTGAAGCGTGAAGCAGCAGTGAGGAGAAGGGTGGCTCCCCTAACTTACTGCCCCACGTGGGAGTCTTTTGTCGCCTCACACACTGCACTGCTGGCACTAGGACTGCCTTTGATAGTAAGCTATGCCTTTACATTCAGCAGAAGCCCAGATATAAACAAACGCTGTGGTGTTCTTCAGAGGCGTTTTCCCTCAAGGAGCCCAAACCAGAAGGTATTTCCATCAGTGGAGTCAGAAGTCCTATGACACTGCACAGGACGGTTTGCTCACTCAGCCCCTTGAAAAGATCTCAAAAAAAAGTCACAAAAGCCATTAAAATACAGTTGAGTTTCAGATTTCCATTTTTCAATTCATGACAGGCAAATAGACATTCTTGATTGGGAGAGCTCTTATTTTGCAAAGGGATAAGGAAAGCAGAAAGAAAACCCAAGCTGTGTGTGTGCCGGCATGCTCCCTGGTGAGCCAGGGGGTTGGAGAAGGGGCACACAGACATTGCTGCATGTAACCAGCATGTGCACACAGTTACAGCTTGCCCTGCTAGGCTAGCAGGTACCTCTCCTAATTTTGAGGGAGTTTGGAAGTGTTGAGGAAGACGTTCTAATTCTAAAATATTACCATGTCAAAAAGTTTGAGAATGCCATATAAAAGGACAATTTTGATATTATCCCTTTCATTAAAACAAACAAGCCAAAGCAACA
This sequence comes from Meleagris gallopavo, assembly GCF_905368555.1. Lineage (NCBI taxonomy): Eukaryota > Metazoa > Chordata > Aves > Galliformes > Phasianidae > Meleagris > Meleagris gallopavo. Next base: position 10,026,784 of record NC_139410.1, read on the forward strand.
ACCACAACCTTTTAATAAAATCATTCATAAACAGTCTTCATAAAAATAATTCCTCTATCAAGCATGGAAACATTCCCACCTCGCTGAGGGGTTGAACCCACCCTGTCTGTTTCCATGTTTCCATACTCTGTTTCCATGAAACATTTCCTTTTGGTGAAACACCATTTTTATGACAGAAAATTCCCGGCCAGCTCTTGGCATAAGTCAATGCACTGCAGCGAGTCCAAGCTGAGGACTCAACCCTTCATATGCTGTGCTGGCCATTGGGAAATAAAGCTTTTTATCCTTAGACCAAACTTTTCCTGGTATGTGCTTGCCAAAATCCAGTAAAGCAGAGATCCTGAGAAGCCAATATCAGCACTGGAGCAGAGCAAACTGTGCTTTGGCTCGTGCACCTTGCAGGGCTGTTTCCTTTATGAGGACTTTGCTAAGTGGGAGAACACCACGGCCTCGCCCTGCTCCCACTGCCTTCCTACAGCACCCTCACAGGTGCACGCTGGGCTTAAGGAGAGTTTCTCTGGCACATCCGCAGCTACTGCGTGAACAGCTTTCCAAGGGGAAAGTTAGCCTTCCCCTCAGAATCACAGAAGAAAGCAGGGAAACAAAAAGCTTTGAAATAACCAGCATCTGCCTGGAAGTCAGCTGGGATGAGCTGCCTATAGCAGTATCTTCCAGGGCACTCGGAGGAAGGTAGGAGTGGGCATTAGGGCAGGTCTGCACCCAAGCAGGAGGCGCACCTTGCTCTGGGGAGCCTCTCAGAGATCACATGCAGCATCCCTGGTGTGTGTACAGTAATGATCCAGGATGAGTATCCCCATAGCCAAACCCACACATATGCTGGTCAGAGGTCCGTGCACAGGGCAGTTTTTCGGTTGAACACACTGGGGCCAGGGAGGCCTTGCTTGGGCTGGAATCCTGCCACTGCTTGATGGCTCAACTGAAGCTTGATGTTTATGGTAGAAATTGTCTTGATTTCTTCAGATGAGATGAGCATTCACGGAGTTTGAAAATGTGTTTTAATTAAGATTCTGCTAAATTCTACCAGACACCTACTTGGAAAACAAAGCAACTGAATAATTAACTCTGATGAGAGCAGATGCTGCTCTAATGACAACCTGTTACTGCTCAAGTGCATCATTAGTTGTTTTACTGTGTTCTTTTAATATGTCCAGAGATCCTCAGCTAATGAATATACTGGTAGCAGTGCACCTAAAATAATTATTCAGTGTGGACTGTTGTGAGGAACAAAATGAAAACAACAAAAGAGATAGCCAGCAACCAAAAAAAACCCACCTGTAATAGTGCTTCTGCTGGCCAGAGTTGTTTGCTTTCAGGCCCATACATTTCTTTAGTTACCCTTGTGGGATTATTTTAGCCATACACCAAGTGAAGCTTACAAATTGATGAGAATCTAATGATGCATTGATTTACAGATGTGCAGTTCTGTTCCTGGGTACATTGCTGAGGGTGAGAGGAGGAAAGGTTTTTTCTTTCCCCTATGCAATGTGCACAGCTGTGCATTTAACAAAGCAACTGGAAAAACATCACCAGCATGTTTTTATCCTGTTACTTCTAGTTCTCAAGAAATAAATCAATGTCCTTCAAAAACAGAATTTGTAATTAAATAGCCCACTTAAATGGCACATTGGACTTCCTGTTTTCACAGTATCTTGTGGCTTGGTCTTAAAGCCCATATTATTTTCATATTAGAAGCTGTGGGATTCTATTTTGAACTATCAGCATCAAGAAGGTTTGGCCTGACCATAAAAGCAAGTGAAAGCAGCAAATGAGAGGATCTACCTCATACTATTTTCTTCTCTTTCCACCTCACCTCCCAGAGTCAGCACTATCTCTTCTGCCTTGAAATACTGAAAAAAACACATTGAGCAATTATTGAGGTGTTACACAGAGCCCACCCAAACTCAGTCTCTTAGAGCCAAAGGGCAGTGGGCGCTCTCCAGCCCCTAAAAGAGGAGCTGATGATAGCTAAGGGACACGGGGAATTTCCTCCAGCCCCAGGGAGCAGCACTGTTCACCATAGCAGTATAGATTTCAAAGCCTCAGCTCCAGCAAAGCCAGCACGAGCCCAACACACAGAGCTCCACACGCACACAAGATTGGTATACCACAGCATGGGACAGCGCATTGAGCTGCACTCTCTTCTACCCCAGCCACCATGTTATCATTACACCCAGTGAAAACCAGTGCAAACATTGTTGCTATGCTAATGCTTTTAAGGAAATTTAAAAGAAACAGATAGCCAAACCAACCAAGAGCAGTGGAACATTCACGTATTCAAGACTGGCCAACTCATTTCATCCCAGCCAACATCCGACTGCCTTTTGAGCACTGCTTTAGTGCAAACAAGCCAGCAGCAATAATATCAAACGCAGGAAGGAGAGGAGAGAAAGAAAAGCAGGGGGGAACCCAAATCATTAACATTAACAAATCCCAGCCACAAGATGTATGACTTCCCTGGTCACCTTTTCTACCTGAAAAACAGAAAAGCCCTTTGGATTTATAGGGCTCACAGGTGATGGCTATGCCTTTTATGGAGACCTCTTTGGGTCTGATTAATTAGTAATTGGGGCGGGAGCTATGCACTTCAGTGACTCTTGTTGCCTTGATTGTAAATCGCAATCTGGTGCTAAATCTCAGCAGGTCACATTGCTGCTTTTGCTGTGCCCTAGTGACACAACTGATTAAATTTATGTAAACAGTATCTTAAAAGAAATGTTTGAGGGGAGATGAAGAGCTGTGTTCAGTTCAGAAGAGCAGAGTTATTTATTTTTGAGGATTCTGTTTGTTTTAAAGCATTTCCATCAATTGTCAGTCATCCTGATTGATCACACAGCAAATTAATGGTTTTAATTTGGCCTTATAAAGCTTGCCCACTGTGGGGGCTTTTAAACAGAGACTCAGCACTCTATTCACACAGGCAAGCCCAGGATGATAAACAAATACTACCCTGGGTGGTTTTACACCAAAAAAAAAAAAAAAGAAAGGACAGCACTGGAACACAGCTCTTTCTGTGCATTTTCCTGCCTCCTACCAGCAGGCCCCCTATCACCCAGCAGGCTGCCTCTCTGCTGGCATGTGCAGTGCAGGTTGCCTTGTCTTGTGCGGTTCTGGTTACAACACTGTAAATGCAGGGCTGTCTCCTTCCCAGGCCATTTATGGGGCTGGCAGGGAACCCACACCTCTTGCACTGGGCTTGGTAGGGCAGGCCCTGCTCCTGTCTGCCCCAGGATAATCTCAAACCTGGTAGCACTGAGCCTTGTCTGTGTATCTGAGGTACGGAGAGTGAAATGAGCTTTGCTCTAAGGCAGCAGAAGTGTTTGACACATTGCCTGCCTCTAAAGTCTCATCCATTAAACATCTGACTTTTTTCCTCTTAATTCCCAAACGCATATTAAAAATCATAGGAAGCAAACCCATGAGACTGGCATCCTTTCCTTTTCCTGCTTTAGTCTCCTCTCCAGCCATCACAGTTTGGTGCAGGTGGCAGGCACTTCTCAGAACACTACTTTGAAGAACAACCACCTTGAAGAGACAAGGAACCTTTTGTAACACACTGCAATGCTGAACAGCTGTTTCTGTATGCTCTTTGGGAAGGAGGCATATTTACCTGCAGTTTAGATAAGCTGGAATGTTGTCCATGACCTTGCAGCAATGTTTTATCAACTGCTGCATGGAGGAAGAGCAGGCAGGGCTCTCCAAAACCTTCTCTGGGGCAAGGACGGGTGTTTGTTCACATTCTTTGACTTACAGCTTAGGCTGTGCATTTGCACTTGAGTCACTTGCTATCTGCCATGGTTGGGCAGGAACTGACCTCCATTCACCCAGCATGACTTGTGTTTTCCACAGGTGTAGAAGTTCACATTTGTTCTGAAAACTCCAGCTCTGCTGGAAGAGCAGGCAATTTGGGCCTGCAGCAGAGGGGCCAGTGGACAGACCTCTGCTCCTGAATAGGGATGGCATTTGTAGAGGGAAAAGAGCTGCACTCGTAGTCCCAGCTCCTGTAGATTTCTTGAAAGCAGAAGACTCTGAGTGCAGAGAGAAGAGGGAAATATTCCAACCCCTGGGCTTTCAAAAAGGAGGCTTGTCCGGAAAGGGCCTAAGAAATCCCCTTCAAATTTGGCATCAGAATTGCACATACCTTTCCAAAGCTTCTCCCATTACAGACCTCTGGGTTCTGGAACACCAATTTAGAAAATCTTGGAAGACTGAAGAAATGCTTTTGGGTGGATTTCCAGCAATTAATGACTTTTTCCCCACTGCGGTGCTGCTGCAAGAACACTTTTCCTTGTGTTAATTTGTTACTTCCTCTACTGATTCCAGAAAACAGCAGTAAAGCACACAGAAGTGGAGTACAAACTACTGAACATTTAGAAGCCTTATACAAATAAACTCATATTGGGTAAGAAAATCTTGTTAGTTTTTATCTTACTGGGATATTTTTGCCTCATCCAAAGATTCAGCACAGCCCTGCTACCTTCAGAGCTAGAGAGATTGCCATGAACTGGAGCACCAGATGAGCCTGCACAACATCCGCCAGGCTTGTCATGATGAGAGATGGGCTCATGTTAGCCAGTGTGCATGAGGAATCAGGGACAGTCCCACTAGGGTTTGTGTGGAGGCAGTGCTTGGGCAGAACTCTGAGGAAATGCATGCAGTTTGCAAAGCTCAGCTCTGGATGTTGGCATATCAGACATGAAGAGGGTTCAGGTCCCCTGCTTCCACTGCAACAAGATTGCTTCTCAGATCGCTGCCTTTTACTGCCTTATATCAAACAGGCATCAGAGTCACCAAATGCACCTCAGTCCCCGAGCTGAAGATGCTGTGGCAGTGGTCTGGTGCAGTGACCAAGTCTACAGTATGTAAAGCTCTGAGATATAAATGTTAAGCACATTACATGGATGCTTATGAAACCTGAGGAGAATGCTCTGATGCCTTTAGCAAGGGTTAGGCTGAGGATCTCTTATTGAGATGCACAAGGCAAAATGTAAGGGAGATAAAAGCATCTGCCAGAAGGCAAGCAGCAGGTCGCAGACTGGGCAGGAATACTGTTGTGTCTCCTGAATGCAATAAGTCAGGGCTTTACCTATTGGCCTCAGCCTTGCAGTCAGTTCTTCAACATGGATTCCTCTTCTCTTTATCACACATTTTCCACAGAGGGAAAAAGCAGCTGCTTTCACACGTAGTGATTTTTATATGACTAACTGTGAGGTTTCGTTGAAGACATCAGGATTTTTCTACCAACTACAGTAGTCACGTCTGGAAGTACTGGAGCATATGTTACACTAACTGCGGGGCAACTATTCACTGTGCATCTCTTAATTGCATCCATACAGACAAGATGTTCCACTGCACATGGTCAATTCCAAATGAGCATGAATGTGGCTAATGAAACTAGAACAGTAAGTGCTAGTCTTTATTGAAAACCTTATTCTTGCCAAATTTCAAGATTTTAGCGCTATCCCTTCCTGCACAAGGCCTGTCTGAATAATCATGGTTGATTGCTCCTGGAGTTGTGTGAACATTCACAACAGCATTTGTCATCTTCTCATTTAGTGTTTTTCTAAGAAAATAATTTTGCTGTCAACAAATCCCTTTCTTGAATGAAAGGCAAGTAGCTGAAGTAGCAAGCTCAGAATAGAAATGGGTTTTTGTCCTCACTTTGCCAAATTTAGCACTGCTTCAGAGCTTAACATCCAAAGTATCACAGTGAATTAGAGGATCAGCAACATGTGAATTCTTGCTCAGCCAATGGCAACTATCAGTATTCCATTACATCAATTAACCATGAGGTTGCTTGATTTTTCTTCTATTCTGTGAGAGTTGCATCCTGTGGAATACTGTTCAGACATTGGTATCTATCGCACAACTTTTCTTATCTTTAGGTATACAAACATGTATTTTGTTAACCTTTTTTTTTTGTTATTACTAAACAAAAGCAAGACTGACTTACTCAAATCCATTTGTGCATTTTATGGTCAAGAGATAATATGATTGTATGAGAGCCTTCTTAGAGCTGAGGAGCTGAGTTTAATGTTTTTCAGGGTTTTTTTCTGAGTAACAGAAGAACAGAATGAAACAGAATAGAACTAAAGTTGGGACACAAAAGGCACAGGACAAATATGCAAACAGAGCATGTACTTTTGTTTGCCAACATGCTGGAAAATTCAGCAGCTGCAGTCTGAGGGCATATGGTTCCTCTCTTCTGGTGAACAGATTATTTCAGATGAAATATTCCAACATTTAAGCTCTTCTCCTTCAAATTACTAGGTCATTTGTAGAGATTAGACTTTGTAAATCATCTTTAATCATTAGACCATTTATCATTTCCCTCACTCACAGTTTCCCTTTTTACTTCTATGAAGTCATCTATGGTGGCTGAGCCATGAAAAACCATTCTCGCATGTGATGCTTCATTGTATATACGCCAAGGTGCTTCATTCTTTAGAGATAATTTTTTGTTCATGTGGTATTTTGTTGATTCTTGAGAAAATGGAGCAAGCATTTTGGCTGCAGAGCTGGTGGTGGGTTGCTTCTGTGAGTTAGACTTGGCATTTGCAGATACAAGGATGTGCTGCCAGTTCATTGCTGGATCACACCTGGCTGGTAGAATTCAGCTGTGTGTTTATTCACTGGGAGCAGAGAGTCAGCAGGAGGTACTGAGCAGAGCACATAATTCCCTTCTTTGGGAAAAGATCTTTTACTGTGATGTTATATCAGGTCATCCTGGATTAATATCTCAAGCAAATAGTTTTATATCTTTTGTACCATGCAGTTAAAAGCACAAGCTGTTTAACTTCACTGCCGGAGCAATAAGTGGCTATCAGCATCAATGCCCATTTGCTGATATGCTTTCAGAACAAAGCATAAATTAATTTCTCTAGACAGGAATGCTCATGAAGAGTTAGACATCAGGGTTTAAAGTAAGTATTAATATGAATACAAAAGAAGCAATTACAATTTATGGAGGATAGTTTCATTGGTTTTCTTTTATTGACACATATGCACATACATGCTGCTTCTGCTAAACAACAGATTTGTTAATAGCTATCTTTGAGCAGTAGAAGGTCTAATTGTTTATTTTTTTTTAACCTGGGGATGGAGAAGGTTTATTTCACAGGGGCAGGGCACTTCCTTTTCTTTGACTATGGCTCCAGTCTTGACACTGGCAATCACCCTCCTGCTTCCAGTGTTTTCTGTAAAGAAGATAACTCTTTAGGAATTGCTGAAGTGACCTTCGATGGCTAGGAGGAGATAGACCCAGTGGAAGGGTCACCTCTCAGTCTAAGGGGTTTTAAGACACGTACTATGGGCAGTGAGCCCAGGATTTTGCACATTAAGAGATACAAGCTGCTGTCACACAGGTATAAGATGTTTATTTGAACATTCTCTTCAATTCAATTTAATTGAATATTCTCTTAGCATGGATGGAAGGGTTCCTGGTTTTCTGAGGCATTTTTCTCTACTTCAGGGTTCAGCCTTTTCATCTTTTCTCAGTTCTCCTGAATCACAGACAGCACTGGCTTGGTCCTGCAGTGGATCTGCAAAGGATAAATTAGTTGGATTGCACATGCGTGTATGTCTCTCCTTACAATAATCACACTGAAGGATCATGGCCATCATCTGGAGCTTCTAAAAACAACATTTCCTCATCTGTTTGCCTAGCTGATGCATAACACATATTTACATGGGCTCTCATCTTAGGAAGTTTCATCATCTCTTGTGTAGGAGAATGCTGACATGATGTTTGCACCATAAATGTTTCAGATTCCACATGTGCTTTCAATAGCCCATCATGATTCTGCAGGCAAAAAAATCTAAATACCACTGTACTGTAGGGCAAAATTAAAAGTTGTGTATTTCTCAGTGGAGTTTTCCAGCTTATTGTCTGATCTGCAAGGTCCTAGTGTTCAAACGTTGGTTCTGTTGTTTAAGCATGAATAGACTCACAGAGGCTAACAGAAATATTCATGTAAAATTTCATAGTAAAATCTCTGCATTTTCAGTAGTAAGATGTTTGGCTGATTCATCAACAAGTCTAAAAACAGGATTAACTTTAAGGGTGTGAAATGCAGAAGGCAATAGGACCACTTGCCCACCTTCTTGACTCAGAGCTTAACCCCATAGTTGAAGTCTAAGCACTAACTACAGCCTCAAAATCTGTAATCTGAAATTTAGGAAGCACGCATCTTCAGGCTGAGTTAAATTGGGATTAGTTAGTGGGGGACAATCACAATAAAAGGAGCAGATAGATGTAGTCATAGCTGGGACAGGATTGTTTGCCAAGCCCAACTATGTTTTCCAGCTTCTGTGCAAACTGGGAGCACCAGCAACATGGAGTTAGCACAATGGAAGCCTCATAGATCCCCCTTCACTCCTTCCTCAGTTATTCCTTGAAGTGGCCGCTAAACCAATTCAATACATTTTCTGGCTCCTAACCTCTAGTTATGATTACTTTTTAGTCAAAATCATTATGAGCTGGATAATATAGGCAACAGTTTCTCAAGCCATCAGATTGTGTGGTTAATATGAATTATTATATTCATGTTTTCCCTTCTTGTATTACCTCTTGAATTGGTTGTTGTTTTTTTTTTTGGTCATCATATGCTTAACCAAATTGAGAAATCGAACTTCCTGCATTCAAGATCCATTTGGATAACATTAACATAAAATAATGCTTTAGTCAACAATGCTAGAGCAAGAGTGTGTGTTGACATACACATCACTGAAGGAAGCTTGCAGTAGTAAGAAATCTTTCAGTGGTATACTAATATTGTTGCTACTTTCCAGAGTACTATGCCTGAGCTGAGGCCTCCAAATTGCACTCAAAGCCTGAGAAAACTTGGAGAATCTCTTGATGGGTTTTCAGTGTCTCAGCAAGCAGAATGATTGAAAGTCAGTCAACACAAAAGTACTGGAAATGCTGGCTCCAGAGCACAAAGTTCAAGGCAGATGGGTAGCTAAAGAGGTAAAAGACTGCTTTAGAATTAGCAGAGATCAACTAGATTTGGCAAAACCAAAAGAAATTACTCTCTAAAACTGTTCCCAATAAATTACTAAGTTTCAGTGATCAAGTTGATTTTAGGCAGCCAGAAATAGCAGTAAGGCTAATTGCTAGAAGGACACTTGCAATAGGTGTTATGTTATCTGCCGGGCTCCATAAGAAACTGTTCATCCATCAACTTTTTGAGAAATGTGAAAGTTTCATAATCATACTTCAACTCCATTAACTAGCATATAACAGTATTTATATAAAAGGGAGACCTCAGACAGATTGCAGAGGATAATTATGGTGGTTTCTGTACCACTCTGACAACTTGGTTGCCCAAGGACATGGACTTAGTCAATATGGAACACTGTGAAATGACAAATGAATGCTTAAGGAGAGTATTTTCACTAACTCTATCTGGTTAGATAAAATCTCCAAGTAATTGTAACTAAAATGTAAGTAATTGTAACTAAAATGTAAGTAACACCAAATCTCCCAGTAATTTCTGTACCAGCCTCTTAAGGCTAGAACACAATAAGAAGGAATAATTTATCATCTGTTACCTGCTTAAAAGGGATCTCAACAGACACAACAGTCACAAAAATATTTTATTTTTATGTTTATCCTAAGCTTTTTGCTAAACTGTTCCTTCTTTCTGAGGGAAAAGTCATATGAATGGAGGCTGGGATTGCAACAAAGCTAAGGAGATGGACACTAAACAGGACAAGCAGGGCTAGCTTGAGGAAAGCTTTCTGAATAAAGCCAGTCAATGCTGCTTTGAGAATAGATAGCTCTCATAGTCCCAAGTCCCCATAAAATTTCTGCTGGCACACTTTATTTCATTGCATTTTGAAATCTAAAGGACTCTTCAGGAATGGAAGGTTAAACATACATGTAAGTGTTCTCTAAGCCAAAGCCTAATTTGACTAATTTCTCCTAGGCTGATAATCAAATACTAAATCGCCCTAGCTCTTGGAGCAAACATTTCCCCCTAAGGACAAACCTCTTCACTGAACAATAGATCAGAAGTGAACTGGCACTCCGGAGTTCAAGGAAGACCTAAGAAAATTAATTCAGTTAGAGCACAGCAATTTGGAGGTAGCAGAAGGACGGCAAATCCCACTTCATTTCCTAATCTTCCCCAAAGGAACATATTTATTACAAACTCTTAAAATCACCTTTTGATAACGCCGAACAGCCTGTGAGGGGCCCATTAAGGCATTCAAGGCAGACCCATTTTAATCCTTAATACCACTTGAAGATTATCCATTTTAAATGGCCTTGCAGAGCTTATCATAATTTTGCAAACTATTAAAAAGTTTCTCATCTATGTGATGAGAAACATGGGCTCCTCCAGCCTGCCTGACAGAAAACATTGTATCTTTGTGGCTGTGGTTCCAGCTGCAGCAACTCAAATTCTCAATGGTATGGAGGGTCTCAGTTTCACTGGGAAGACATAATGCCTTGTAGCCATCTGGGTAACCTCTGCTCTTGAAAACCTGTGAGAAGGGTCACTGCAACTGCACTTACTGTATGTAGGGTTGTGACAGCGTCTCTTGATGCTTTGTTGGATTCACTAGCTCCACACTGCTCCTAAATTCAGGTGACTGCATCAAATAACTTAAACAGGCTGGAAAAGGAGAGAAAGAAAATGAAGATAAGCCCAACCTCCACAAATATGCAATGGAAAGAGCCTGAAATGCAGATGCGCCTGGTTGAACCTTGACTGGCTAATTCCCTCTAGCTGCTGCCCAAAGAGCACAGGGGATAGAGGACATGTCCACACTATCTGACTGCTGCCTGCAGAGGAAAAGTCAGCATGCCTGGGACCTGCTGACTTGGCATTTTGCAGTTGCAGGATGTGGCTCTTTCTCATTCCTTCAGTTGCCTTTACTAGATGAACAACTGCCACATTTAGAGGGCTAAATGCTACAAGGAAAGAAAGGTAAGCTCAAGAGGAAAGTGCAGCATTGTATGTTTGCCCTGCAAAGTAGAGAAACCCAGGAGAGCAACCACAGCAAACCAAAAATCAGACAAGGCATGGGATGACTGGGAAGGGTTGGAAAACAGGGGGCTAATAACCCCAGCCTGTGCCAGGTAAGCAGGGCTTCTCACATCGCAGCACCAACAACATATCAAAACCTGACCTGCAGCACCATACTGGGCTGGTGAGCAGAAAGGCAGTCAGGCTGAAATTGAGCAAATAAGAAGTGAGGAGAAGCTGCCAGACTCATTTTCACTGGGGATCTGAACCACAATTCAGCCCAGGTGACATTTTACATATTTTCACCATTGTTTTTGTTTAATTTGTGAAAGCAATTACACAGCCAATTGAACAGTGTAAAGCAACTGCTGCAATAGTCAATATCTCAATGAGGTACAGTGCAGCGTGGCTTTCCCAGTTACGATATTCAGGCATAGCCCTACGGAATCTGTACCATCCATCACTGACACTGCCATCTGGCTTACCTGATCTTCCCCAAATACAGCTTGTGCTGAACAAACGTGACTTTTCTTTGGGCCCCTTCTGAGGAAAATAAGGCAATGAAACACCCTGTACTAGTAGCAAAATAGACAATCCTAGCTGGCATTGTCAGCTCTTAATTGAAGCGTGACTGAGCATAGCTAAGTGGCCAAATACACTGGGCCTCTCATTGATCACTTTGATATCTGCAATTGGTTGTTCACCCCACTGAATTGCATAGTGCAAACATGTAACACAGGCCCCTCCAGGACTACTCCACTCTTGTCTCCCCTTCAGCTGTGCTACTCCAATTTTTATTGCTGTAGCTGAACTCACTTTTCAGTTGGAACTGAATGGGTGCAGCCTTAGTGACCTTACCCCCTCATCCTTCAATGGAAGGAATTCCCAAGCTGGTAGAAGAGCTGAACCTGGCTAAAAAGCAAGGAAGAGCCCTGCCTGGCTGGTGTAGACTTATCTACCGCCTCTAGTCCAGGTAGGTGCTTCTCAGGGTGGGGCAGGTGCATGAGTTGTGCAGAAGGTGTCATTAAGTGCACTTGGTCTGGTGAATCTATGTTCAACAGTGTGCTTCAAAGAACAGGACTTGTGAACAGTTAACACGGAGCCTAGGGCAGAGCACAAAGTTTAACCCCAAAGTCCTGAATTTGAAATGCTCCCTTTTCTCCTCATCCTTGTACAAACCACTTCCCAGAACCTAAGCAGGTATTTCCTACCATGGTCCTCAACAAGCACAGTGGCTTGGATGTGCTGGTATATTTTTGTGTGTATCTCAGAGAATTTTTGCAACATTTCTTAGCAGGTAATAAATAGTTTAGAGCAGATCACTAAATAGAAGCTACACTATTCGAGCTCAACATTGTGGCAGTTGCTTGTCAGAAAAGACAGAAAGCAGCTCTGTGACCCACGTGGTATCAATGCTGCACACAGGTCTGCATGGATCTAATCTTTCTACTGAAATTTAATTATAGCAAAATTGCAGTTGGCATTATAAAGCAAGTTTAATGTTAAGAAAGATGTGTGTATTTTGTGCGTCTTCTCAGGAGAAAGCTGCTTTTAGAGTGGGATCAGTTTCTGTTGTTGGTTGACCTCCTTGCACAGCCAAGCAGGAGAGAGCTGGATTCTATTTTGACTCAGGCCTCAAGGAACTGTTTCCCTCAAATCCTTCCACAGAGCCTCAAACCCTGCTGTCTTCTGTTTCTCTTTGCTGTGGTGTGGCATAAGAGCCTCTCCTGCCCCACTGGCTCCTGACTGGGACTGAGTCACCAGGACCTGCTGCTGCCAGGTCTGTGATGGTCCACCTCGGTGATTCAGGTGAGCTGCTGAGGTGATGTAGCATTGCCAGTAGAGCAGGAGATGACTTTGCACACCAGTACGCTGGGAGCTGGCGGTAGTGCCGCTGTGTTACCGATGATAAATAGCCCATGTCACTGCAGTAGCTGGTCTCCAGATTGAAGCAGACTTTTGCGAATCAGCAGGGTCAGCATTTGAAAAGCATGTGAATATTGTGCACTTGTAAATATTTGAGCACATCTGTTTAGCTCCCTCTCAAAAACCACTGGGAAAAACTACTTCACATTGTGCCATGCAATGCTGTTACCCTGCTCTAATTGTCAAATCTGTTGAGTGTTTTTCTTATGCACACAAAAATTAAAAATTACTATCCTCATTCATGATTAATTCAGCTGCAGTGCTGCACTGGGTCACACTGCATTTTTTTTAAAGTATTAAATTCCACCTCATAATAAGAGTTTTAATTAAGTTTTTGCTAGTTCATCTTTTTTCCCCCCTTCACAGGGCCTCAGATAATCTCCAGAGCTGCTTTTCCCACAAATGTCTCACTGGATGCTGCTGTGACAGCGATGGGGCACCAATCTGGCACTATGAAAATGGTCAGCACTAGCCACAGGGTCTCTCCAAGGCCTCCTTGCTAGAGGCCTAAGGCCAGTGGCCTGTCTGCACGCAGCTTACCTGATCAGGGGATGGCAGAGCTCTTACACACAGCATTTCTGAATTGCCTGAGAAGAGCACTTGGCTATTACTTCAGCCCAAATCTTTTAATGGGTATGGGTCTTTCAAATTCAATCTTTATGGAAATTCAAAGGAGAACTTCAGAGGAACAGCATTCCCGCCTCTCTGTCTATTGTGTTTCTGTACAAGCACGTGTCCTCCTTCTAGCACTTGGTGCTCCCCAGGACTGCCCCAAACTGGTCACATACATCTTCAGGATTTGTAGATGGACTTTCCAAGCAGGCATACTTTTGCAGGCAGGAAGAGTCATAATTCCTTCTTCCTCAAGCTGGCCCTAACGAGTAGAAAGGAAAGTGGTTTAATAACTTTATCATCTTTAGAACAGAGCAGAAAGCAAAGAAAACAGCATGGAAGGAGGATCTATAGAAGATCTAACTCCCTCCTAGAAGTTTCATGAACCTTTCTGGAACAATGTGATTTTCAGACTCAGAAGTGATTGAAGTGCCCAGAGCCAGGTGGGCTGGAGAAGGCCTGGAACTTTTTTCTTGTGAGCAGAGCACAAGCAAGCATTGAAAAGGGCAGCAGAGGCCCTGCCACTGCCCTAGTGGGACCCTGGTGAGAGCTGCCCCAGCAACATGGTCATGCTGACTCTGGACAGCTTTTTCTTGCAGGACCAGCTCTTACTCAGTAGATCTCAGTTTTTTCTGACCTTGGCAAAATTACAAGGGTCATATTTTCACATGGCTGGATTGCTCCTGAACAATTTCTCCAATGTATTAAGCACAAACATGCATTCTGTCAGCATCAGACATATCTAATCTCTCCACCTGCTTTCTCCCCCAGCAGTCACACTCAGTCTTTGTTGCATGGAAAATCCCACTGTCATTTTTCTGTTAGGTAGCAGATTCTGGCTAAACTCACTTCCCCCACAGTCCAGCTCTGACAAGTTTTGGGGCATGGCTGGTACCAGTGAGGGCTTGAAACCCTCTAGAGGAATGCAGAGTGCTGCAGAAGGGATATATCCACCAGTAGTGAGGGGCCATCATCCTGGACCTTCCTGCCTTTTCCTTTCTGCAGACTCACTGTTTATGATTTCATAGCCTTATGTAATGTTTAACATTTCACATCTTAACTGAACTAATAAGTAACTTATGCAGGTCATACAGTAGTGTATTCCCTGAGCACATGCCAGCATGGTTCCTGCTAACAAAATGGTGCCCTCACAAAATGTTTGGAGTGCCCAAGTAGGAATTTCTAACTGTCCTCCCTGCAGAGATCCCCAGCTTGCTCACAGCCCCCCATACTCAGCAATTCCTAAGGCCATCCCATGCAGCCTGCTGAGCTGGGCAGGCTCCAAGAGAGGCCATCCCCATACATGCACGTGGAGGTGCTTCTGTACTGCACTCAGGCTCTGCTCTAACAGCCCAGCAGGACACATTTCATTACAGTGATTTCTGACACTGCCTTGCTGTATATTTGAACATGGTGGTCATTCACCAGCTCCCATCTGAGGGAACATGGAACACTCAGCAAAGGCAGAGGTGATGTTGGTCTGCTGTCACACATGACACTTTGCAATGCCCACTGTTCTTCTATTTCTTTGTGCCTTCAGGGATTTCATTCCGTAGAAGACCCCTGATGCTCTGGAAGATCCCTGATGAGAGATTTCATTCCATTTTGTATTTTTCTGTCACAACAGTTGTGTATTCACAGTAGCTTTGCACTGGCTCTTGTGTGGTCAGTATGCTACCAGCCATATTAGAATGGGCTTGTATAATGACTAGGGCAACATTAAAAATGTCAAAATTGTACTCCTCTACTTCCTGAGGTTTTTTTGCCCTTCTTTGGTGCCACATCTCACACACCCCTAGGATGGGCAAACCCTCTCCAGGCTTTCCTGTACAGCCTACTGAACTGTGTCAGACATTCGGTCTGAAACACAGCCCTTTTCTGCTTGGAGTTTGCTCTGGGGATGCTTCAGTGGTTCACACGTGAGCATACCCAAAATCCTGCCATGAGGAATTCTCCAAAAAAACATTTGTGCAGAAAGAGCTACTCTTTTGAGCTCTGTAGCACAGACTGAGAATTAACAAGTGTTCTGTGAAATAAAAGTAAGAAGGATCACTACAATGAACTATAGCTGATGTTTGCAGCTTTATTGCAAGGCTGTGCAATATTTGGACACTTTACCACTAAAATGAATCAAAGACATGCATTTCAGTCCCCTAGGCTGATTTGTAAATACGATTGTGTGACTCAGTGTACACTGCATATATGTAATTGTCAGATCTAGTTTGTTTTGAATAGATTCAAGGTAAGATAAAGCAGAGAAAAATGCAGCCACCCAGGTATATCCTGTATTTGGTAGCATGAAGAACAACATCCATTTATCGGCTTGACACTCATCTGAAAGCACTCAGCAATCCTGTACATTCACCTTACAGGTTCTTCCCAGATGGAAAATAGCATTTAAGAGTGACTGGTAAAAGCAGAGCTGAACCCACACGTCTTTAAGAACCTGTCTCTACAGAGAGTGTATATCCTATTAATCTTCAGCCACGCTTCTCTGTCATGGCTGTCCTCCCCAGTCCAGCTGCCAGACTCATGCCATACACTTTTATTCCCAAAGCACCAACAAGCTTTAACAAAAAGGACACAGGAAAAGGCAGTAGAACAGACAAGCTTATAAACAGGACAAGCTTAGCTAAGCTGGCCAAAAAAAAACAGTACCAAAGTGCTCCTCAGGAGTTTCCTGACTGCTCAGCACGATGAATTATAATGGATAAGCAGAAAGGAGAACTCCTCAGAGCAAAACGTGTCCAGAGGAGACTCTGGCAATGTCAAAGAATAAAATGGCATTCCCCAACACAGCTAGATAACCAAATCAGAGTTAAATACAGCTGCTTAGAATCATTTTCAGTTGATTTTTTTTCATAAAAAGCCATCATTAAGATCTGAAAGTTAACAAAAGAAACTATTTTCACCAGATCTGGAAAAGAAAATTTGGAAACGTACTTTTTCTTTACTTATTGACATTTTTTTCTCTTCCTTGCCCTCCTCACTTCTTCTGTGGTGGCAAATGAAATAAAGTGTAACAAAAGAGAGGGAGGAAAGAAGTAGGAGGAAGAATATTCAAAAAAAAAAAAAAAAAGAAAAGAAAAAAAAGGAAGAAAGCAAGGATGCAAAAACAAGTAATAAAGAATGGGATGACAAAAACAGAGATCTTTCATCTGCAATTATTTTCCCAAAATTTCAATGAAAATATTCAGGAAAACAAAATATTACTAATTTCCTCTCCAGAGGTTTTTGAATGGTTCAGCATTCTTCCCCAGCTGGGTTTCCTCCCATTGGTTTCCTCTTAGAGCCATTGTGATGAGTGGTGCAAGAACTGCTCTACCAGCACAGGAGCCAGGGATTGGGCCACCATGCCATCAGAGGACACATTGCTGGGATGAGGAAAGCACTAGCAGCAGGATGAGCCCAGCAGGCCTTAGCAGGAACACACTGGTTATCCTGTCTCTCTGCATTTCAAAATCAGTTTTATGTAGTATATGGGATGTCTGGGATTTAAATAGCTGTTAATATCAATCTCTGATAAACTGAGCATCTAGAAAGACAAACTCAAAAACTGAGGAGCACCTTTGCCCAAGTTAGCCTCCTGCAAAGCAAAGCGTTCACAACATGTGTCCTGTGCCCATCCTGGCCTGTAGAGGTACAGGTGCAAACTAAACCCTGGGACTGGTGCAGCTAGCCCAGCACCATGCTGGTGCCCAACCTTCAGGTGGTCTCCTTTGCTGCCAATGAGAGGGTATGTGTCAGAAGAGAGGGTGCTGGACTTCTACCACCAGCAAGAAGTGCTGGCTGATGGAGCCCTGCGAGCACTGATCTGAACAGCTTGCGAACTATTACTATCTAGAAGTGTCAAGTAAGATTAGAACAAACATCAAGTAAAGATGAAATAAACAGCTATTGTATGGGCAGAAATGGATTTTCAGTTTCCACAGTAAATAAAATAATGTGCTGTCTTAGTCAGTGCCCCTGTGATGATACAGTTTGCAGGATTTTTACTGGCAAGCTGCCATACTTACTTTCATTTATCTGCCTCAAAGCACCATTTCAAAAAGTGCAAAAGCATGTTGTTGATAGAGTAGATTGTTTATAGCTGAATTGAGTATTTCAGAACAACATGCATTGTAATAAAGTGGGGGAGGGGACGAGGAAGCCAGCACAGCTGCAGATTCTTGAATCCTTTGTCAAAAATCAATGCCAGAAAACTTAGATATATTTATTCTGTCTCAGAAAATGCAATACGCAACCCCCTTGCTGCTCCACTCCATGACAAGTGCTAACAAAGGCCCTGAAGTCCTGCAGGTCTACATTACTTTGCACTGATGATGGTGCTGCTATCTCCAGAGCTCCACAATAGCTCTTTGGTTTCCAGTGAAGGCCAGGGATCCCTTATCCTAGAGCCCTTTTCAAGCTCTGTGCTGCTCCTCAATGATGCATGTGGCACAGGAATTCCATCAGCAACCTGAAGATAAGAGATAGGAGTAGGGTATTAAAAATGAAAATGAAGGTGTTTCAAGAGCAGAGGTGTGCAGGCTCAGTGACCTGCCACTGCAGGAGCCAGTCAGGCAGAGCGTGACGAGAAGCCAGAACAGCCCTTGCAGCAATGGCTGGGGCAGAAAAGTAGCTTGTCTGAGTTCACCAGTCTGCCTCTGCGTTCACAGTGCCTTCAAAAAGACAGTTAGGTTGGAAATACTGTGCTCCATGTTGAAGAACATTATGAAAAGCATACGCCTCTGGAGGCTTCCACTGCCAACAAGGGCTGGTTTCCTCAGCACAAACAATAAATGGCTGACGAGTGAGGACTTAATTCCCTTGAGACCATAGCATCTAAACAAATAGCAGACTGAAAAATATGAGTGGAATTAAGGTAAAAAGAGACTGTGACTTTATGGGAGGACAGCCAAAACTACTACCCAGTCAGGACATGGGTAGAAAATGAGGATTTCCCTTCCAGCCCCACTGGACTCAGAAGCAAAACGCATCACACTCACACCATGCTGGGGCAGAGCAGCTTCTTTGGCCACTATTCCTTCAGCTGGCTGGAGGTAACAATGGGAAGGCATCAGACCACATGGCCTGGACGAAACCAGCCTGAGTTTCTCCCTTAATCTGGCTTCTCACATGACCTGCCCTATGGGTCCCATGCTGGTTGGTGCTGCATGGGGGTTGGCTTCTGGCTGCCAGAGGCCTAGCCTGGGCTTCGAAGCTGCTGGGCCTGGGTGCCTCAGCTACATGGGTGACCTCACCTTGCCATGTCCCCCATGGCTTGCCCTTGGCCCAGCCAACACCAAGAGCCCCCAATGTGCTCGCTGAGGCATGATGCTCTCAGGCACAGTGGGATTCCAAGAGATGCTGAGGTCCCTCAGCTCCTTCTGTCAGCAGGAGCTCCCAGAGGCACTGAGCACCCCAAAGCAACACTTGATCCTTGGCCGAATCAAGCCCCATTAGCATATTTCCAGGCATTTACAGATCCCATATTTTCTCCATTAATATTTAACCCACCAAGTCTTTCAAAGCCCATCTTCCCAAACCTCAAGTTCCCAGATGCTTTTTAATGCCCTTCTCAATAGAGCAATAAAAGTCTGATATTTTATTACTCCCATGAATTATTATCCTAATTTGTAATTTGCCAGACTTTTTTAAACTTCAAAATCTGTACTGTATTTTCCCACACACACAAAAAAATGCTGTGTGCGATACATTTTTCACTAACAAGTTGAAGCCTAATATTTAAATAGACACAATGATTTTTCTGAAAGGGTGCACTATCTTTGTCACACTGTCAGCGAGGTTGTTTTATGTCACCCCAAATCATGTTTAAAGGTTTTCCTAAAATAGAAAAGATAACCTAGAACTGTGCATGAAAGACTGGAAGCAGAATGAAATGGTTATACATTCTTCTAAACTTTGATGTAACATAAACTTCCAGGATGGTTTATAGGCACCTTTTTTTTTTTTTTTTTTTTTTTTTTTTTTTTTAAAAAAAAAGAAGTAAGCATCTTGGTTATCTGGAATGCAGATGCTGGGCAAATTCAGAAGCTCTGGCATGTCTGCAAGCTGTGCTCCCTATGCAGTAGACGCCAAAGATAATGGAGTAAAAGATGCTCAAGATCTCATCCAGCATCTGCTGAAGTTAACAGACTATGTGGAGCTGAGGATCATGCCTCCAAGAGTACCTTCCTACCTTCCTGTTCATGAACTCGAGACATGGCTAGATCAAGAAAAACATAAAAATGAGGTGGGTCAAATTGGTCACAGCAAGCAGCGATGCTGATCTCCATGTCAAAAGTTGCCACAGTTTTGTGCAGAATGCTTTGTTAGCAACTTGCCTGCCAAGACAACTAAAGGTTTTACCATTCTACATGGAAACACGGCATCATACTTCCCTTAGTCAACAGACTCTGCTGCCCAGGAGCAAGCAGCTTGATTATTCATGGAGAACTAGCAATATTTGAAGACTGAACACTAAACATTCAATGCCTGGACAAATCTGAGACAGAAACATGAGAGCACCTTAACTGGAGAACCTGTATTTGTTCAGAACTGAAAAAATGAAATAATTTCTGTATTCTTTTCTAGAGATCATTTTCCACTATGACAAACATCTGTCCTGCAGTGAGCCTGTTACCATTTATTTTTGGATGGACAAGGGCTTTGGATATTAAACTCTCCTGAGAGAGGAATGATTCCTAGTGATGGAAATGTATTTTACAAGGGCATGGATGAGAGGTTTCTTCACAGGAAGAAATGCTGACCAGTCCTTTCTATTTTCTGATCAGCTCAGTATGCCACACAGGACCAGTACTGGAGCTTAGCCTTAAGAGGGACAACTCAATCCCCAGAGAGGGAAGCAAGCAAACTGCTATCTGAACCACCATGGACTAGCTCTGCCCCAGATTCAAGGCTAATACCAGGTCACTGGAACTATTCGACTCCATTAAAGGCATGATTTGTTTAAAGCGGGACCCTGTGTAACAAACTAATAGTAAAATACAATGCATGCACATACAACTACTATGTTTTCTATAGGCATGCTATGAAAACATTCTTAAACAGTAATAATTTCATTTCTACTTCTTGCTATTTTTTTTGTAAGTTTTTAAAGCACCTTTTTTCCAATAAGCTGTTGAAGACAACTCTCTGCTTTGCTGAATATGCTCGTCTTACCTTTGACTCTAAGTGCTTTGGCAGTGAGTGCAGTAGTTACTGCTTTTGCATCTTGCCCAGCCATGCAGCAACCACTGGTTTCCAAGAGAGGGTTCAAACACCTTCCACATCACTTGATGGAAAGTTTTTGGTCACTTCAAACCCAAGATTTCACTTGAGGCTTAGGTTGCTGAGCAGCACAAACTCCCTTCAGCTTTCAGGGCTCCATCGGTTGCTAATACCACCTCAAACTATCTCATAACTTAAAAAGGCATCCAAAGGTGTTGAGGCAGAATGGTTACAACCTCAAAGAAAAGCCAAACATATTCTTCTATAGGCGACAGAGAAAGAATTTGGAGAGAGGCTTATGTGCTTTCAAGCACAGGCACCAATGGCATTTACCCCAGAAGTCCCACTGTCAGAAGCTGCTGCCTGGCCCCAGCCAGCTCTGCTGCCATATTTCTCCTTGCAGCCCTCCCACTGCTTCCCAGGATGATCCCAGAGCAGAGTCCCACTGATGTGCAGAGCTCTGTGCGAGAACAAACAGGGTGATGCGCGAGGTTCCGCCCTAGTGCCCAGCAGCATCTGCATGCGATCAACAGCCTCTACAAGGCACTTAGCCCTTTGCTTATTTCTCAGGGCTGCAACTTATTAACAGAGTTACCTTCTCCGATGAAATATCATCACCATGTGTAAACACCACTGACAGGCATTAATTGCAGACAATGCCTTTAATCAACAATTGAACATTAATAAGGACAGACCTTGAGAATTAACACAATCAGACACTTGTACCTAATCACTAAAGAGTACTTCTCATAAAGAAAACCCTTTCCTTTTGTTCCTAAAAAGGTCAAGGTCTTCTTTTCTCTATTTGACAAGGAGAAAAACCACACATAGGAGAGCATATTGAGGCTTTATGTGGCTTAAATTATTTCCATCCATGCATAAAAAAAACATTCCTTTTCAAAGATGTTCACCAAGTTTTTCTACGTGATCTACAGATCCCAGAGCCTCTGCTCCTGAAATTATTAGGTTAGCTGCTGAAAGAAGCAATCAAGTTTTACTGTTAATCTTAAAAGCTAATCCTTTTTATTGACTTCCCAGTCAATAAAATTGTAACTCTCAAACTACTTTCAGGTTTACTTGAGTAATAGGAGAGTTTGTGTGTACCTGTGCCTGTGTTTGAAGCTGCTAATTTCCTTGCTGAGTAAGCCGCGCTCACAGGTTAAAACTATAAAGCAATTTGCCTTATCACTTGGCATGGGGTCCTGCTTCCACTGAAATCAGAGCAAGGTTTGGGCTGAGAGGACTTTGGGAGTAAGGCTGGGACCTTCAGCTGGTCATGGTTTATGGGGGATTATTACAAGGAGTGAATCTTCCTGATGAAAGGAAGGATGAGGAGAAAGATATATTTTTTTAATTTGTTAAAAGGAGCCCAATGTTAAATGGAGCCCACAGCCGTCTCTATAAGCTGAAATCTAACCCAGAGAACTGAAGAAGCATCACAGATTGGTTATTTCTCAGCTACTAAAAGCCAAGGGGCTGAAGGGCATACCAGGTGTTCTGTCCCTTTCTAGCTGATGTGGACTGGGTGTGCCATGCTCCCAGGTTCCCTCCAGCCCCACCAGGCTGCCCAGGAGCCCCGGCATCACCTCAGCCAGAAGAAGCATGGGAGAAGAAAAGCAGGTCTGCTCTCAGCTTACATGCTGTGTTGAACACTAAAATATAAATAGCTCTCTGAGCAGCAGGGAAAACATGAAGGCTTCCTTGGCTTTGTAATCTGCAGTGAGAGTTTCTTGTGCCGAGCAGTGTGCGAGCTCTGACTGCATCTCTTCCCACTGGCGGGGGGCATTCTGCTGCCTCTCAGGGTGCAGCCCTTCCCTTGGCAGCGGGATCACTGCTGCTCCTCTTTGTCCACTGCTGATTTCATGAAGTCTGCCAGAATTAAAACCACTATGTGCAGCTACTGATCAAGTTTAGCAGGGACCAGCCTTGGGTTCGAAGGGGGGTGCTAGGGCAAAATTTTTCCCTTTCTCCAAACCTCTTCAGCCATCAAGCTATGGCAGCTCTGGTTGCACCAGCAGCTGACCGGTGCCTGGCTCTGCTCGCAGCCAGAATGGGGCACAGGACAGATGGGGCAGGACACACTGTGTGCTGAGGGCTCTCCATCGTGCTCAGGTTTCAGGTGGGCCCATTCCCCATCCGCTCTGAGAGCGTACAGCCAGTTTCATGCTCTTAACATTTCCCAGAAATTCAAAGTGACAGAACCGGAGGTATTGCAATCTGGAACTCTTAACTTTAGTAAACTGGTGAGAATACTGGAATGTGCATGTTCCTTATTTAACTGCTCCACCAGCTTTCCTTATATGCTGCTCGGCGCAGCCGTTCAGGATACATATTAGACAACTAACATCTGGACTGAATATCTATTAGGACCATATGCTCTACTCAGCTACAGCATCGTGTTGGAGATTGGGAAAATCCAAACCAAATGGAGATATCAGAAACTTTCAAGGGTCAAAAATAAAGTAATTTTGTTTTTTCCAGCCCTTATGAACATGGTATATTGGCCTCACTCTACACCTTGTGCGAAAGTCTCATTGTAGATACAGCCTGACTTTATAAATGAAGAGCAACTCGAGTATTGTGGTTGAAACAAATCTATCTTGATGATTTCTCCACAGTAAGGTTCTGAATAAGGCAATGCAGAGTGGATCTGTCCCCTGAATGAGGCTGAGCAGTAAGAGACCCAACCTTTAGTTTCCTGCTGATGCCTTATGATGGTGCTTCAGTGTGGGAGAGACGGTATCCAGTTTCACCCCAGTAGGCTTCTCCCAGTTTAGAGCCAAAATGGCTACATGTGCTGCAGATGGCTATGTGTGAGAATGTGCTGTCTACATCAACAAAAACAGCATTTAGGAGCCATCAGAGCCCCCCAGGACTGCCAACATAGCATGGCAGGACTCCCTAGCTGCTGAGTGAAGGAATGCACACTGAGCAGATAAAGCTGGATTGTATATGAAAGGGAGAAGTCAGAATGAATGCCTTTGACCAGCGTCAAGACCCCAGCAGGAGAAAAACAGACAGGAGGAGAACATAATCGTTGGGCTTCCAAGGTACCGATACCACTTCAATGAGCACACTTTTAGACAGCGCACTTTACAGAGTGCTGTCTCAGGAAACAGATTAAGGGATTTTCCTTGATTTAGATGGGGTACTAGGACAACCATTGCATTTTATTGAAATAATATCCATAACGCATTTTTCAGGTCAAAACAGCAACCCCAAAATAAAAAACTCCAAGTAATTTTGCAAGATGAAACAATCCCATTTTACTCTGTGAGTTTTCACGACAAATTTAAATAAGATTAAAAAAAAAGAATTAAAAAACACTACTTAAAAAATCATAAACATCCTCTGTAACAGGTGAACTTAAGTGTTTTCTTAAATGTATTATACGGAGAATGGAGAAACACAATGAATGTGGAGAAAAAAAGGGCACGGATTGTGTTTTTTTTGCTCCAGAGAAGTGGATGAGTGGGCAGTAAGGAGCTGAATGACCAGAAAGAGAGATGGGGTGGGATTCAACAGGACAGTGTGCCTGATCAAAGCCTGTAAGGACTTGGAGTCACATCACTGTCGTGCCTGGGGAGCCCAAAGGCAGGAAATAAGAAGGGCTGGAGGTAAGAGCTGGTCACAGGGCAAGCGAGAGCCCTGGCCCTGAACCTGCTGTAGTGGGCAAGGTGGGGTGATTCCCTTGGAAATAAGGCAGTGATCCTGGCACTGCTCAAGGCCAGGGGTTTCCACCAGCTGTACAGCAAGCTCTTACCACCAACCATGCGCAGGAAGGGTGAAGGAGGCAGAGATAAATGTCACTAGGATGACAAGGAAGTTGGGTCCCAAGGATCTTGGCTGGTTATCTCTGCAGATTGATGGGATGCCAAAGGAAAACGAGGAATAAGCATCATTCAGGGAAATTATTTTCAATTATTTTCATAATATATTTTCAGCAAAAGAGAACAAGTAGTTAAGCAGCCATAAATGTACACTGATCTTTTCTTTGAGGTGCTATATTGAACTATGGTCTGTCAGCCAGAGAGAAATGTGAAAATGTAATCCAATCCTGTCCAAGCCCTGACATTCCAGTGAAGCCAATGATCAATTCCTGCTCTCCAGCCCTGTGCCTGGCTGCCCTGTCCCAACAGATGTTCCCAAACTTTCACTCATTTCCTTTCATAAGACTTTTTTTCCCTTCAAAACTTGGAGGTCTAGAGACTTCATTTTCTTGAGATGAAAGATTAGATTCTGTCAGCTCTGAGTACATATGTGGGCTGATCTGGCCTATGGGCCTTATGTTTGACACCCCTAGTGTACTGTGTTATTGTACCCGGAGGAGGTGATGGGGACTTATTTATAGAGACAGTGTCTGTCAGGGGAAGTTGTAAGTGCGATTCGTGTGGATTAAAACAGAGAGAGCATAGAGTATGTACTCTTGACAGTGGACACTCCCTGGATTGTAGGCATGGTCAGGGTGAGCACTCTCAGTGAATTTTAATGGTTTTCAATTTTATTTACTTTTTTTTTTTTTTTTTTCCCTGAGAACACAGTATTTTTAGACTCTTCTTGCATACTGAAATTTGGAGAAATGACAAGTCCAAGGACTTCTGGGACACTCGAGGCAGATCTAAGGCAGATCTAACCTGTCATCCGTGCCTCACGGAGCTGCAGATGCTCCCTCAGAGCTCTGCGGCACAGGGCAGCGGTGCTGTGGGTTGGTGCTTGGCTCCGCACAGCACGTGGGCCCTCTGAGCCCCCCGACACATGGGGCCTGCCATGAGTAGTCCGTGGCCTTTCTGCAGGCAGCCAGCAGGCAGCGGGGGTTGAGGCGAGTTGGACACTCGTGAGGCAGCAGATGGCTTCCTCTAGAGCACCTCAGCTCTGAGACAAAAAGCCACCCTAGGCTAAAGGGAAGGAAAACACCTCCCAGTGACTTAACGACAGAGGCCCAGGGCTTTACTTTGTCTCTCTGAATCTGTTTCTTCTCTAGTGTAAATTATCTGAGAAAGAAGGTTTCCTAATATTAGCATCTCACACATCACCAAGCAGGTTGCTGGTGCTTGAGAAATGGCCAATAAAAATAACTTCCTCGCAGGGTTTAAGTACATAAGATTTAAAGTAGCCAGTGAAGTTTTCAGACTCCTCACACTTCAAACATCAGAGCTCCAGCAGTAAGCATGCAGCTTAAAAACTTTAATCAAACACACTAGCTCACAGCACGAGCAAGTAGATAAAACAGATGCAAGATTTCTAGCCCAAATCATTCTAACATATGGTAACACCATCCTCTCTTAGGGGAAACCAATAACAGCAAACAATGAAAATGTCCTTATTTTAAAACATTCCTTAGTAGGTCCAAGCTGCCATTTCTGTTTAATCTCAAACTTACAAAAACCAATCCCCTCAGTTAGAAGCCTGCTAGGTTTGAAAAAAAAAACAACACAAAACACCACAAGTTTTTTCCCCTGAATCGACTGGAGTTATGAGGCCAATTGTTCAAGGAACATGTCTCAGATTCAGGTTCCGGATGCAGAACGTGAGGACAGCATCCTTTGGCATAGGTTCAGGCTGCGTCAGCAAAACCTGTGCTCCCCTTGTGCCTCCCCAGCCCATGGCAATAGAGCCAAGACTTTCCACAGCTGCAGCGTGGCACACACGGCCCAAGATACTAGAACTTCCTACAGTACTTACGTTTTTCTTTCTCTGACATGGATTGGATGTAGCTTATGATCTCAGTGATGGAAACACCAATAATTCATCTCACTGGTCAGCCCTCCATTTTCTCTCTTCATTTACTGAATTAAATTCCAGCTGTCCCCAGCCATTCATGTGCTCTCTCGTGTGTACACATCCACATGCACCAAAACAGCAATGCTCATTAAAAGCAGTACTGTTAGGCTTCCCTTGCTAGCAGCCAGCTTGGTTAGCACTGTTTTCAGACAAACCGATCTCAGCAATGCCTGATGCAAAATAAGAAGAACAAAGGGCTGGTTTCTCAGGTCCATATACCTGCACAAAAGCACTGGATCAGGTGGGACTCCTCTGTTCCTGCACCTGGTGACAGTCTCCCTTAGGCTGGTATCATTAGTCCAATTTTTCCCAGGGTTAAACACAGGCAAGGAGATCTTCACAGCAGGGGAAAGCTGCTGGCTCTGCTGCAGGACCATAGTAGCCAGTACTAGCAGCACGAGCAGCAGCAGGCCTGTGCTCAGTGATGCTCACTCCAGCTCTCCCTGAATCCCTCTCCAGTAGCCTGTCTTGACCTGCAGGCCTTGCCAGAAGGAGCACCATGGCTCCTCCTGCTCCTGAGGAAACGGGGGATTCATGCTGCGGCTGCAGAGCTTTGGCAGCACCTGCAGAACAGGCTCTAAGGGTCACACGGCCCTGGGAAGGTCAGTAACAGCAGAGCCCGTAGCTCCTCCTGAGACCAAAGCAGTATCAACTAAATGAAAATTCATCCCCTGCTAAATTTAGCCAGGTTGCATGACAGCACGTATGTGTTGATTTCAGTGAGGTTTCTGAGGCATGAGGGAGATCATAAATAGGCCCTAACATCTGAGAAAATTAGACAGAAAACACAGCTACACCTTTGTTTAGAATTCAGCTCAGTATCTGCTCTTCCTTAAGTGTTCTGGCACACAGCTTAATTATTAGCACAGTTTCCTTCAAAGGGAATAGAAAGTGGAAATGGTTATTTTTATGTCAGTGTCAAACAAATCAATGGGAAAAATGATTTGCGAGTGCAGTTTTTAATTCTGGCAACCTTTGTGAGCCTGGCTGCTGGCAGCCTGTGCATGGCACTCCCCTGGGGTTGTTCTGCTCGACATCAGGCAGCCCCAGGTTAACAGTTCTGCATGCTACCGGTCACCAAACCATTCCAATGGGAGGGGACACCTGGATCCCGTGAAGGAGTGTGCTGGGAGGTGGGATCCTCATGGGGCTGTGGGCCCAGAGCAGAGCTCAGCCTTGGGCACAGGTTCTAAAACGGCACTTCAAGCATGTTTTATGTACACCACTACTAGAAAACAGCGTCCACACCAGGAGCCCACATGCTCTCCTTGACCAGCATGTGAGTGCACATGCATGTGTGTATTGTGCACTTACAGATGACAGAACAAATAATTTTCGTTATGTTAATAGCAATGCTGGATTTAAGCCAAAAGTGAATTAAGTCTTGGTGTCAGCCAAGGGAGACATGCTAGTGAACTTGCTGGCCACAGGGAAGAAGTAATACCCAAGGATGGGGAAATGGCACACATTTACTCCTGAGCTGCACTCTGTCACTGTGCATTACACTGGTGGACGTGCAACATGTCTCAGCAGTCAGAGGCTGGTCTCCTTGTGGTCTTGCAAATGACCTTGACTAAGTCCACCACACACGAACACAACATAGTTTTGATCAATTCAACGTGTGCCAAGCGCAGTACACATTTTTTGCATCAGGGCCACTTTGTGGCTATGGACTCAATGCTACAACCCTGTGCACACACACAGGGTAAGAAAAAATAAAGCTCGCACACAGGCAAAAAGTAAAGCGTGGAGCCTGACCTGCTGAGGGACTGCAAGGCTGTGCCAGGTAGAGTGTGTTGGCAGAACCCAAGCCAGAGCATCCACACCTGCACACTCTCCTTGCTTCCTCTTTATCTCATCTGCACTTATCTATTGTTGGCAGATACTTAATATTTGTTGTCTACTCATTATACACAGAGCAAGCACTAAGCAAGTAAACAGCAGTATTAAATAAATGTAAAATAACATCATTGACCTTGTAAGTGTGCAAGTTTCTCTACTCAAAATTGAACTGCATTTACCTTAATGTTGCAAAACATTATTTGTAAATGATAAAACACCTTTTCCATCCACTGAGAATGAACACACCAAGGCTTATAAAGCTCTCGTATCAATGTCAAGAAGAGAGGGGCTGTAACCCTGCCACCAGGATAGACTGCAGGTTCCATTTAAAATCCTTTTTTTTCCAAGAATCTCAGATTTGAATCTGTTGTTCTCAGTTGTATCTGTTCACAAATCATGAAATGAAGTAAGTAGAAGAAAACTTTACCTTTAGATATTTAGCAAACTCGTTTGTTTTTTTTTTTGTTGTTGTTTTTCTGCAGCACAGATGCAAGTAACCTGTGTTTTATGATTCCCCGAGAACAGAAGCCCTCAACAGTGGGATGCTGGGGCTCCTGAATTCCACAGACCCTGCTCAGATGAGCCCTCTTGGGTGCTCAGCACAAGAGATTTTCTGTTTTGAGAGCACCACTTGGAAACCTTTGGTTTCACATTACCAAGCCAGAGAGAGTGAAGCCAGATACAATGCTCTGTTGTCCCAGGGATTTTGCTGTCTCTATTTGTTCCTTTTCCTGGGTCTCTGTAAGAGCATGCAGATCCTCCAGATGCTGGAGTCCATGATTGAAATCTGAAGCAAGAGAAGTGTTTGGGGAGGCCAGAGGAGGCAGCAAGATAAAGAATATGGTTTGGGAGAAACTGTTTGGAAATACAAAATTTCCCCATCAGTTGCTGTCATACATGGCTGAGTGGATGCCTCAGCATCTCCAAAAGAACATCTCTGGTGGGGAACAATGTTTTCTCCTAAAAGCTTCTGAACAGTCAGATTTTTAAATTTGATTGAGTTTCATTTCTTTATGGAAAAGTTCAAGCAACACAAGGACTTATTAGAAAGAGATGAAACAGTTTTGGTGGGAAAAAAGTCAGAAAGCCGCAGATAAAACAGATTGCACAGGAATCTTGCTGATTTCTGCTTCTGACTTTCCTAGAGATACCCAGCTGCTAAAGAGAAGATCTGACTGATCTCTCCCAGGGTACTTAGGGCTCCAAATCTCTGGTAATTTACACAATATGCTTCATACCCAAAACCAAACATGGCAAAGAAACACATTCAAGTCTAAAGGGATTGGTGTCCCATCTCCTTAGGCTTTACATGAAAGAAGGAAGAAAGAATGACAATTTACTTCTCCCCTGGCTCAAAATCTCAGTTTACCCCAAGAAAACATATTTGCCTTTCACGCAATGTAATTACAAGTCAGCTGAGAAACTTGGAATGAAAGAAAACAGATCCATACATTGGTGAATTTATGTAGTCCCTCAGCTTTGAGGGATGCCAGCAAACCCATTACTGCAAACATATTTTGCACTGAGTCTCATTTCTGGATTTACAGGCTTAATATAGGGAACTTAGTCTGGAAAGGAAAAACATTCTCTCTCATTCACTATTTCCAATGGAAAAGGATTCTTCCCAAGTGAAAAGTAAATTGCTGAGAAAATGCAATTTGAAATGATTAAAATTGCTGAAGGTTTTCTCCTCAATTTTGTTCATGTCCTTCCCCACCAAAAATTCCCACGATAGTCAGCATCAGAAGATTTTGCTTGCTTTTGAATTTCTCCTCCCAAATCATAAATATTTATCACATGAATGGGGTCCTTACAAGTCTCTCACATTTGTGAACGAAAGCATTTTGCTGCAGAATTTGACCTTGAAAATCTTCCCTAGTCTCAATGACAGGAGCCAGTGCTATTTTTCCTTTTTAATAACTTTGGAAACTTGCACTAGACAGACAGAACAGACAGACCACACACAGATTATTAAAAACAGTAAAATGTGTGTGATTCTGGCATAGGGATATAATGATCACTGCATTGCAGGCACATAGGAGGTGGTAAGGTGGGAAGGAGGATTGTTCACTGATGAACCTAAATAATAGAAGGACACTGGAATATGGCTCATTCCACACAAAAAGCCATCTTCAGCTAGAAAATGGAATCAACTGCCTCAAGTCATGGAGGAATTAAAAAAATACTAGCAATCTTTAAGTTTTGAAACTATCGCCACGTCTTCCACAAATTCCTCTATTGAAATAACTGAAGTGCCCAGAGTCCTTGCCATAAATACACACCATACAATGCACACAGAAAAATACCATGCCTTGGTCTCTGCCAGGCATGTTAACACTGAAGCAATGTAGACCACAGCAAGGGAGGTACCAGGAATCAGGAGACAGCACTGTTTTGGCCAGCTTGACTGTGAGAAGCAGGAGGAGGCGTTTTGTTTCCCTTTATCTGTGTTCTCTTCCTCCGCATCTTCTGACAGCTCTGTCAGGGTGCCCAACTGTGGGGTGTGCCACAAGGACCTGACTCATAGCTGGCCTAGGAGAATGCACTGAGCCAGCAGGTACATCCTAGCAGTTGCTACTTAGACCATCACTGATCTACTGTTGTTTTGTAGTTGGTTTTATTTAAATGACACAAAAATTGATTGCTCAAAGGGTATCCAAAAGGAGTGAGCATCTCAGCTGGATGGCTGAGCTGGACTTGCTCTACCTCTTTTTGAAAAGAAAATTTCCAACACTTTCAATGATTGTTGGATTATCATCCAGGGATGACTTTAGCTCCCATGTTAAATTAATACTAGGCAGTGCACAGGCTCTATAAAGATATCAGGGAAGGCAGCTGGACAGAACTGGACAAACCTTCTAGAGAAGGTACCTTGGAAAGACCCAAGAATACCCCAGCATTTGCCTAGGTGCTTATAGCACCTTGCATCTGTACGATCACTGTAGCCCATTGAATTCACAGTCCAGCAAGGATATGGAAGTCAGCAAGCCCTGAAGGAGAGAAGACTTCTTATCCTGGAGCCAAGGAAGCTGATGTGGATCAGGAAACAAATTGCCCCTTCTTTTCCTGAGTTTCCTCATACCCCTTTATCTCCCTATAAACGTTTTGATAAAAATTGGGAAAATAGATTTTTCTCAGAAACGTTCTTGGTCTCCCAAGGCTTTATGGTAAAACACAAAGGTGTTTTGGCCAGGTGTCCTCCTTCCTTTCACTTCTCTGACACACAATAGAGTCTCATTCTGGTGGCAGGAAGGGATTACTCATGGTATCTCTGGCAAAGGAACATTTCCATTGAAAAATGGCTTTTGGAAAAGTCATTTGTTTTCCATTGGCCTTAAAAAGACCATTGACTGAAAAGGTCTCTCCATTTGAAATCCCAGTTTAAGGTCAGAAGGCTCGTCTGAATTCAGCAGCATCTCAGTACTGCTGAAAAGGGAGTAGTTTCCAAAACAAAGCATTATGTTGACTCCTTATCGCTTCTACACTTGCCTTCCCAGCCTACTCCACAGTCACATGCCAGCAACCTAACCTGAATACAAGTCACTAAGTCCATCCACAGCAGCTGCCCATGCATCAATGACACATCCTTGGGGAAAAAAAAGATGCCTTAAAAATTCTTCAGGATGAGAAAAATTGACTTGTATCACAAAGCAAAAGAAATATTTTCCAATACACCACAATGAAATATTTATTAATAGCAGACACTAAGTAATCTAGTACAGACTTGTTCACCAGAATGCAGATTTTAGTGGGAGTCTCTGAGAACCAAAGCCCATTTAATTGTAAAGAATAATAGCACAGATTTCTATATTCAGGCTCATATTTTTTAAAAACTATTAGCAAGTAAACATGGATATTCCCTAACTGTGAATATTTAGTTAGGTTCTATTCTGATGTTTCCTGTTCTGAATATTACTCTATGAATTATTAAATCACAATGAATTTTCCTAAGAATGCATCTTTTTTATTTGCAAAAAATTGTTACTTTGTTCCACCTGAAACTAAATCCATTACACGTGGAGACAACCAAAGGCAAGATATACTAGGAAAGGAATGTAAGGTCTGATGCAAAGAACATACCAGATGAAAACTGGAGATGCTACTTCTGTTAGAGTGTCATATAGCCAGAATAGCTTCAGACAAACAGGATTTTTACAAACGACTTACTAGTATTAAAACTTTATAAGGAGAAGTATATTTAGTTGAACACATACTACTGACCGAACATCTTCACATAATTTGCAATTATGACCATAAGTTTGCAAAAAATCAGTTCTCAAATGCAGGGTGTAAGGGACAGAGTAAAGAGACACATTTAAACTTAGGTAGCAGAACTGTAAAGGGTGTCCAGGTGCAGAGTGTCAACAACAGCTCACAGAGTGAGTGTCAGCTGCTCACAGACCTGCTTCTAGAGTTACCCCTGTGGCTGTCATGCAGGCTCTATGGAAATGCCATTTGCCCCTGTAGACAACACTTTTTTAATACTTGACCTACAGACAAAAAAGAGGGGAAAAGAATGCCTCTAGCTACCATTTCCCCAGGCCAGGCCTGCTGGTCAGGCTGTGGATACACAGCGATGCTGCTGAGCAGTTAAGCCTTTGCTGCTGCTTGTGAAGCAAGCAGCCTCTGCACGGCATATCAAGGATCATAGTAATGCTTAATTTATTTTCCCCAAAATGACGCTATTTGACAAGGACCAAGTGACAGTGCAAACCTATTTAGCCACTCAGCTGCTGAGTTAGCTTGTTGGGTATGTTGAAAGTCATGACTTTTCCCAACAGGCTAGGCTTATAGGCACCTCACAATCATTCTGACTGTTTCAACGCACTACACACAAGGCTGCAAAGCATCCTGACTGCATGGAGAAGTCTCTGATTTGACAGCAAACTTCACTTTCTGTCCTTTTAAAGTCTAACAGTTTCATTCACACGTGCGTGCTCACTTGAAAAGCATCTGACTAGTTCTGGAATCAGATTTGGGCACCTTAATGTGTGCATCTACCTCACAGCTTCATAGTACTGAATAACACATGAATCTGCATTTGTCTGGAGGTCTGCTCAGCCTGTCCTGGGCTGTGTAAGCAGCAGGTATTTATTCATACTCATACTGGCAAGGGGGGATCTCAGCAGCTCCATTCAGGGTGCCATGTCCCAGGTTGCAGCAAGAGTCCCTATTGAGCGTGGCATGGCTCAGCTGGATCCAAGGCCTCCCAAGCCAGTCCTGCATTCCAGTCTCAGCAAGACTGCCAGGACTGCTACTGGGCTGCCTGCTGGTGCCAGTCACCCAATGGTCACAAGCTGCTGCACTTAGGGTAAAGAAGTGCAGTGCTCATGCCACGTTGTCAGCAAAGACTTAGTGGCAAGGGCTAGTGTTAAGCACAAATTCATTTGACAAACAATATCCTGTTGCAAAAATATTCATTATCCAGAGAAAAAACATCTTTTAGCATCAAGTAGCTAGGATTGGGCCCAGAGCCTTCTGGTCTCCATTGCAACAATACATTCTGCAAGAGCTGCTGGGAGTAAAGTAATAGCTGGGTCATTCCAACATCACAGAATAGATTTTGAATGGAAAATCCCATCATTTTCTTGTGAAAACAACTCCAAAACACATTTATAGGATAGGTTTGGGATTTTTTCAACTTGAAAGAGGGTTTTAATTTCTTTTCTTCACCACATGAACTGCCAACTAAACTGAGAAACAAAAATCCTAAATAAAAGTTTAAAACCAACCATCAACTGTTTAGAAACCAAAAAAGAAACTCTACTAGGAAACCAGCCCATTCAAGACTGTTCCAGTAAGATGCCAGGGACAGGTCACTTGGTTGTCTCATTGGAATAACCCACATTCTAGGTTTTCAGAGTAAAATATATGAGGTTGGGCAGCCAAGAGGGCTAGTACAGAGCTCAGATGTTAACACAAACAAAGGGTAATCTGGTCTGGTGCAGTCTGGTCACTGCAGCAGTGTATCTGAAGGTTAGGTTTTATGTTTATTAGCATCATCCAGATGGCGTTTTATGTCCTTAATAACTTTGTCCCTGACTAAGCCATGAACCTACTGTTTGACAAACACTGTAGGAAATACCCATCAGCAGAAAAGCCATTTTGTAATGAGAGGTAGAACCGATATGTTTAAGACGCCTACAATTTACTTCTGTGTACCTGTCACCTTTTGCTGTGTACACTTTGCATTGTAAAGCACTATAAGCAGTTGTCCTTAAGCTCAGAGGTCTGACAAATCAGCATGGTATGTTTGCTGGCTCCTCTCAGCGTGGGCTCCTGCACCATGCCCATCCCCAGCCCCACCATGTGCCTCACATCATGCCAGACAATGCACACCAAGAGTGTTCAGCTTAGAGGATATCTATCTGCAAAATGATAGATATAGCCTTTGTCACAAAGTTCTTAAGACAATTTAACATCCCAGAAGCTTCTTTCAGCACATCAGAAGTGTTCAAGGTTTTCCACTTTCTATTTAAACAAAATAACATTTCACTCCTTCCTAGCTGTAGAACACACAATCAAAGTATTGTCCTGAGGGGAGCAGAAGGTACCTCAGATTGCAGTAATCAGAGCTGGGGAGCAGCCATCCAAGTGCCACAGTTGCTGGGCTGGCTGCTCAGGTGCTCACAAGCTGTGTGGCTTTGTACCTGGGTGGCCTTCTGTATGAATGCAGAAAAAAACAGAGCTATCATACACTAATCAAACGTAGGTGCTAAAAGGTAATGGGTTTCAACAATCCAGGATGCTCTACGCTCTTGTTCCACTGGTTTACTGAACTAATTTGAGTTAAATTGGCTCAGCCTCATAATTCAAACAAGATCAGAACAAATGGTAACAGCACTTCCAGTGTTTCATGACACAATTTACTTAGAATTAAAGCAACTGGAAAAAACCTTGTGCTCGGGGAAGCATGCATGCTTCAGAATCGAAGCAGACACTGGCAGTAGTGACATCAGCATGTTTTTTTAAGCATACGTTTGTCTTTTGCAGGGATATTTTGGGACCCTAAAAATGTCACCGTAGAACTGTCCCAGTTTTTGATTTTGAAAATGTCACCTGTGTCATCATTGGAGCTGGGCTGTTATTTCCAGAACTAACCATTTGGGGAATGGTTGAACACAACAGTGAAACAACATTAGCATCAGTTCTGCAGCAAAAGAGAGAAGGCAAAAGTACTGGTGCTGGAGTCATCCAGGAATTGGCTGCCTTGCGTCAGGCCAGCCCGCCACTTGCCAGCACTCCAAAATCCATATTTCTTTTCAAATTTGCTGTTTTCTTTAGGCATTCATTTTGAACGTGACCAGCTGTTCTCAGAACAGGGATCTGGAGCCATATTCTGTATTTTTAGAGCAGGCATCTTTCCTGTTAAACAGAAAGATGAAAAACTCCAAATTAGAATATGGTTCAGAGGAACAGAAGAAAATTCACAAGCGCAAAACGGCTGCTGTTCACCAAAAGGCTTTCAACAAAGATGTAGAGACTTTCCTGATAATGGTGATGCTTTACCTGAAATCTGAGCATGAATGAAGCCAGGACAATTGCTCGACAAACTAATAGCTTGCTGGGAGCCCTAGGGTCTGGTTTCAGGAAGGAACCAGAAGCTACAGACCTACCCTGGTACAGGTTCCTCCTCATCCCCTGAGCCAGCACTAACATGGACAACAGCTGTGTCAGGGACCAGATCCAGGATTGGATCACACTACAGACAAATCTGGCCAAAACTACACAGTGTTGGACAGAGCAGGTGTCAGCTGCTCCACAGTATATGTACTGGTGCTGTCCCAATGACTTGGGTGGGAGCGAAGGGATGGAATTGGGATGGACACAGTACTAGCATTGTGGACAACAAAGTGATAGGAAATGTGCAAGCTGAGTAAGATTACCATGCATTTCCAATGGCACTGGAAATAATGCAGCCTGAGATCAGACGCCTTGGGATATAAGCTAGTTGGCAAGGCTACTGCACAACTTCTCCAAACATGTTCAAACTCTGCTGCCTGGTAACACACATGTTCATGCCCTATCCTTTCTCTCAGCCAAAATTACCAGAGCCTTTCTTCTCAAACCAACCACATCTATTCCTAAAACGTGTATGAAATTAATTATCCTTGAGGCCTGTACTATTTCAACCAACTCGGTCGAAGACAGCCAACAGCTTCCATTGCCTTTGAATGGGGTAAAAATAAACAAAACATTAGGAAGCAATCCCATATTCTCAAAAAATCAGCCAACAAGAGAACCAAAACAGCATTAAAAAAAAAACACAAAAACCCACCACAACCAATCACCGAGGTCAAGGGTAAATGTATGTAAAAGACCAGCCCTGGAGCACTCTTTCCCAAATGCCTTCATCTTGAGTGGTCATCCCCCTCAAGACATGCCCAGCACCTTGGAGGTTAGTAGTTTTGAGCTGCCTTACAGGCAGGAAGCTGAAGAACAAAGAACAAAGACAATGTAGGACTTCAGTGATCAGCAGGGAATCTAGTTTGTTTCCTCACCCATTAGACAGTACCACTTCCTTTTAGTTTATTTTTAAGTTGTGCATCTTAGAAAACAGGGAAAAAAAACACAAACCAACCATAGCCCAATATATTGAAATACTACTTCATTCCTATAATCAGGCTTCGACAGGTTGTCTATAATTGTTCGTGGTGTTCCTAATTCTCATTACATTAACCAAAATTTCCTAACTACGTTTTTATAAGGCTCTTACATTTATCAGCTGACCACACACGCATCTCCTCCTATTTTGCCATAATTAGGTATTTCCTTTTTAGAAGAAAGCATTGGCTTATTCCACATTGCCACATTTCTGAAATGAATGCTAGAAATTAACAGCAAGTTAATTTACGACAATTTTCACTTGTCCACTCTATGCTGTCAGGATGCACAAATCCAGACTATATGCCCTGGGGAGTGCTCACCCTTATCTAAGCATTTAACCGAGGGAGTTTATCCTTCTCAGTGGAGGCAGGACCCTTCCCCACTCTATGCTGGAATGGTGCATCCTGTGCAGGACAAGGAAGAGATGCTTTAAAGGTCCCCTCTCTCTGCCCCAACCAGCAGCACACGTGTGGCACTGCCAGCACACCAACAACTGGTCCCACCTCCACTTGACCCCAGGGGCCATCCACCCCACTAGCACCATCTGTAAAACTCCATTTTTAAAGGAACTCAGAAAACTCTTTCAAACGGCATTCAAAAGTCCTTTTCTTCCCGTGGGAAGAAGCAAAAAATTTCAAAGCTGTATTTTAATGAGACTGCCACATATTTCCCAAACTGCTCCCAACTATTGGCTGTAGGAGAAAATCATAGATGAAGGTGAAAGAGACACTCTCGTACAAGTGGATGCCCATTGCTCCTCAGCGCCATGCAGAGCAGACACTCACTGGCAGCAGTGGAGGATTCTCAGACAGCACGCTGTACTACACACTGCTCAGTCCTGAAGAAAAACATGGGCTCCAGTGAGTGAGTAATCCTTGATAAAACAGAGTACATTTACTTTACATTTGTAATTTTAAAGATGAAAGGGTATGAAACAACCCTGGCTTGTTATTAGAAAATGCCTTGTTAGCCACTTGCTTTTTAATTCACTCAGCACCATTTGTAAAAAAGCCGTTTCTCCACAGGAACCATTGCTTTTTCCCCTGCTTCCCACCAATTTCTGTTTTCAGAGTAATGAAGACCAATGTGGTTCTCTTCTACACCATTTCACTGCATTTACATTTTTTAAAATAATTGATCATATCTCTGTAATTTTATACTTCTATTCTAAAACATAGGATATATACAGTTGCTACTCAGTGTGGCCAGTGAATTATGGCTTATTTGGGACTTTAAATACAAAGATTATAAAAGTGTTGGTTAAAGTGCTGCCAAGTGAACTAAACTTAGTGTTCATGGTATCTGGCTAAATATATGTTTTTTAAGTAATAAGGAGATGTTATTGAAACTGCAATCATCTTTCACAATAAATACTGTTTTACTTGAAGGCTTCTATGCAGTAAAGTTATACCAGTACTTGGGTACGGTGTACTTATCATTAACGCAAACGTAGGGAAAACATCTAATGTTTGTGTTTCCTTTGTTTATGCTAATGCAAAGAACAATTTGGTGTGCCACGTGCACCAAGGGCTGACAGAGGCATGGCTGAATAGTAGTCAAAGATGTCTGCTCAGTGAGCAGGGATTCTCAGCTTAGACTGTTAGCAAGAGCATTATGAATGGACTGAAGAGGAGGTAAAGCTCACCAACCATTAATATACAAAGGCTTGGAGGCTGAATTACAGTTGTATTGTTTAGACTGAGATTCGCTATATATGTTTAAAACCACATAAATACAATCTACCTGGATGCTCCTGAGACCTGATGGTTGCTGCCAGAATGAAGGCTCTGCAAAATCACCAACTAGAATCAAATTTACATA
This sequence comes from Meleagris gallopavo, assembly GCF_905368555.1. Taxonomy (NCBI): domain Eukaryota; kingdom Metazoa; phylum Chordata; class Aves; order Galliformes; family Phasianidae; genus Meleagris; species Meleagris gallopavo. The sequence continues at coordinate 10,065,576 of NC_139410.1, forward strand.
TTTAAATAATATACAAAATACAAAATACAGATATTTAAAACATATACTTCTTTCTTAAGCAAATCGCAGTGAAAAAATACAGACAATAACAGGTTTGCCTGCAGTATTAGGAATGCAATAAAAGGAGAAGATAAAAACAGTCAAAGGTTTGTGAGTACTTGTCTTATTCTCAACATTTGTACAGCATGGGAATTGGTTTCCTAATGACATATCTTCCTTCTCTCAGGAGAAGTATGGGCTTCAGAAGACTTGAAGAAGGAACAATCTTTCTGGTGAAAGCAACTTGGGTTCTCCTGTTCACAAGTGCTCCTTCGCCTTGTGATTGCCACCCGAGTACCTCTTCAGACCTCCAAATACAGCTAGCATCTTCAAAGAAGTACCACAGAGGGAAGAACTCATGGATTTTTCCTTCGAGCCCAACTTCTCCCTGGCTAAGATCTATGACAGCATCAAACTCAAAGACATCATAGCATCTAACATTTCAGGCATACAGGTCTATGAAAAGTGTTTCTCTAAAATGTCTTCAGCTTGGACTTCTTCTGATGAGAGGATTTGTGGAGGCAGGATGAACATGGTGCTCCAGCCTTGGTCATCTATCTTGCTCTTGGAGGGCCTGGGGCAGCAGATCCCCCAGGGTGTCTTTTCCTGCTCTGCTCCCTCTCCTTGTCTGCATCCTACCTCAAAACACCACGTGGCAACACAGCCAGCCAACACCCAAAGGCAGCTACTCCCATCACTCAGCAGGGCTCACACCAAGCCTCCATGAGGAGGCGGCCCCAAGATGAGGAGCCGAACTGATGGGGAGAGTAAGCAGTACCTTACGTGAGGTCAGGTCCGCCTCATGCTAGGCCAGGTCCAATGACTTCAATCAACAAGCTTTCTCACTGGAAAAAGGTGATTTTGAGAACTTGAAACTTCTTCATGTAAAAATGGCAGTTTTGACAAAGGCCTTCCATTCTGCGATGGAGATAATCAAAATGAAAAAATCTCATCTTAAGTCAAATTGAAAAGCAACGCAAAGCTGAAACAGTTACACTCTCTGTTTTGACATTTCCCATTCAAAACTCCTCAGAATCCTTTCCCTGCTGTGTGAAAATGTTCCTTTTCTGATTTTTTTTTTTTTAATTATTTGTTTCACTGGAGGAAAAGAATTTGGAAATGCTGACATTTCTCACATGAGATATTTCAAGCTTTATCTAGGGAAGTTGTGCCTACAAGTACTCTGAGTGAGACTTAGTTCCTTGCACCCCGCCCCACCAATATTTCAGAAGATTTGCTGGAAAATATCAAAGTTAAATAACACCCTTCCGATATTAAAAGCAAAGTTAACGGGTTATGTTTTTCTCTTCAAATCCTGACACTTTTCTGGGATTTCAAATATTAAAAGGTAACTAGATTTAAAATCAATTTCACAGCAGAAATCCTTCCATAGAAAATGATAGACCAGCTGATGCAACTGGCAAAATTCACACTTTTAATTAAAATGATTAAACACAAGAGACCCCATTGCCTGTTTTATGTGTAAAACAACAACAAAGCAGGGATTTATGAAAGAAATATCATGTTTCTGTGCATCTCAAAGGAAAGCTGGGAACTGAATTTAAACTGAGGATTCTTTGTGAGGTGTTTATACTCTTCTTCCTCCAAATTATTAATGCAAACCTGGGACCAGCCCAGTGTTCAAATTTTATACTGTCAGAGGCAGCCTGCTGTTACAGATTTCTTCTATAAAATGTATCAGTGCACATACCCTGGATGATTGCTTTAATTTCAGTGGTTTCACAGCAATAAACACAATATGAATTAATCTTTTCCTCAATGGTCAAAGGTACTGCAATTGCAAAAATCAGTCTCTTTGGAAACATTACATATTTTGAATGTGCTCTTAATAGAAAGTGTTAATTATATAACAAAGATTAGTTGTATTTTATACTTAGGTTTCCTGAAAAAGTAATATTATATACTTTCCATAGAAATTCCTCTTAGTGTGATCAGTAGAGGCAACTTATTTCCTGGGAAGCAATGCTCGTATAACAATAATCTGTAAATGCAGTTAAATTAAAATCTTCAACTGCATTTATTCCACACTCATGAAACTAACTATATCCAGAATCATTTCACTTTAAAAAAGTCATTTTAGTCTAAAGTTTGGCAAAAAAAAATAAACTGAAATGCTTAGAAATTTACATTTTTGTCACTCCATAAATCAAAACTTACTTTACATATTAGAACAATTTTTGTGAGAATTTTGGATCTGAGCTGATAACCTTTTGCCAAGTTTTAACGAAATGCAAATTGAAACATCTGAGATATTAAACAGACAATCGAGGTTTATGGTTACATCATAAGATTATTGCCCAGTAACACTGCATACTATGGCCCCAACTATGAAGCACTTGCATGCTTTATGTATGCAAGCAACCCTTGTGAACACAAATATAAGTGTTAATATAACCTCATGGCATCGAGAACACAGTGTTGTTTCAGCAATTGACATGCAAACTGTTTTGCTAAGGGAACATTCCTCCAAAAGATGTAGGAGGGTGTATCAGTAGAAAAGGGCAGCAAACTAAGGCAGAAGCTTAATTATAGTACCACTAATGGTAGGAAGAGAATACAGCTTTGAAGACAGCCAGCAGTCTTAGTTGGGAGCACCTGGAGAGTGTGCAGGATGAGCCCCCCATCTTGCGTAAACTAGACTGGGTTCACTGGAGTGCTGCTACATGGGTTCTTACCAGATTGGGATCTGATCCATATCTGTAGATGCTGCATAAAGCAAAAAAGCCCACTGGCTGACAAAGAATGGAGACAAAGGATGCTCCTTGTAGGTCACCACATCTTTTCCCTCAAAAAGCCTGTGCTGTAGATGCACACCATAATGCAGACCTTATGTAGTGCGCGGAAAGCATTAATTAATATCTTTAATCTTTATATACCACAGCAAGATAAGAATAAGCAACTTGCTGGACATAAAATCTTTCCAGACACTGCACGTAGGCTCAGTTACAGCCATTCTTCACTCCCACACCTCACAGAGGCATTGCTGATGTGCTCCTGTCTATCCTGGGATTTTCTTTCACAGTAGCATCCAGGAGGAGTTAGGCATGCAAACTCTGATGCATTTGTGGTTCATATTAATTCATCCTTGCCCTATAGACAAATTCCTGAGAACAGAGAGGTGGCTGCTTTAAGCAGACAGTTGCTAATAGCACAGGATATACAGTATATTCAAGAAAGGCAGTATTGAAAGAGCAGGGATTCACACGGCTCTGACTCCAGACCCGAGAGACAACAAGCTCTCAGGTGGGGCTGTCAGGGCTGTCAGGTGGGGCTGCAGGGGTCGCACGGGGTGAGCGAGTTCCTCCTCCCTTGGCACCCACAGCAGAGGGGGACCGCAATGCATCCTCTGGTGGGCCTGCAAGAGGGATGCCAAGAGCATGACAGCAGACCCACCGCAACCAGGTCACCAGGCGGTCACTGCCCAGCGGGTGCCCCCATGGTCCTCTCGTACCACTCTTCTAACCAAACAAATTGAGACTAAATTGTAGGCTAAGCTTTTCTCTGGGAGAAAAATGTTCCCACTCAAATTTCACTGTTCTAATTGCAGAAGCTAGAAATAAAAATACTTCCATTCAAATAACTGGTGTATAAAATGCTTTCGGCCGGACTTCGCTTCCCGAAAGAAGCAACAGTGCGTAAATGATGTTCTACATTATTGTTTTTATTAGTGCTATGGGCCGGGACCCCAAAGATGCTGTCCTACCACAAAATGGAGAAGATTACCCTGTCTCCGATTCGTATTTTATTGCAACAGCTTACGGTCCTTATTTAATCATCTCAGCATGTACTGCATGGAGTCTGCAGTGGAATCAATTCATCTCCAGCAAGCATTGGGCCAAACTGTGCTTTTACTCCCTGGAGGAGGGGTGGGGGTAAAACATACAGAGCAGCTGGGGCCACCCAGTAGTTCAGAGAGGCACTCTGACAGCAGCAATGGCAGATACAAGCAGAAAACGTCTTTAAAGAGCCCTTAATTCTTCAGCAAAGCCATAATTATATTCTGAACGTTTTTTCCCATGATCATTTTCATCCAAAAATTTGCCAAAAAAATTCATCGTGAAAGGCATAGAAATCTACATTTTTGACACTCCATAAATCAAAAGTTTATTTTACATAGCAGAACCAAATTGCAGTATATTTTACCTCAACTATACTGTCTTTTAGCATTACCTGCTCCATTTCCAGACTTGAGGACTTTTATATCCCTTCCACCACTCCTCCTCAGACTTTCAAATTCACCATCCTCTTCACTAAAACATATAATGTGATTTCTCAAAACCTACCCCCAATGAAGTGCAAAGGGTCCCCAGCTGAACCAGCTCAGTATTTGCTGTGGTGACTTAGGGTAGCCTGGGATCGCTCTTCCCCTGCTTTCCATCTCTCCAGGTTCCCATCCAGCCATTCCCCATGGGTTAACAACACTCTCTCTCAAGCCAAAGGGGCAGCAAACATTTTGCAAGCACTTCCAGGCTGCAAATGAATGCAGACATCCCCTCCAGTGCGGCTCCTCCATCCTGGAGGGCAGGAAGGCTTCCTCTGGGGAGAACGCATTTAAGAGCATTCATTCCAAGTGAGGGGAACAAGCCCTGTTTTTTTGTCAGTACATAAAAAATGATTGCTCTTCAGTTTCAACTCTGCTTTCTTTTCTAAATCCAAATGAGTCACCTTTTTATTTGGGAAACTGGATCATAAATTCATATAGTCTAACCACAACCAAAACAAAACAAAAATACAAGTAAATCTGAGAATAATAGTGACTTTCAGACATGATCAAGCTGGGTTTGATTTGTGTTATTTATCAAGAGTTCAGAAACCTCGTTTCCCTCCACCAATCCCCTGAGCCATTAGCTTTCACATTGCACCACATTCTTATAAGATTATGGGAATTTTCAGCTTAGAAAATCCAAAGCATTCTGCAGCTAAGCATATTTAGTTGCATTTTCCAGTTCTATTTTAAAATAATACCACTACATCTGATACCCCATACTTGTCTGTGACAAATGTAATATGCAAACATCTTCCATTGCATAAACGACATAGGAATGGCAATAACAATACACGGAATATCTAACTCCCATTGTCTGGAGAGTGGTCTTAATGTTGTTGAGTTAATGAGTGAAATGAGCATTGTGGTTGAAGTGTCGCGTAAATAATGGTTTCCATTACAAAAAAAAACTCTGCCACCACACCCTGGCCATCTCAAAAAGCAAAGCTCTAGAGGTTTCCCACAGACAAATACATAAACCAGTGCTGGATTTCTCCCCCTTCCCCCTCTAGGGCAACTAGCCTAGTGGCCTCTTTCTTTCTGGAACCTATTTTTTGTGACAAAACACTGCTAAAATATTATGTGGTTTTTCTATGAAGAGGAGTAAAACACATTCAGCATTGATCAGCCTACTCCTGGTGCAAAGGTCATCCTCCAGAGCTGCTGAGCGGTAACTCAAGCCACGCTCATGGCGATATAAATCCCTCTCCCTGTCTGCACCTTTTTTCAGACCCAGCAGTGTGGGTGAGCACTCCCTGTGCAGTGCCAGGCTGCAGTCACACCTTGCTGAGGACGGGCAGCAGATGGTGCCAGCCTGCACTGGGTGCATACAGCAGCTCTGCTGCCAGCAGCATGCTGGGGACAACTTGCACGCGAGTTTTGCAAAGGGAAAGGGAACAAGACCTATACAATTGAGCTATGGGTTATCATAACAAAACAGCAGTCAAAGGGATATGATAGGCTAAGAGTTCTGAAACTTGAGACAGTATATGCAGCCTTTCTGCAGATGCAGAAGCCAAGGCTGAGAGGAAAAGGTAGAGCTGACCAAACTAACCTGGGAATTCAGCCTCGCGTGAAACCAGGCTCCCAAATGGCTGGCGATGGCACGCCAACCGCCTCAGGCACAGCAGTAGATGTTTCTTTTCCCCCAACTCCTCCAAAAGTGTGAAAATCGTATTGACAAACTTTGGGTAAAACTATCTGTAATTCATCATGGGCTTTGTATCTGACATTTTGCACGCAGCACAGTCAACAACAGAGTGCTTCACAAGGACGCAGGGGATAGCCTGCAAAATGGCTGCTCGCCTCCGCTGGCTTCTGTAGTTTTGTGTAACTTCCTGCTGTGCGTTTTTTATTAGAGGGGCCTGCAGAAAGATTCAAGAAGAGCCAAGTGCTCTATGCCACTCATACCACAGGTGAGGCAGATGCCTGAGTGCCCAGGGCTCCTAAACACCCTAGCTAGCCCTGCCACCTGCAGTTCTCAGCTGCCTCCATGCAGTGCCTGACTCTGGTTGGAACGATCGTGCACAGGAACTGGGTCACAGCTCTCATTTCAGACCAAACCCATGCCTTCAGGCTGTGCTAACACGAGAGACTCCCAGGTTTGCAGAAGGCTTGAATGAAAATGAAGTAACCCATTCTACAAAAATGTGAAAGGTTCCATTAACTGAGGGGGTGGAACACAGTGGCAATTTAGTTTATGAATACTAGCAACAAACCTAGCCTTAAGTTGGCGCTTTCATTTTATCATCATGTCCCAGAACTATTTTTGGAGTACTTGGAATTAATACTCCTTGTCTAAACTGCAGTAGTGGCACTGGGAGCTTCAGCTGCAAGTCAAGATCCAGGTCAACTCGCTGGTGTTGGCACAGCAACTCGTCCTTGCTTTGGACTGTGTGCAGCATAAATCTTAAGTGAAAGACAAAAACAAACCCAGAAAGATAAAGCACAGAAAATGATGAGTGAAGATTACTGTGTACAGTGCTGAGCTGTCCTCTTTCCTTCATTTTATCAGTTGAAACATCTGGAGCTTTTTAATGTTATTTTCTTTTTAGCTGTACAGCATACTGATCTGTAGGCTAGAATTCATTCTGTACAGACATCTAGCCTGAGCAAGGTAATAAAGCTGGCTGGAAAAGTCTAAGATATGCAGATTTCATCAAGGCTGGTCTCCCTTCAGTGTGAAAGGTAAACTCTGGGTCTTTCTCAAGGTGAACTCGTAGAGCACACAAATTATCTGAAAAGTCCCTCATCACGCATCTCCCCTGACAGCAGACCTAGCAGCCACATGAGGCTCATTAAACAGAAAGATGGACTTCTTTCTTCTCAAAATTGAAAGTGAGCTTCTTTATCTAAAGAGGATATGTAAAATTTTAAGCACAGGGCTTCCCATTCAAGAACAATTGGGGTATCTATAGATACTGGTTGTGTTGTATATTCCCTTTTTTAATATACAATTTTATTTACTGTTTAGATTGGCATTTCTAAAATAGATTGGAAGAAGATAAGTTAGGCAAAACCAACCAAACAACAAACAAACAAACAAACAAAACCCAAATCACTTTGTCTTGAATTAGTGTGGTTTCTTTTCCTCACCTTCTATTTCTACCGCTGCACTTTATGAGGCAGACCAGAGTATTAGACTCAGCAATGAACAGTTTAAGATCTGCTGTTAAACCAAAAAGTTTCCAAACCAAAGCCCATGCCCACTGCTTCTGTAGATCTGACTCACCCCTACTGCCCTGCAACACCAGCTGTGCAGCTGTACAACACAAGGTACGATCACCAACACAAACAAGAAAAAACTCACACAGCCATCATCAGAAAATAACGTAACTGCCAGTCACAAATACTAGAATCCAGAGGACTTGGTCGCTAGGCAAAAATACAGTGTCTTCTGAGACAGCAGCAGATCTGTCTGGCTCCAAGGGTAGTGCAGACACCTTGAAAAGACTGCAGGCTCTTGGCAGTCACCAAGTCCTGTGCCGTGGGTATGATTAAGATGGGCCAGGCTGTGAGCATAGGTAGTAAAACCGTGCTGAATACAGCTTGTCAGCTCTTCACTTTGTTTTTGGGCTCAGTCAACCACTACTCTTGCCTGTGCCCGTTTCCCATTTTGTCGTGTTCTGACTGTACATTTCAGGATATAAATGCTTTTTCTATGTCCCGGTATTGGACTGCAATCATTTTCAAGTATTTCAATTGGCAAATAGTGAAAAAAGTTCAGTAGAAAAGATAGAGGCTCATTTACTACAGTTTTATTACAATTAATTAAAAATAGATTTGTTAGTCTTCGCTTCACTCTCCATGACTTCCAGCAAAGACCACAAACCTCCAGGCTCCATCCAACTGGGCTGCAGGACAACATCTCCATTTCAAATGGAGCTATCAGGCACAACATCAATGCCAACATAGTATTTCCAGTTGGGTTTTAAAAAATGTAAGTCTAACTCATAACATGTTTTTCTGATTCAAAATTTGCTCCCAGTAATGACTAACAGATTATCAGCAATTGATAAACCTCTAGACATACAGTGAAGATCAATCAGTCATGGAAACTGGCTGCTCACTGCTTCTTCCCAGCCAAGAGCTAGAGGTAGGAAGAGCACCAAGCAAGCCAAAGGTGAGCAGGATCCAAGCCCGTGAAACAATAACAATAGTCTTCATAACATGCACAGCTGAACAGTGAATTCTTGCTGCAGGATGTGTGGGTTCACAGGGCAACTATGCAATTTTGCTGGCACACAGAACTCTCCCCACTCACTGAGCCTCAGTGACTCTCAGCATTGGGCTGCTATCAAGTCTCCTGTCCTATTTTTATCCTTTAGGCTTTCATGAGCAGCAACTTGGTGTGAGCACAGTCAGGGAATTTAGCTTGCTCTAAAGAGCTGGGTCTGCTTTGGAGCCAGGCAGAGCTTCAGTCAACCTTCACAAAGGGCATGGTGCCACAGTCCTGTTCCTCAGAGGTAAGAAGCAAGAAGCAGGGGACTTCCAACTGGGAAACCAAAGGCACGTTGTCCCTTGCTGACATGCAAACCATCTGGGACAAATCAAGACATCGAAATTTGAAGTAATTTTCTTCATCCTTTTTCAGAAAGGAATTCGTGTGACTTAGAGAAATCTTAGAGTACCTTGAAACCTTTTTGTAACTGAAGTATATAGGGAAGTTCTGCTACAGTAGTTGAGATAACTTTCAGTTATTGTTTGTGTCTCAGCTTTTGGGTGGATCTCAAACTCCACCACCTAAGGGCTGTGCACTGCTCTGGCCATCTCTGGGCTCTGCACAAGTGACATTCCTGCAGGATCTGGCACCACACTACAGAGGTTGGTACCAGTTGGCACCACAAGGTGCTGCACAGTGCGTGAGTGCCAGGGACAGCAGTGGCAGTGAGGGGTCACGGTGGGGCGTGCAAGACTTTGCAGTGGTTGTTTGGAGTTTACAGGATTTCTCAGCTGCCTGGGGATTTTGGCTCAGCTTTCCAATGAAAATATTGACAAACCAACATTGCTCCCCACATCTGCCCAAGCTCACACCAGTGTTCCACTAAAAATGTATGATGGGGTTGTGTATGAACTTCATCTCAGGACTGACCCTTAGGCTGCAGAACCAAGCCCACAGCTTTCCCTTCCCTTGACACCGCCCCTTTCTGTTTGCCCTTGCTCACTTGAGAAGTGCAGAGCATGAGTCAGATGTTTTGGGCCTGCCTCCCAAATGGCCGATGCTGCTGGTGAAGTTTTTTGCTCTGATCTGAGGAGCCAGGTATTGTGGGCTGCAAGATACTGTAGTTTGTGGGCATGGAAGTTAATTTTAATGCTAGTTTTTATACCTGAGATACTGTAAATGAGTACCTTCAACTTATATTGCCCATCGTAAACTTTTTTAACCTGTGAGTCATTTTCAAAATAATAAACGTAACTATTCCATAAAAATATCTCAACACAGAAGAGCCAGAAAACTGAAGGACATGAACAGATGGCACATCAATCTTCTGCATTTATACAATTTGTTTTTTAATGCAAATAGTGTGGGTTGCCTGCTCTTGCCTTGGATATTGTTCCAAAGACGAGCACATTTTCTTATCTTTCTGGATCAATGTGACATTTGCAGTTATCATAAAGTGGGAGCCCATTTAATGATGTTAATGCTTCCTTAATGTAAAAATAAAATCACCTCCTTTATAAAAGCAAACAGATTAAAAGTCCCAAAGAGACTATTGAAATCTGTGACATTTGCAGTTACTGGTGGCTAGATGGCTTGATTACACACAGGTAAAAAATTTCTTAAAAGCATTGTTTGCGCTCATTAATTAGAGCATTGAATAGGAATGCTGGAGGCTCCTGGGCTAGAATCAGCTTTAAAAATGTATTAATAAAAAAATGGAGGCATCATGTCATGCCGCCTGTTTAAATGGTTCAAAAACGCAAAAACTGCAAATAACCAAACTTATGGCCTTATGGCAGCTTGGTAAATCTTCAGACCCCAGATGTAATATGTGGTCTGCATTTTTATTTGCACATATTGGAAGCTGACTCTGCCAGAAGTCCCTGATTCATGCCTGTACCATTCCTACCACAGTGCCACCAAGCAAGTGGCACATCACTAATAGTTCTGCTCTTGCCCCTGAGGAAAGTCTGAATATTTTGCTTTTGTAAGGGATATTGAGAAAAAAGAACAACAAAAAAACTCTTCTGTTCTGGATTCTGATGAAAGGGGAAACTTAAAATCATTAAAATATATCACTTGAAATTATTCTGAATATCTGTATGCTATGGTGCAAGTCCTTGACTCCCAGACTCCCAAACTCGGCTGGAGCTGCTTTAAGTGTGTAATTCAAACAGGAAAGAGTAACTCAATGGCATGAAGGACATACATTTCTCAATAAAAAATATTCTAGGTAAAAATGTTTTATGGTGTTTCGTTGTTGTTTTGTACCTCCTTGTGCGCTGCTCACAGGGGCACCATCCCTATGCATGAGGGATGTACTGTGAAAGGTCTCCCCACATGGATTCTCTAGACAGACGGTTAACATGCTTCTGCTCCTCTCCTGGTCTCACTCTATATGGGAAAAGCCAAACAGTTCCCACGTGCCTCAACAGCCAAGTCCAGCATGTGCACAGACAGCTGGGGGCAGGAGAGGGGAGAAATAACAGATGCATGCAGGTGAACAATCTGGGACAGGTGACCCTGTGCATTATTTCTCTTTCATGCTGTACAGTGAAGGTGGGATGAATGCCATAAAGGAAGGGGTGGAGGAAATATTCACAAAATGAAAGTAACCAGGTAATCCCGGCATCCCACCTGTATGCACGATCACCACAACCTCTTTCCTTCCCTCTGCTGCCCAAAGGCCAGCCTGAAGGAGCCCAGTTCACAGAGGCATGAAGTAAATCACTGTTTTAGGCACTGCTTGTGCAGCTGCACACAGGGAGGTCTTCCCATTCATTCCCTGCACAGAACCTGCAGAGAAGGTTAGGGGAGCGCCCAAGGAGGCAGAAAGCTAAATTCAACTCTCAGCTCACACTGCCCTTGGACACAACTCACAGGCTCGTTGCAGTCACTGGGAACAAGCCTCGTTTGAAATATCCAAAAAGCTACAAAGGTAATGAAAAAATGCTTTTTAATTCCCTGCCCTGGCTGTTAAAAGACCAAGAAAAACTGTTATAGTGATACCATAAAAAGAATAAAAGTCCCCCCAAAAAACAAAGAGCTCTCAGCTCCAGGCGTGTCCGAGGGGCTGGCAGGGAGCGACAGCGCCCACATGGGAAAGTTCTGTCACCCCATCTGAGATATCACTTAGTGGTGGCAGCTCTCCAGAGGCAGAACGGGTCCCACCTGTTTGCAATGTGTTTAGCTATTAATATTTATATAGTAGTTCAAGTGGGTATAAAAAAAAAAAAAAAAGGATGAAATTCATCAAATTGTATGTCATCTTTGGTGGTGTAAAATAAAAACCGTCGCGGCGGGGGGGAAAGGGGAATGGCTTGTTTGCTTGCCCTTCTGCAGAGAGAAAAATCACTCCTCTCACAACGTCTTGGCGCTCAGTGCTTGGCAGCCACCCTGGTGTGATCCACACCTTGACACCCAGGCTAAATATCGCCGGAGCCACGGCCTGCCCTGACTCCACAAAGCTTTGGATAGCACCACACAAATAACACATCTATCAGTTCTGTGGCTCAACTTGCAACATCAGAAAAAAAACAAAAAGAAAAAAAACATTTACATTGAAGTGGAAGTTGTCTTAAGCTTCTCTTGCTATGGTGAAGAAAAACCAATCCCAAAACATTTAATTTAAAATTTTTCTCAGCTACAAACCCACAGATTGAGGTAGAGGTGAGGGATGTACAAGGGGAGCCTGTCTTCCTGAGATATGGGTATCCCAGATATGCCGTCAGCCCAATCCTTTTGGACCTGTTCTGCTCTCCTGCCTGCACAAAGAACTTGCAGCCAATTAAATGAATGTGTTTAAAAGCTGAGCTGGCTGGAGATCAGCTTCCCAGCCCACATCTCTGACCATGTGCTCAGCAGGACTGGGTGACATCACAGCTCAGGGCACAGCAGTCACTGTGTAAGCCACTGTCCTGCACCCAGTTCAGTCACTGTCACACTTCTCTCCCTTCTCACTCACTCATGCACAAAAACAAGCCAACATGGCCTCTTCTGCACAGTATCTCCCAGTCTGGGGAAGAAAATTAAGTTAAAAAAATTAGAAAGAAGGAATCAATAAGTCCGAAAGACCTACAGCAAATGCCCACATCTAAACATTCCAGGAACCCCAGTTCCTGAAGCAACCAACAAGCCACAGGTGACACAGTCACCACAAGCCCTGGACAATGCTGCTGAGCTCAGCTCTCCTTGTAAGTACCGCTACTTTCAACTTACTTTGAATCCAGTCTCTCCAAGGGCTTTTGCTCCCACCATCCTATTCAAAGCCTCAATACTTGCTATCAGAAATTCTCTGTGTTGGACTTCATCAAATGCATGTAAAGATCTGTACATTCTTGCAGTGAATTAATGAAAACAAGAGCACTTGCCCTTGCCACACATTTATTATATTGCTGGCATTTTGAAACACTGGGCATTTTTTTTTCTGCAGAAAAAAATAAAGAAACTCTTTCCTCTGTCTTCAGTTTCTGTCCACTTGAGCACTTTCAGTGTTTGTAGTTTTAAGCAAATATTTTTTGTTACTCTTTTTTCATACTTCATTCAACAGATGCTTTTAAAGACCAGGATCTTCTAAGGTTTCACCATTCTCAAGGTCCTCTTGTTAAAAAGGGTAAGTAAATTTCTTGTGTTCAAGTAAGGAAACACCTTGCTCTGGAAGCAGAGAGCTTGGGTGCACACACATGAGCCAATGTGACACTGTAGTGCTGCAGCAATTAACAAGTGATGTGCAGCAGAACACAGGAACAGGATTAGCCTGGCTGGAAATCCATTAGCAAGTCAACTGACACAGCAGCTGAACTACCAGAGGAAACCATTTTCCTTCCTCATCCATGTATGAGCTCAAAATTCATCAGAACTTTGGTTTATAGACAGAAAGACTCAGCTAATTTCCTCTCTCCTGTCCTTAGTATTTTTATTCCATAAATATAATGGAATAGGATGAAGGCAATTGAGAGGATGACTTCCTCAGGCATTTTCGCTTAACCTAAGAATATGAAAATCTAGAACAGACACAGAAAACGTATTTTCTTTTTGAGCTCCAGCCTGGATTTTGGGGATCTCTGAGAGCACTGTGCTGCACTGTTTGCTAATTTAGGCTATGCTGAACCTTGTTAATAGTCTTGTGTCATTGAAAAGGATGCTGTTTGTGTAAGACGGCCTGCAACAGAACTATCCTTCGAAGAAACAGGTGAGTTCAAGAGAGGCAGCCTATAGGAGCACTACTTCAGATCTTTTCTGCATTACTATGGGCCAACTGAGATATGAGTGCCACTGCAATGCATCCCAGGTGTCCTGACTCTGTCCCCTCCCAGCTCCTGGCACAGCTGAACCAACTGCAGACACAGCTTTCATGTGCCTCCTCACTTGGTCCTACTTCTCCACTCATCCCTTCCTTGGAGATCAACAGAATTGACTGGTGTTTGGGTCAGAGAGAAAGAATCTTCTTTACTTCCATGGGCCCTTCTTATGTTTTCTGAGACCATTTTAAAAGGTTTTCAACATTTTTCATGAGACAAAAAAAAGAAAGAAGTCATGGTCAGCATAGCAGAGAACAGGAATAAGGAAAGCGGTCTGCCTGGGACATCATATTTATGTTAATACAGATTTTCAATTAAAGCAGCCCTCTTTCTTCAGAGATTTTGGGTAGGAGGCAGTCCCAGTAAGGAGCATTGCATCCAAATCACCTATTAGTTTTCTCCTGCCCACACTGATGTCAAGGAAAATCAGGTCTGATAGAGAATTCAACGTGTTGTTAAAAGAACTCACCCCAAGTTTTTATAAAAATGGAATTTGACCACTGAGAAAGAATGTGTCAAAAATGAGAGCCTGATAACAAAGAAACACAAAAATGGTACTGCAGGTCAAACCAAGGTCCATCTATGTTAGCGCTTCATCTCTCATGGGAACTGGTAGGAGATGCTAAGCTAAGTTAGCATCATTCCTCATTAGAGAATGTGAGAATTCTTCTGAGTGAACAAAACAAGATTTCACATCCTGTTTGTGCCTGACACTGTCACTTCCACTCCACACCAGGAAAATGCCAAATCAGCCCCAAATTTGTTGCAATGTCATTGTTTCTCAATTTTGGGGAATAAAGAAACCGGATAAATGAAAGGAACCTTTTCTCCAGTGCCAGTCCATAACAAAACTGCAGCACACACACCTGACACATCAGACAGAAAATCCTGGGTGCCCCCTCACAGTGCTGTCCCCTCTGTTTCTTTCCTCAAGGCATCCCACCAGACTGTGTGCTTCCCCTGCCCTGCCACAAGTGATGCAGAGGCAGCACCCTGGGTTGCTCAGCAGGGGCTCAGCAGGTCGCTCCCTCAGCCATCTTCCTGCCAGCCCTCAGCGCCCAGTAGCCCGGCATGGCAGTGTTGCTGCCTGTTCTGGGCTGCGCATGGGGCTTCGGCAGCCATGCTGGGGAGCTCTCAGCTCTTGGTTTGTGTGCCTCATATGTCTACTCTGCTGCACCAAAGAGACACCATTAAACAGCTACATATCTTACCACTTTCACATGTTTAAATCAATTCCGCCTTCATTCAGATGAGTGTTGAAACCCCCGTGTGGCTGGCAGTTCCTAGAAGAGGACAGATCTTTTCCAAAAGCTGAGCTGAACTTAAAGTAGATACAAAATAATACTATAGGTTTTCTTTCTCTCTCTCACTCATCACAGCCCTAAGATTAGCATAAAAATGTGCTATCCTAACTAAGCAGTCTGTTAACTGATAAGCTATCAAAAAATCATCTGTTATTTTTATAGCTCAAAGGCAGATGCCATTTCAAGAACCAGAGTTGATTGAGTAGGATTTTTAGTGCTTCATAGATTTATCATTGTAAACTTGAGGTATTTTAAAACGGAATGATTCAAGCCTTGAAATATTACCTCAAGAGCAATTAAGCATTAGGATTTTTGCTGGTTTTAAGTTTTATCTGGGATGAAATCATTTAATCTTGTATTACAAAGAATTTGAGTTGTTTCCTAGTGTGTGCACTAAAAAACCTTTTCTGCATTACTGTCCAAACAGATGTAATTACTCAAAAGGATGGATGTCAGAGCCTGCCACCGCTCCTGCGGGGCCCCTCCTGCCTACACTGCTAGGATCCCCATCTCAGGAATGGAGACAGGGAGAATCTCAGCCAGCAAGCTGCAACCAAGCTTTCTGTATCAGGTTTGGTACCCTGGCACTGATGAGATGCCCTGCCAACATGTCCCCCATTACCCTACGGTGTGTCGCCTTGAGCCTCCATCATAAAGCCAGCCCACATGTGCCACTGCAGGAAGGGGAAAAAATTACCAGTATGTGTATTGCGCACAGTAAATCAAAGATGCTGAGTTCTTCGAGAGTAGGCAGAATGGAAGCAGGCCAAGCTGCAACGTGTAGGAAGAGAGAGGGAAATGTGGAATAGTGCAAACTCCACGTCGCGTGTGATGTGGCTGCTGCACAGGAAAGTATGTGTCACTGTGGAGGAGCACTCAGCAGTACACAGAGCATCGAAAAGCCTCACTGGAGTGGCTGCTCCTTTCATAATGAAACACAAGTGCCAAAAGGAGTCTGCAACCAGTTATTGCAATTAATATTGCATTTTTGTGGGGTCTACAAGCCTTTGCATAGAGGCATGGGCAGACTGGCCTTCCATGAAGGGCAGAGCAGCCCTTCCGCATTTTATACCAGTCAGAACAATTAGACATACCTCCAAGCTGATGTCCTCTGAGAAAGAGGCATGACATTACCCCCAAAAGAGAAATAACAGGAGTGTCATAACATGTGTATCAGCCACCTTCAAAGGAACTTGCCTCTGAAATTCCTCAGTTCTTACAACAGCCAGAGCTCCCAGTGCTTGCTGGGATCAGCCTCCTCTCACTAGCTTTGAACCAGCCTAGGGTTCTTTGCACAAGAAAAGGAATCACTTCAGTCAGAAGGCAGACTGTGGGATTTTTATTTTTCTGGAGCAAGAAATAAGCATCCTGAAGAGTCAGTGAAGAGCCACGGAGTACCTACATACAGCTCAACAGACCAGGAATACTTTTTGTGTGTTGGTTCAACATGATGGATATTTCAAAGCACCACATAACTCTGCTCATCACCAGCTAAACCCTGGTGCATGACCCTTGGATGAATGCTCTGCACAGGGACACCTACAAATGGGGTGTGCTAAGAGCTGCCATCACAGTCCCCACACTCCTGGGACCTTCCTCAAGGTTCCCATTTCCACATGTACTTGGCTTTCTTGCAGACACAGGCACCTGAGCTCCCCGTAGCACAGCTAATACTCACCTTGCCTGGTGCTGCTCCATCCCTCCCTACCGGGAGACAGGATCCAGCGGAAGATAAATGAGGTTAAGAATGGTATTAACTCATCTTCCTGAGTCTCTGGAGCACACAACCTGAAGTTGCTTCCTCTAGCAGCATCATCCATATCCTCCAAATAAATGGATTTTAAAACTCAAGTGCAGCAAAATGCTGGAACAGGTTTAAAGCCACTTTGCCAAAGCATTAATGGCACAGGGACATGCACAAATTTGCCCCACCAGTTTTTAGCAGCCAGCTCCCTAAGAGGCCTCAGCACTTGCCTGTTGTTTCCCAAAGACAAGGGCAGAGATGTTTTTTTTTGCCCAAAATAGTTAGAAGTCATCAAACAGCTCCGAGCTTACAAGGCCAACCTTTCCTGACCTCTCTGACTAGACCAACTCCTGTTACATTAACCCCCGACCTCCAGCCTCCTTAATAGCAATATTCCTGGGCACTGTAATTTCCCTCCCACCGTGTTGGCTCAGGGAAGTATTTACTATTTTGGCTTCAGAATTTATTTTTCAACAGAAGTGGCAGGGACCACCCTTCTCCACCCCTCCTTGTGCAGTACGAGTGAAGTAATTCCTGAGATATTATTTTACCCGAGCAAATGCGCTTCAGAACCTCCTTAGCTTTATACCAAGCCCTGACTTCCTATCAAAATCAAACAGGGACCTTGTCAGATCTGAGGTGGATATAAACAAGAAATGGGAGCCCATAATTGGTGATGGAAATCAGATAAGCCCCTTTTAAATACAGCCATTGATAGAGAAATGGGAACTCAAATTACGTTTGATTAAGTCTCTTAAGAAAATAAAGTGTGGGGGAGGGAGACTCTGCCTCAATAAAACCACCCTTGTGGATAAGATCGTTGGGAAATGGGTGGAAGGAGACGGTTGCAGCTTGCCAGACTCTCCAGGTTAGACATAGCAGGGCTGCAGTCAAGGAGAAATTCCTCACCCACCAACAACAGTACCAGCACTGGTGCTGTAGGGGCTGCAGGAGGTGCCACCGTGTGCATCTCAGCCCCATGATGTCCTCCATGCTTCTGCCTCCACAGCCAGAGATTGTGCAGAGGCTGTGCACAGAAAGTCACCGTAAGCAGATGGGGACACACGATTCCGGCTTTCTGCAGGCTCCTTAGACTTTTGGGGCCCACTTCATTGCTTCCATTCATCAAGTGATTTCAAAAGTGGACGCTCAGGACTGAGGGACTTTCTTGGTGGCTTCAGCACAAAACTCTGATGCATGTTTGTAAGCCTGTCTGGTGCACCCTGAAACAAAAGGGAAAAGCAGGTCTGGCTGGAGGACTCAGCTAATCTGAATTTGTCACCATTTAATTGTAGTTGATTGCGGTGACCAGGGACTTGCAGATGTTTCACTCACTTAGGAATGAAATTCCCATTCCCATTGAAATGACATTTTCAAGTGCACTAGGCAGGAGAAAAGGGATGACTTCCAAAATAAGACTAAAATAAGCACTAAGAAGAACTTCCTCTGCACAGTGTACTGATTATTAACCATCCTTTTCCATTTCTGTGATTTGCTTCCTCTTTCTGTGTCCCCCAACCTTTTGACGTGTCCTTTTATGTACTTCAAAAAACTGCAAAATACAAATATGTTTCAGTAGAGAGTGAGGCAGGTTCACTGCTGCTCACAGCCCTTTCTGGGAGCTGCAGCTCATGGAGCATGGTTGGCATAGGGCTCAGCATCACCCACATTGCACCAGCAAACAAGGACGGGCTCACTCCTTGCAAATCTGCTCACAGAGCACATTTCAGAGCCTTGCCATGCTAAGCCTTAATTCCTGATCCTGCAGGATCCTGGTCCCGCCGGCAGCCCTGCAGCCTCACCAGGCGCCCTTCGGTGCGGCTGGATGGCAGCACAGCACAGGCACAAAGCAGGGATCACACACTGCTCTAGGTGACAGCAGCTCATTCTCACACAGCGCAGCCAACTCCAAACGCTGTCCAAAGCCACACATCCTCAAGTGGTACGTGGCAGTACGGCCGAGCCTCAGTCAAGGTCACCCCAGGCTGTCACCATGTCACCTCACCCCAACTGCCGGCTGGGCTGCTCCTAGGCTTCGGATCAGGCACTCGAGGCTCAGGACAGGCAGGAGGGCTGAGCTACTGTAAGGAATGCCTCTGGCTTAATTACATACCAAAACTGTGTTTGCGGGTCAGTACTCTGTCAGGATAAATAAGCATTTTCACACAGTATTACATTTCTCTATTTCTTTTGGCTGATAATATTGGACACTGCCCAAGTTTGTCCCTAATGGCCACAATAATCATTCTTATCTGGACTCTAATCGGTGTCATATGCAGCCTTATCACGCACACATCTCTGTAAACACGTGGTGTTTAAACAAGTGTAAGGTCAAAAGGAACTTCAACACTGTGAGCGAGTCTGTTAAATGCAAACTGCATTTTGAAGACTGCTTGAAATTGAAACTTCTGAATCCTGAAAACGGGATATTTGGGGGCTATTGGGTTGAAATACAGCTGCATGCAAAACTGATCTTTATAGTGACGGATGGGTCCCTCTGTGGAGATAAAACCCGGATTTTAAATATTTCTTTTTAATTGTTATTGTCTTTGTGCTCAAGGACTGATTGTGGGAAAAATGCCATTCTCTGACCATAAAAATAAAAAGAAAATATAATAAAGCAGTAATTGGTCAATGATGATTGAACTAAGGACTTTACAGTGCCAGTCAAACAGACATAATAATTGCTCTTTGGACTCTTCATGAAGGTACACCACTGTTTCATAAAACTAATCCCGCCTTACAAATTCTCCATTTTATGTCAGTTTCCACCATTATCGCATAAACATTATGATAAATTGCATACATTATTAAAGTTCCCTAATTTACACCGGATGATGTGTGAGAAAACAAGGGGTTATCTCCCCGAAAGCAGGTTGGATGCAAGTTGTCACCAAGACGGCTATTCCTTTGTGGTTTTTTTTAATCTGAATTACAGCAGCAATGACAGCAGGCAGTGCTGCCTGAGCTTCCCCCAGCTGTAAGGCAGAGCAGGGGGAGTTCCACAGAGCAGGCGGCAGGGAGCGTGGGCTGTGTCGTAGCTGTGAGACCAGGCAGTGCCAGGGAACTGCCAGCACCAGCCTGGAACAGAGCAGCAAAGCTCACACGGTGCTGTATGGGGCGGGCACAGGGCTGGGACATGGCTGCGTGCTCACCTGAGCTTTGCTCACTGCGAGGAGGGGAATGCAGCCTCTCTTCTCCCTGCATCCCTGTAAGGTCTTGCAGACAAACCACCAGCTCTTGCTGTTGTTAATTGAAGTTGGAAAACCATTCTGTTTTCCTTCACGCACTATCTGGAGCCTGACAGTGCTACCAGAACTCATACTTTATTTTTTTTTTCTTTTCTCTCCTTTATATGCAGCCTTGGAAATGTATCAGGAGAAGAAGGCAGTTTAATTTCCAATGTGAGAGGAAGCTTCTATGGCAGCTCCCCATCCGAGTTGTGCTTCTCTCCTGTGTCCAGACCTTCTCTCTGGGGTTGGCCAGGCAAACAGACTCTGCACGCCAGAGCAGTAACATGAGGCCCATCCCTGTGTGGCCAGTTATGAGATTTCACAGCCTCTGTCAGACACGCTCATAAAGTTCCCTATGCTGTCTATCAAACACCACCACAAAAGGCAGTTTGCCTTCCACCAAGGTAGTCAGCTCCCACCTTCCCACTGGACAGCCTTCTTGGTCCCATCTGCAAATGACTGGCCAAGGCACAAAGCTCCATGCAGTGCCATGGGCTTGCATCAGTGTGACCTGGTTGCATGGTGGTGTTGCCCAGGGAGCAATGATGGCTCCTGCAGGGCTCTGCTGTGGTGAGAAGCAGTGAAACAAAGCACCAGAAGGAGGTAGAAGGAGCAAGCCTCAAACCACACATTTGTGGAGATCCAGGAATGTCTCTTGCCTGCTCAGAACTGTACAAAAAATTAGCGAGGGATACCAGATAGAGATAAATCCCTCAGATGTAGGAGATAAAATGTGTTCATATGTCAACAAAATCTCTACAGCACCCAGTTGAACCACACACTTTGCATATCCACATGCAAACACATAAGGGAAGAAACTAACAGAAATCTTTGGGTCACGAAGTAAAGCACTGAAACAATATTGCTCCATCATATGCTGTTAACATGCATTGGCACTGCAACCTGGGCTGTAAGTCCTGCAATCTCATCTCTGGTGGAGGGGATGAAGATACAAGCCAAAAGGAGGAGGAGGGATCTGCAGCAGAAGGGGGGCAGTGAGGGACCTGCTCTTGCATGTAGCCAGAGCCAGAGCAGGTAATCGAGATATGCGGTGCCTGGGTCCCACTGCATGCTGCACCTCCCCACAGGTCTGCACCTCCCCCAGCTATTTTTCCTGTATAGGGAAAGCCAAGCTGCAGGGAGGGTTGCACCTCTCCTGCCTGGAGCAGAGTTGTGTGTCTCTTGCCTGCTACTGAATAGCACAAAGAGCAATTGGCAGCACTGGCTGGAGCAGGCCGGGCATGCATGAACTGCCTCTCAGGAACCAGCCAGAGGTGAGCAGCTCAAGTTCAGCTGCTGTAATTAAGCTCTATCCACTGTGCATCACTTTGAAGAATGCTCTGAGATCACCAAGTGGAAAAGATGTCTTATCCATGGACTTCTAAAAGGATCAAGTCTTGGCTTTCTCCTTCATCAGGTTTACCTACGTCCAGTATCAAGAAATCTGGGCATATGTTAAAGGAAAAACACGAGAATTAGCTCTGACTGCAGCACAGAAAGCCTTCCCTGCCCCCAGCGGACCTGATGCACACTTGAATGGCAGCAAGAGGAGTTCTGGTCACAGCGCAAAGCTCTTCAGCCCTGACCTTGACCCACAGCCTCATCAGAGGAGGGCAGCTTCGTCAGCACTTAGCCTCTGCAAAGCCAAGAATAACTGCTTGGTAGGAATTTAGAAGCAGCAATTTCCCCCTGAACTGCCATCAAACAACAATGCTATTTCGACACAGGGGACGTGGGCAGCACCCACCGCAGCCTCTAACCACGCAGTGCCCGGTCTGGGCGTGCCAGCCAGCCTGGCAGTGAGTCTGGGGGCTGCTTGAGCCCAGCCATGGGCATCTCACACGGCAAATGATCACTGCA
Source organism: Meleagris gallopavo (assembly GCF_905368555.1). Classification (NCBI taxonomy): domain Eukaryota; kingdom Metazoa; phylum Chordata; class Aves; order Galliformes; family Phasianidae; genus Meleagris; species Meleagris gallopavo. Next base: position 10,087,503 of record NC_139410.1, read on the forward strand.
CTGGGCGGAATTTATATCTGCTCTGTGCAAGCAGCAGTCTCAGGTATCAAAGCTTCTGTTTCAGCACTGTGCCAAAACCCATAAAGTTTAAGGCTTGACCAAGCATTGATTCAGCACTAAAGCAGAAGCTTGGACTCTGGAGACTACTGAATAGCTGCATTAAATAAACACTTCAAAAATACCTCTAATACTGCTAATAAAAACTGGGGGGAATGAAATGCATAAATGAACCTTTGTTTGCTGAACAAACTTTTTATTTTCATATATATAATATTTATATTTACAATGGAAAAAACATTTTCTAAAATAACTATAAAAATAAAAACATTTGCAGTGAAACCAAGGTGCTAAAGATGCCTATTTAAAGACACAGGTGAAATTGTTTCTATCTGATGCTCATTAACAGGGTTCAAAGGTGCTGGAGTGGGAAAACAAGAGAGTATCAGTGGAAGCAAAAGCAAAGGAATGAGTAGAGAAGCATGAGTTCTGCTGGGAGTTGGGGCAGCCAGCAGGGCTTCAGTGCTTCGAAGTATCAACATGCCAGATGAGAAACTTTTTTTTTTTTTTTTTTTTTTGTGACAACTTCATCCTTTTGATAAGGCTGAGGCAGGGGTGAGGCAGGTGGTGACAGCGTACCTGAATGCCTCGTGCTGGAGACTAAGCAGATGGGGTACAGAGCCCTTGCCTTGTCTAAGGACACCCTGACCAGCAGGGCATCTCTATGAGCAGAAAGGACAGAACTAGTGCTGGAAATGCTTGTGACTTCATCTATGCCTTCGCTTTACCATCTGATTCCCTCAAACCTGCTATCCTAGAGTCATGTGATTGCAAGAAAATGAAAAAAAAAAAAAAAAGAGCAAACTGTACTATTTCATGCTTTATGAAAGGCATTTAAAGCTCTGCAAGTGGCTTTGGGGGGAGTAAGGTACAGCAGGAAGAGGAGCGTGGGTGATTCCAGACTCACGGTGGGGTTTAACAGATTTGCTTGGAGCTAACAAAGAAAATCTCATCATCTTACACATACGATTGTGCAGGCAATGGTGGACTTCAGAGACGCTTCCCCCTTCCTCATCCTAGCTCCCCCCCAGTGCTAGAACCAGGGTAATACAGAAAGTAGCCCTCTGAATGGCCCAGAGAGGAGAGCAGGGGCACTCTGTGCTGCACAGGCCTCCCCCTCTGGAAGTAATAACCCATCATATCCCACTGCTACTTATGCCTAATTTTAACAGCAGATTTCCTGGGATATAAAGAATGATCAGTTACCAGTCAGGCTCAGTACTAACTGATGTCAATGAGCACTGTGTTACTCTAGTACCACACGTTTCTATGTCTGCATTTAGTTCTTCAGGACTTAAAGAGCACATCAGGTAGGATCTTCTTGAGTAGGCCAATTGACAAAGACACATTTCAAAACATGCCCTTCCCGGGACTTCCTCATTTGTGTGAAAAAGTCACCATCAAACAACAGACCAAAATGAAAACCAAAGGTCTGATCAAAACAAGCTGTACTCGGATAGAATGAAAACCAAGCATGAGAGTACTAATATGAAGTCCACCTACAGAAACAACCCCCAAAACCCTAACAAAGTTTAACTGCAAACTCTTACATCTGATAAAGTAATTGACTTGATCTTTCATCTCATGAAATTTACTCACTGGCAAAACCCCATTGGTGTCCTCTTGGTTAACATTCCTCAGAACTTCCCTGTCTTGCCCATCCAGTGCCAATGTGGGACATGCTTCGTCTGCGTTATCTGTGAGGCTGAAACAGTGCCAAGAGCTGCCACAATCTATCTTAAATGCTTCTGTCCAGCATCATTTATTTTCTTTTTCTACCATGATGATAAACAAATTTCAGCTCTTTCCCACTATCAGTATTTCATCACTGGGTCTGGCAACTTTTGAAGCTTAAACAAGAGATAAGCAAAGAAAGCTGCTGGAGGGCATGCCAAAAAGATGAAATATAGCTGCAAAATGATCACTGCTCCTGCCTTCATCAGTAAACAACTGGACTGTTACAGCATAGACATGCTGCAAATTAGGGAGATGCTGTACCAAATGGCCTGCAGGGAGGAAATTATAGTAATCAAGTCTTGTGGTCAAAAGGTCTCGGGCTGCTCCTAGGAGTTCACTGTGGGATACTAACAGTTCCTCACAGCCTACACAGACTTCCCAACAAAAAACCCCTTTTGATACCACATCAAAATGTGGTAAATTTTCAGAGAAAGTGTGGGATCAAAAGCCAAGCTGGCAGGTCAGTGAAACACCTCTGAGATTCCTTTCTAGCTAGGAAAGAGAGTTGTTTTTTCTTGTGATGCACTACTTCTTGCAGGAGTCCCTTGGCTAACGAGAAAGATGTTCAGACATTCCCCTCAGCTTAAACCTTTCAGAGCACCCTTGCCGTGTACTCAGATGATAAAACAATGATTTAGAACAGTCAAGAGCTACAGAATTCATGTTTGGCTTCTAAGGAACCAATCCACCCAGCTTCACACTCATGCTGACTTGGGGCTTTTCCTAGGTGACAACACAAATGGGCATCCTGTGGGTCCTCATCTTTTGAAGAGCTGGAGCCAGAGCTACATCAGCTGGGCTGATGGTAATCAGCGCCACCTGTGACAGCTAGTGCTGGTGCTGGTCCAACAAAGGCACACAACTTTTTTTGTATCAGAGCTGTGAGAGGCATTTTCCAGGATGAATCCCTACACAAGGGCAACCCTGGTATTGGAATTCCAGGCTTGGAATAAGAGAATAATGTGGTTTTGGCCAAGTAGACAGATGAAGAAACATGTTTGAAAGGAGAAGGCTTGGGGTCAGCCCACAGTAGCAAAGCCTTTTCTGTAGAGTCCAGAGAGACACTCAAGGCAGATTGGTGCCAACTAGCTATAACTCTAGTAACTGGCAAGAAATCTTTTTTTGGAGCACCAGTCCTACCTTGCAGAATGGTACTGGTACCATGCCTTGGATTTGAGGTTTTCCTGCAATCATTTGAGTGATGAAAGGCACCATGTCCCTTCAAATCCCAGAATTAAGCTGCAATCTGAGTGCCAAACTGCACAGAAATTGCTGATTTGGCCCTGAGGAACTACTTTTCTGAAAAGCCACAGCAGCAGAGCAGGATGAGCTCCTGAATAAGCAGCAGGTGTTGTTATAAAAACACAGTTGCAGGTGGAGGCTTCTGCTACAAGGAACTCAGCCTTGCAGTGCCTGTATTGAGGAACTAGTGAACCCCCCCCCACACCAGTCAGGCACAGCTGAAAGCCCTGACCCAGAACAATTTCCTTCCTGTTTGAGCAGTGTGGCTGTGCAGACATATGCTCAGTTGTAGAGAAAAGAGTTAACTTCGCAAATAGTGAAGTTAATACTCCATGAGAATTGCTGCAGCACTCCCAAGGCCAGCAAGCACGCACAGGAGCCCCAAACACAGAAGAAAGATCAAGATTAGCCCTTTGGGGCTTGTGGTTTGCTACTTTGACTATTCAAATAAGCCTGAATTTTTAAATTCACTAACGGGAGGCACTTTCTGCCAGCATTTAAGCATTTCATTCTGACAGCAGCATTTCTGAGCCTGGGGATCTATAACACAAGTGCTCAGCACCCCAAAAAACAAAAGGAGGGTGTTTACAGCTCTGCCCCAGGCTCTTCAGCCAGAGCCTGCAGGAGCTGAGCCCTGTGCTGTCACAGCACTACACAAAATCTGATTCACACGAGAGGGAACAGTTGGCAGCTGTCTGAAAGCACTGTCCTCTAGCCCTTCTCTATTACGGCTGGTTTTAAAACTACTGTGTCTTTTCATGGCAGAGCTGCTCTTTCTCTAACTTGTGTTTTATTACTCTGGAAATATTTGAGGATTGATGCATTTAGTCAGTGAATCATCTGGGGTCTCTGTTCCTCTGGAGGAAATGCTGGTAGTACAAAACCAATTTGCAGAGCTGCCCTAATTGTGCTGCCACATTTGGGTGCTTGTATCCACCGCAAGTATCTCTCTGCAGAAAGACCAAGAGACTGCCTCAGGTCTCTCGTTCGTGCTCTTGAGGCTGTGGGGATGCAGCCCCAACAAGCCACAGCAGAGCTGGGTAATCTGCATAACATCCCACCAGCTCCTCATTTCTTTTCCCTTACGCAGCACGCACCACTGTTTTGAACAAACTGAAGGGCAGCTCAGGGTTTGATTTCATGCAGCCCTGCAGCCTGAAGCTCCCAGCCAGGCCGGAGAAGCTGGCCCTCCACACACACTGCTTCCTGGAGCAGTGTGAAGCACATTTCTTTCTTGAAATGGAAACGTCACAATACTTATGACTTGCAAAAAACAACAAAAAAAATTACAATCAGATATGTTTGTGCAGCGAGCTCATTCTTTCCTTTTTATAAAGCCACAAGAGATATAAAATATAGAACATCCAAGGACCACATGAAAAGGATGTCTGGATCTGCTAAAACATAAAGAAGGCTCTACCAGCCAAGGGCAAAAGTTTAGCAGCAATAAAAGTGTCTTTAGGGTGTTTTTTTGTTTGTTTGTTTGTTTGTTTTTAAATGCATAAAGAGAGGAAAAGAGTTTGTGGTCATGTTTTCCAGCTTTATGTATATTTGTCTATCATTTTAATATAAACAGGGTGTATTTATAAAGCCTAAAGAAATGGGAAACAGATTCACTGGTTTCTAAATGCCAAGAAGTCTCTTCAAGGATGATAAGCAATTAAAGAGGAGAGTCAATCAAACTTTTATGACACTTCTGACCAAGGGTTTTATTTTTATTGCACAAAATCCAATGTGACAACAACAGATATATACAGTAGCAGCACCCACCCGTCCTTCTGTTGTGAGGGGCCTGCCAGCATTCCCAGCAAAATCCCTTTTCTGAGGGGAAAACAATGCCCAAATTCACATATTTGACAGAGCTGCTCTCGGTGCTTCTGAACATACTGATGTACACAGGAAAGCATATAGAAAGGGATACACAGTACCATTTCCATACACATCCAAAAAAAGGTTTTCTAAGAGCAATTCTCCCTATAGTCCCTAAGGAAACATTATCTTTTTTTCTACAGTGAATGCTCAGGAGGGTCCAGAAATCCTTTAGTAGCCCTGAAAAAATTAAGCAGAAATGGAATAAAGTAGGATAACAGACAATGCAGCTGGTGCGTTATTTTGCACCAGTCCCAAACATTCATCTCACACAGTGGTACAGTCAATTTGATATTGACAAGGCAGAACTTCAGTTGTCAGGTTTTGACAGGCCATTTTGGTAGCGAAGAAGGTTTGGCTTTTTCCTGGGAGAGGGGGAAGGGGGAGAGGAATGAAGGTGCTAATTAAAGACACAGAGCCTATTATGTGCCCACAGAAAGAGAACTGGAAACTCTCGTTAATGGCTCTTTTGATAAAAGGTATCCAGAAATGGTGACTAAAATATAGTGCAACAGAAGGACTTGTATATTTTGCAGAAGAGAGATACCGCACACTCTGAAATGTACAGTTCCTCTCTACGATAAGCAGTTATAGAAATTTTGAGACCAATTATCAATAATGTTTTATGAGATACAAGTTTTGTGTCATTAAGCAATCATAACTTATCATCGAGCATCCAGTAAAGAAAAAGCAGGATGGGGCTGGGGAAAATCAGTAGCAACCTTTTTGAGCTAAAATATCTTCAAAAAGATATAAAAATTTCTTGTGATAAAACTGTCTCTGCTACTGACCTGGAGACGTTGCACAGCTCCACTGTGCCTCCTGGGGCTGTGACACAAACACACCCTCTCTGGATTCACACTTACACTTAAAGCATCGTCCTTTGGCTGGAAATCAGTTCATGCCACAGAAGTCTAGCTCACAATGCACAGTAATGAGCAGGAAAAGGGACGGGGTGGGGGGCGGAAAGGAGTCTGCTTTCAGCAAGAATATATGTTGCGCTCTATACAAAGGAGAAGGTTTCTGTACAGTGAGTAAGGGTTGATTATTAAGAGCTTCATTTCTGTGGTATTTGCCATCCTTGCCATAAGTACATGGGGCAGCCGTGGAGCGGCCCGCTGCACTGTGCTGCACTGGGCAGGCCAGTGTTGCAGCCATGTCCCGGCTCCGACCAGCTTGCTGCCTCCTGCTTCGTGGGGCAAACAGAGCCAGAGCCTTCTGAACTTATTTTAAAAAATATTTAAAATTGGTTGGGTCTTTAGTACTTGTCATGGCTTGGTTTCCTGTGCTGTTAATTTTTTCTTCTCATCTCCTTCAGCTTACTAGTTCTGAAGAGTTACCTACTAGAAAGAGAAGCTCCTTTATTTTTTCCAGCATCGCTTGGGATGAGCATCCTCAAGTGACTGAAGAGTTTACATTGCGTGCAGTTTTGGCACAGACACTGAGTTTTATTTTATCTGTCAGATGAAATTCATCCTGGTGTAAATCCTGAGTATATCCCAAGTAACTCTAGCAAATCACTGAAATTACTCCAAAACTATAGAGAACTTGACCCTGGAGTTGACAGGTGAGCTGAGCCCCCAGCCAGCAGCTCTGGGGCAGGTAAGCATGGAGCCTCACTGGCACAGCATGTCAGGGAGAGAAACAAGTCGGAATGGCAAGACACAGCTATAGCATGTCTGTTGTCGACTTGGCTTTATTGCAAGCTACAAATGAATCATTTCTTGTGCAGGCTCATGACAGCCACCACCATACAAGAGACATGTTCATGAGACCCTGGGAGTGGTCGTCATCTAGTTCCTGTCCTTCTGAGCAGTCTGAGCTGAGCGCTTCCACTGGTGCCAGGTTTGAGGAAGACAGAGAAGTTTAATACAGTATGATGTGAAAAAAATAGGGAGGTATCAGCAGCACAGTGATAGAGTAGACTGACTGTCCTCTTGAACACCAGGAGACTGCTCTAGGCTAGTCAAACAGAATTAATGGTTCACATTAAGTAATCTGGAAAACTACATCTCCTGACTATGCCAGCAACCAGCTTACAGTTTGGTTTTATTCATTATTCTTGGAAACATCCATGGATAATTCTTGGTCCACTAGAATTGCTGTGGGAAGCAAATTCAAAAAGGAATATGAGCATAGCTTTGGCCAATATGGCTGGGTTTTTTTGTTCAGACAGATGTAATGGTCAGCTGGACGCAGAGTCAGTGCTGAAGTATTTGCTCAGTTTCCTTGCAACTGCTCCATTTTCTCAACCCATTAGGTCACACACATCATGTTTTCATACTGGGTCTGGGGCACCACAGCAATATAGAGATCTCTTCCATGCTCGTTTCCAGCTGCATTCGGTAGCAGAGGAGGGCAGCAGAGAAGTCATTTATTTTTGGGGAGCCAAATGCAGTACCACACTCTCTCCTGGGTGTCCTCTTGTGAGGTGGTACACGGAGATGGCCCAAGCTCCACAGCAGCACGCACCGGCTGCAGGAAGGCAGGAAAGAGAGAGGAGGGAGCCCTGCTAAATTCTGAGAGCATAAGGACCAGCACCTAAATAGATGGGCTGTACATGAAGCTCCACTCTGTGTGAAGCGTGGCTTTCAGAGCATTTTAGAGGTGTGAGTGTTAATGCAGAGCATAGGGCAGTGCTCAAACTAGTCTGAAGACCCAGGGATGAGCACAGCAAGTGAGTAGAATGAACCACCCCAGTTCCTAAACATGATTCAGGTTCCTGGCCAAAGAATAAAAATTGTGTGTGTGTGTATAGGGAGGGGGGGTATGAATCTGCAGCCTGCATTTTCCTGGGAGTGTTTGTGAACACCCCACCAAATACTTTCCAGGGACCAAGTACCCGTGTTTGATAGTGCACTCTTGCAGAGGATGAGCAGATCTCTGGAGATCCCCCCTGCCCTACGCTTTGTGGGTTTTGCAAACCACCAGCATAAAGGTCTTGGCTATGGGCAGCATAGAGCTGGTGGCGAATTGCATCACCCGGCACTCTGATTTCACTAATGCAAAACAGCATCCCCAGCTACAGATGGAGTCGGCTGAGTCCTGAATTTCCTTGCTTTTCTGGGATTACTCAGACCCATAACGGTCCTTTAAACTTTTTTTTTTCTCTGTGGTTAAATTTTTTATATCATGCTTATCATCCAAGGAGCTGCTAGAAATAATAGCAAACATGCGTGCATGAGGGTCACACAACTGCTGAAATGTTAATGCCATTTATTCTCTCTGGATGCTGTCATTCTCCTGACTCAAGAAGTTTGTGTTTCTGTAAGGAACAATGGAGGAATGTTTCTGGAACTCTCTGTGATTATTCAAGAATGGTTCAGTCCTGACCACTAAACTTAGGCGGACCCAATGGTGTGGGCTGCTCTTTGCCCGGTCCCACACATAACTAGGAATTAAAACTAGCACAAGTCCCTGACTTTCTCAGCTAGGAGCAGCAGCAGTAGAGCTGCCGCACCAGGATGGCTGTGCAGTGCAGGGGCACAGAGCACCATCCCCACCCCTACGTAGTCTGCCCTAGATCTTGTGATGGAAAAAGAACAAAGCTCACTCAGCCCAATTCGCCCCCTCAGTGCTGATTATGGTGTTACAGATGTCAACTCTCTGGGCCCTGTTTCCTTGCACTTTGTGAAGTTCTCTCATTTCCATGCTCGGTAGCAGCAAGGATCAAAACTCACTTCTGCACACGTTTCTATCAATAAGGCACAATGTTGGTTAAAAATTTCTCAAGTCACACACATGCACACAAAATGAACAAAATGAACATTTGGCAATATTTGTGCTGCCAAAATTAAAATGAAGCACCCGGTCTGCCCAGGCTCCTCCTGCAGGCGGGGGGAAGGCTGGTGCCCACCGCATGGAGACAGTGCCTCAGCCACAGCCCACCCTGCAGTGCCACTCCACCCGTGGAGGAAAGGCTGTGCTCAGAGGGAGCATCTGAAGGCAGTCACTGTTAATCCCCCGCCCCCCACCCCAAACCCAAATGCTTTGATTGTCATTTCTTGTTTGCAATTTAACTAAACAAACTAAAACCGGAGGGTCAATTTCTGAAGCCCAACAGTGCAAAGATCACCATTCCTGTCCTATTCTCATCTTTCCTACATTTGTGTGTTTCTTTTTTCTGCCGATAAAAGTGAAATTATTTTGGTTTCCAAACAGAAGGAAAGTGGAAAAATTAAACCAAAGCAGAAGTTCACTGCATAATACTTTTTCCAGCAAATCAAAGCCATTTTTTTCAATTAAAAAAAAAAAAAAATTGATGAAAAATTACAACCACTTTTCAGTGAAGTGGCTTTATAGCTTGTCTTAATCTAAAGGAGACACCTACACAGAGGCTGCATTGTTTAAGCAGCTGTAGTATCCCTCGCAGTCCCCCTCTGCAGAGCTCCTAGCTGGTTGTGCCGGTATTTATAGCCTGTGTTCCCAGAAGGGAAATCTCCGAGGTGCTGCTAATTAGCTCTCCTAACGCACTGTTAATAAAAAGGGGAAACACAACTTGTCTCAGCACAACAGGTTTGCGGCTGTTAGCAACAGGAACCGGGGCATCCCCCACGCACTGACTGCTCCAGGAGGGCTGAAGCGGGGTCCCTCAGGGGCTCCCTGCAGCAGGAGGAGCTCATGGCCAGACTGCTGTGAGAGGCAATGGCTTGCTAAGAATGAAGCTGAGCTCTACCCAGGCAAAGGGGCTCAGGAAATGCTGGTGTTCTGTGCCAGGGCTGGGGCTAGGAAGGAGCCCTGCTGGACACAGGGCATGTCTCCAAAGAGAAGGGCTGGGTGCCTTGGTACCTGCACTACACATGCCGAAGCACCAAAGCAGTGCTGGTGTGAGCAAGCTCAGGCTCAGATAGACCAGCGGTGAAAGCCACCACCATTGGGATTTCCTCTAGACTGGACACATTCACAAGTATTTGCCCTGGTGAGATTATCACTGGTTTGAACTGGATGTTTTCTTCCAACAGCGGATGACTTATGACAACTCCATCGTAAGCAAAACTACATCCATTTCAACTGAGAATCAAATAGCAAGCCACAATCTGAACAAAATATGTAGAAAACATTATCAAATGATTGACAGATCTGGAACAAAGTCTACCTGTCCAGGTCATTTCAGAGAGGAAGTGGTTACCTGCTGGAGAGACAGTGAAAAAAAAGCTCTAGCACCTCAGAGGCCGCTGCCTTCTGGCCAAAGGGAGGAGATGGACTGAAATCTCTTGTTGTCCTGATGCATAAAGCTATGAGTCCTTGAAATTTTTCCAGTTCCTGCACTGAAATATTTCAGTAATGTGTGGCCCTGTTAAAACACCCACCACAAACAGAACATTGCTTGTGGTCTTCTCCCAGCCAAGTTAGGGGTGTACCAGTTGACCCCACCCCCACAGGTACTACACATCTCACTCTTAAAAAGATGCTATGCCTGTGTGTTGCTAAGAAGGCAGTCATTAGCATGCTGCTACGGCTCTAAGCGCTAGCCTGCGTTCATCCTCTTACAGCAAGCATGAATTCACTGGGGTGAGCATCTGGAAGCACAAATCACAGGAGCTATGGAATAAGGAGGAAGCATGTCACTAGCTGAGCTCTGACAATCCTGCATGCCATTCCTAAGAGTCATTAAAGGTGGTTTTGACATGCTTACTTTCTTGGAACCTTTTTGCAAGCAGATAGATAGGTAAGCAATATTCTGATCATTAAAAAGGCAATCAAAAGGTTTGCAGGCATGACCAAAGTGAATTTTAATTCTGACATTACTGAAATGTTACTCATTACAATACTGAGGAATGTGTAATTCCTCATTTTATCTATTATCTTGAGTAGATATCATTCGTAAGACCATCCATTTTAGCTTATGTCCGTTATGGATGTGAAACATGGGATACAGGGAACAATAACAGTCATACTTAGCTGAGGGCAATCAGGTCAGTACTGAAAATGAACAAGATCTAGCTGATCATTCTTACATGTTATTTACTAACTGCATCCTGAAATCTCAAAGTCCTGTTGGATTTTGTATATTGGTTGTTCTTTTTTATTAAATGCTTCCCAACTGATACTTTAAAAAGGAAAAGAAGAAACACAGCCTAACAACTTCTCTGAGATGATGCACTGGGCCAGAACAACATCAGCTGTTCCTAAAATACTGAGTTCACGCTACAAGTAAAGCTTTTAGCAGACACAGCCCAACTTTTGCATCTCTGGTCCTGTTTTGTTTTCCTGTGACACCTGCACCCTCCCAGCCTTCCTGAAGCATTGCTAGGAGCCTGCTGGAGCCCTCTAGTCAAACAAAACAGGTATTGGAACTGCAGAAAGGTCTTCATGAAGGAAAAAATGCTTCAGGGAAAAAAATGAATAACTTTAAAAAACTTATGTTGTCTCAGTACAATGCCATATTTTTGGGGTGGGTAGAGAAAGTTACTCGCGCCATATGAAAGGTTGCCTTCTATAAAGTACAGTGAATAAAAATAATAATCATTTCCAATAAATTCAAGCCACATTCATGCTTGGCAGCTTTCCCATCGTGCAAAGAATTTATCCAACGCCCCTTTTATTTATGATGAAACAAAAGTGACATAACACTTTGTCATGAAAGAGTGCTGTAAATGATGCTTTTTTAATTATATACACTGTTTTTCTTGAAACAACTCTCCAGTAATTTATGTTTATAGTCCTAGACACATGCTGCGGAAGTGGATATAAAATGCAGCTGTGGTCAATGGCCGCGTGGTTTCAGTCTGACGCTAGCTCAGCGCTCAGGCTGGAAGAAGAAAGAATGAGCAGGAGCAGTAACAAGTGTTTTTCCCTTCCCTCGGTTTTTGCAATGTTACTGAAGTACCAGCCTACAAAAAATCAGATGTTTACAGCCAACCAAGCTACAAGCCAGAGAAGCATTCCGGCAGCCAAATCTGAACTGTGGTGGTTCTTCAGCAGACAAAGAGCAGCAGCAGAAAATGCCAATTTCCGCTGAAAATCTGGGGTGAGAACACCCTTATGCTCTGTTGTCTTCCCAGACCTCAGAGCATCACTAGCAGCCAATGACTTCTGCCCATCTTACCTGAAGGGACCCGCAGGTTGCTTCAAAACTGAGATTTCAGGAATCACGGTTAGGTCCAACTGTACTTTCCATCTTATACTCGCTTTCCCTAATCCCTCAAATGTTGTTAAAGCAAGTATTTATGGATTTCAGAACAATGCTATTCTTACATTTCACTTCAGCAAACACAGACAGAACCACACCCAATGACTTGAAAGACAGAATGTGCTGCAATTCGACGCACTCTCAGAGAACGTTTTGGTTTGTGGTGCTAATAGAACTGCATTTCTCCTTGCTCTTCTTCTGGTTATCCTTGTCCATATAGTAAGTGAGCTTTATTCATTATGAATAGAAGTACCAAAGCAATGAGTTGTCACATCCTTTGAATTTGGGATGTAAAAGGCATCAATAATGTGAAAATTTGGAAAAGCAACAGCTTCAAGATATCAGCAACTGTCTACTGACCTCAGCCAATCTATGTAAGTGATCACACTGGAGCAGAGCAAATAGAGAGCAGTAATGCTTACAATGAGAATTACAGTGGAGAAGCCAATTAAAGATCAGGGCTGTGAGTTGCGTCCATCTATCAACTGCAAGGTAAAGATACTAAATAGATAAATAGTGACAAATGTAAACTGGTGTGTGACCACTGATGTGTGAAAACTGTTTGCACTTACATAGATTTAAAAGAAGATAAAATACAAAGATCTGAAAGAGACAGACAGATATGTGTTCCGCTCCTTGCTTTTGGTGATATTTAATATAGACATATTTTTCTTTTTTTTTAGTGTTTTTTTTTTTTTTTTTCTACATTCACTTTTTGCACTTCGAAATCTGATACCTCAGTTTGTCCTGAAATTCAGAACCCCGGATGCTCTGAAGTCTGCAGAGTCACAGATCACTAGGTCAAGTTTAGTTCTGATCAAACACTGTTGGATTTTTGAATAAAGGATAAATTCTCCCTGCCCTGCTCAACAAAACACACAGTTCATTAACAACAAACCTTTTTATCTCTTTCTGCCTGCCTTTTTTCAAGGTGCAAGTTTGGTCCACTCTTCCCCTACGATTTCTTCCGTCCAAATAAAATCATCCTTTAAGTTCAGATGATTAGGAAAGCCAAAAGGCATTGTTTTAGTTTTTGCTACATTTAAAAGCAGTTTGTTTTCCTTGAACCAGTCTGTCAAAGTCTTTTTGCAGTTCAGGCGTTATGTGAGAAACAGATTTGCCATTAAAATGCACAGTCGTGCCATCTGTATAAAAATGTATAGCACAGTAATGACATAGCCTTGCAAAATCATTAATAAAAAGAAAAAACAGGAATGACTGACACTACTCAGCTCGGGGAGGGGGGAGGATAGAGGGGAGAGACATTGACACCTTTGACTGACAAAGGGGGAAAGAGACAGCCCTGTGAAGAGAAACAGATTGATGCTTCTCCCAGACTCTTTGTCTTCCTGACAGAGCACAGGCAGCAGCACAGGCCACCTACTTGCTGCGCTACCGCCTGCAGCGCGTTCGGCCAAGAGCTTTGGCGAAGCTCATAAAAGAGATCCGCACTACGATTTTGTTTATGTGGGGTAGGCTTGAAACAGCTCATTCTTCATTTTTACATTGCCCAGGTCAAACCCTGATGGTGCTGAGAGACTCTCGTTGCTCTCTGCCCTATTCAGACCGCTGCCCACATGCTTCCGCTTCTCTGGGCTCACCCTAGTCACCCCACAGCCTTCTTTCTAAAGGCCAGCAGACACGCAGCTCCTTTCACAATAGGCAGAGGGGACATTACAGCTGCCTTATCCCTCAAGTTCCCCCTTATGGGGAATACCCCACAAGCTGAGGGAACAACAGTGATGCAGACTTGCTTCAGAAGCCCAGCAAGGAGCGTTGGCTGCGGGCAGCTGTCATATCCCACCTGCAAGGCACAATTTAGGTGCAGGGCTGAGGTGTGTCAGCCCTACTTTCCTCTGACAAACTAGAAGGACACTGTGATTCACTGGGGGAAATGTGAGAGTTTCTTCCAAAAATAAGCTCAGAAGAGAAGAACTGATGAGGGCAACTGAAAAGGAGGCACACAGGTTTTCTTGATGACTAAATAACAACCAGTTCCCCAGACTTTTCCGCAGGTCACCCAGGTGAATGTTTTCCTTAGGCTGAAGCCTTCTAAAAATATCATGTAAAAGCTTCATTTCTGTCCACGTTGTGTTTAACACATGTCCCTTAAACTTTGTTTACTCATCTCGCCAGCGTGGCACATGCGTTTTCTTGCTATCAACTCTGTGCTCCACCCTTTGCAGCTGGCAACAACTCAGCCTCTGAACAGTGCTGGGTCACAGCCTAGGTCCTTTGCTGATCCTAATAACATGTGCTGAAAATGCAAAAGCATCAAAACAACAAAAGCCCTAAGAACATATTTACAAGGTATTCACCCCAGGGACTTCACTATCATTTGAGAGAAAACATTGCAATTGTGGTGAAATTAGAGATTACAGTTTTACTTAGACTTCCTAAAGTTAACCTCTACCATTACAGACCTAATTTTGGAGCAGTCCGTTGTGCCACTTGGAGGAAAGCCACTAGTTCAGCACTGGCAACTGCAGCTGTATAAAAAGAACTTTTTTAATGATAATTTGTGTTTCATAAGTGTTGTGCTATTTTTAGAAAGATGAGAAAGTAAAGTATGCCTTCTTTTAAATCTTGCTTTTACTGAACCCTGTAATTTATGGCAATATAATAAGTAATTTGAAAATAAAGATTTGAGACAACATTTTAGCATTAGTGTTTTTAAGACAAAACAAACATTCAAAATAAAACCTAAACCACAGCAATGAAATCTATCATTAAATGCCTACTTACTGCTAAATTTGTAGTTATGGCAGCTTAAATCTCAAACATTTATTGTGACCTCTTGCAAAGTAAAAATAATCATATTATTCATTGTGGTTCAAGACCAATATAGGGTATTATTTCATTCTAGCCTTAAGTATTCATGGAATCGTATAGCATAGCTTTTAAAACTATATTAATTACTTTTCATTGATTCCTAGTGAATTCTGGTTTTCAGAAAGAAATGTGGATCACTTCATCATAGTTACTTCATTTCTAAAGACTAGCACTTTCCGGGCTTATTTATGCATAGCACATCAGACATGACCTGTTTAATCACTGCCTGAGTTCTCCTGAACTAGTACAACTGCACGAGTTTGTTGGACACAAAGGCTTTTGACTGTTCATGGAAAAATTCAGAGAGACACTGGTCACTAAGTAAAAACTGCTACTGTACCATAGTGCCAAAACTCAATGCTAGGTTGCAGTGAATAATGCATGCCAAGCTGTTCAACTAAGTCCACTACCTCAGCACAAAGAACCCTTACATCCCACCAAGCAGCACCTCTTCCATCCTCTGCACAGAACCAGACCCAGGCTGGGACACAGGCACACGGCAGTTCTGATCCACACACTTACAGAAGCAGTTTCCCTGCCTCCACTTTTATTCCCACCTGGCACTAACAGCTCTTGGGAATTACATGGCTTGACCCTAAAAAAGCATTCTCTTATTTTGGCTTTAAGGAACGGAAATCTCTGAAAAGTTTTCCAGAAATTGCTACATAAAAGTGCCAAGAGTACATGTTTTCAAAGCTAAGCACCATACGAGACTGGCCCGACATTAGAAACGTTCTTCGGGCAAAGAAGGACATTTTTAAGCAGGGAAGCCTAGCAATGCTTCCTTCATCCTTCACATCCCTTGTAGGCCTGTATTAAGCGGTACCAAATCATGCCTGTAGCCGTGCGTGATCTCAGACTAACATGCATGTGCATCCAACAGGCCAGGGGAGAAGGTTTTCCTGTTGAAAGACAGCTGACTTGACTTCCTGAAACCCAAGGCAACTGGTCCTCCATTTTGGAGGGCAGCAAGAATCTGATCTAGTAACTACACTCAAAAATGCCAAAATGATCTCTAATTTTATAAGAGTCTGGAAAACCAGAAGTAACTATCTCAACTATCTAAACCATAGGCATATGAGGGCATACAACCAAGTTCTAGACAAGCAGAGAATCACTTCATTATCAAAATTAGTATTTACCTAATTATCTAAATTCATCTCTGAATTCCAAAACATTCTAGGGCACTTGTCAAATTCAGAGCTGCCAAATACTCACCTTTTCTGACAGACTGGACTTTGAAATCTGGATGCAGACTTTTGCTGCTTCAGATCCATCAATCCGCCTCTCAACCAGCAAGTGTGAGCTCCACAGCAGAAAATGCAAAGATTGACATTCTCTCCTGGTTTACACCCATACCAGCTTGCTGACTATAGTGGCTTGGCAGGTGCAAACAAGAAGAGTTTAGCTCTTGTTCCTCATTTCTTGAATTCCTGAAGCTTTTTGTTTTAGATCAAGAAAAACATGCACAGTTAGAAAGAAAAAAAGAAAAAAAAAAAAAAACTTTAATAATCTGTGCTGTATTTTAAATTGCTATGCAAATGTCTTAGGGAAATAGTAAGCTGAAGCTTTGTAATTAAAAGTCTTTACCTTTACTGTGGGGTTTACATTGTGTGGTCCTACAATGTAAGGCACACTTGTCCCTAGTTTTAATATTTTTCTTGGTTTTTAAAATACCCTTTTAACTTTTTATCACTGCCACTGCATTTGGGTACTTTTTTTTTTTCTTCTTTTTCTGGTGACAATTTTTCCGTAACATTAATTTGAATTTGTGAGGATGATATAAAAGGAGAAGTGCAAAATGCAAAATGCAAAATGCAAAATGCAAAATGCAAAAAAAAAAAAAAAAAAAAAGAGATGGAAAATAAGTTTCCATTTTAATGGTAGCTGACAACTCCAAACAAGATTAAATGCAAACACTGTTGTCTGCTCACTTGAATGTGAAATTCTGTTTGTGATGGGGCCTCTCTGGAGAGCAGAGCCCAGGAGACAGGCAATTTGTGGAAAACAGTTTGTGCAAAGCTCAAATGGCACCTGCTGCATTTCTTCTGAGCCCTGAGACAAGGTAAATTCATTCTCAAGGGCCAATGACAGCTTCACATTTGTCCCCACTGAAGCAAAGCTACTGCTCTGTCTCACTGGAAGTGCAAGGTTCAGGAAAGAATAAGTGCAATAAATGATGCGATTCACAGACTGGAGTGACTTACAGAGCTGGCAGTGCTCGCACTTCTCATTGAGGTTTTTCATTGAGGTTTTTCCCCCTTAGGTAAATACTGCCTTTTTTGAAAAGGAAAAAAAAAAAGAAAAAAAAAAGTTAATGAACCTCACTAAAATGTGGTTTTCATGGGGAAAAGAAATATTTCCTTTTTTTTTTTTTTTTTTTTTTACTGAAAAGTTGCATTTATCCATTTTTGTAGTACTTGTTAGACTGGTGGAAGATAAAGAAAATTCTCAAACATCGATATCATTCAAAAACAAACAGACAAGGAAAGGATTCATTTTTAACTGTCCTAGTAAAACAAGATCAGAAACACTGCAGATATTCATGAAAACAGATTTTCAGTTACTGTCAGCTCTAGAGGAAGAAAACTATACTTATTCTCTTTGAGTCTCACTTAATTTACTAAGCCACGACATGTCAGACACAAAGAAACAGTAAAATACATTCATATACACAAGTGCCAATATGAATGTGTTTGAGAAAAGCCAGTAATTTAAGATTCTTAAGTGGAACCATTCCCCAGTGAATGTTATTAAAAACTGTTGCAAGGAAAATAATGTTAGTAAACACCTTTATGATGAAATAATTGTGTGGAAGGAACTGTCACATAAGAACATGGACCTGCAGCCAAGGACAATTGCTCTACTATGCTTAATTCATTTATGAAACACAAGGTGTTAGTTTTATGTGGTTTGGCTGAGATTAGTTCAGATTATTTTTTTTAAATTATCCCTACAAGGCTAGTGGACTATAATATATTTTGCCAAAGACTGCATTCCACAGTACATATTTTATAAAGAGCACGTACAGTGTATTCGAGGCTTGCTTTCCCCATGCATCAATGAATCAACAAGCATCTTCCCATTGTGTAGGATTCTATTGTTTGGTTGTATTTCAGCAAAGCTTATCTGCTCAGAGCACTGTGAAGCTATAGGACAGGGAGGTGCACTAGCCAAGGAATCCTGTTCTGTTGATTCCTGAAAATGCTCAGTGGGCCTCAACCTTGCCATGGCACACACAAGTTCACAGACCACTGTTCTGGAGTCTGCAGTACACTTCAAGTCATCTCCCAGATGAAACACAATACAGCAGAGGATTTTCAAAGTACTTTAAAGGATAGAAGTTTCTTTTATTTTTGTGGATCAAAACTCATCCGAGAAACACACCTCTTGAATGAATGCTATTTAATGGCTGCATCATGCTGTACTTGCCCTGGATGAGTGGAGAAACCCAGAATGAGCTAGTGACCTCTGTGTTTGCTTGCTTAAAATGGGCAAGTGACTGCACTGGCAAGAACCAGGCAATGCAGATAAAATACTGCAACAGACTTATCCAGCTACATTTAGTGCAAGCTTTCAGCTCTCCCTATTTCGGCACTGCTCTATTTTAATCTTTGGCTGTTTGCTCAAAGGGAGTGGTGGAAGGAAGAGCAGGTCGTGTGATCTCTATTCTGGTGACAGAGGATGCAGAAAACATGCATAAGTGAATGGTAACAAGTACAGATTGCCTGCAAAAAGGGTCATGCAAGTCAGGAGGGTGCCCAGCAAGCAGGCTCCCCCCTGCAGGCATGCAGAGGGTTTTTTAGAGAGAAACACACCGTGAGGCTGACCATGCACAGGGAATCCCTAAGTTCTGCAGACCCAGGGAAACCCCCAGGGTGCAGAGCACCCTGAGCTGTGGTGCCAGCAATGCTCCATGGGGGTAGCAGGGCAAAGCACTCCACACTCAGCGAGACTTTTAAAACTGCAAATCACTTTTCTTTCTCAAAGTGATTTCAGTGCCATTGTATAATACAGAGGGAGAAAAATAGCCTTTTATTTCCCACTATGCAGGCTTTCGCACCACCTACAACCCAGGACTAAACTTCAGAGGCAATTATACAAATACAAAGATTTCTGTAAAGAAATCAGTCAATCATCCCCAAGTGTGGGTTCAGCACCTCTGAAAACCAGGCCATTTCTCAGGTACACAGAGCTATGAGATCCATCATTTTAAGCCACCCCCAACCTTTTTCTCTCTAACTCAGAAAGCTGTGACCTAAATGCCTTCAGGGAGCCTGGGTTTCACCAGGACCCTCTCTGGGGCTGGGGCCAGCACCACTCAGCACCGCCAGCTCCCCTTTCCTTCATGGGATGAGCGGGAAGGGAAGGCCTCCCTCAGTCAACTGCGCTGCACTGGAAGAAGTGGGGCCTGTCGAGGCTGATACCTTGCAGCCATCTCACAGTTCCAGCAGTGGCAATCTACACCTCAAAAAGACAACCTTTGGCATGCTGCCCCTCCTCAGCAGTTCCATTAACCTTTTTCCTTTTTTTACATGCTTTAAAGCCCTTTGTTATAACTAACTGTCTGTAACGTAAAGTGATCCAAGCTAAAGCTGGTTAGAGTTATTTATAAACTTTTAGGACTCTGCTATTTGATAGGCTGGCCCAGAGCTCCCAAACAGACAGCCTTCCTTTCATCTATATTTAGTCATTTTTTATTGTATGTACACAAGCGCAGGAGGCCAATTCACCAGCCCTGCAGCCCATGGTTTGTTAGTGGAGATAACATGGCCTTACCTGGAGTAGCTTCAGTCCTCTCCCATAAAGCATTCAGACTCTTAAATGCTTAATGGTGCACCAAGGACAACAGCCCAGGGAAATAATTTTACGGCTCAATGCAAAGGATGAAATCAGAGTTTTTCACCCATTAGAATACGAGCTGTTTAGAAGTCTCTGCCACACCAGGAAAGCTCAAACAGGGAGGGGAACAGGCAGAGCAGTGCCACTGCCATCAACCTCTGTCAGAGCACAGCCCCAGCTTGTGGCTGGCACAGGAGCTCGCCTGGGCAAGGGGCTCGGAATCACCCTCACAGGAGCCCTTCCTCACTCAACCAACAGAGCCAAGGAATGGCAGCTAAACTGTCTGCACACACTCACGATGTGAACACGGGTCACTGCAGATGAGACCAAGCCCAAGCACAGCAGTATGAGTGACACAGGCAGAAAAACCATCCCCCATGAGGACACTGCCCTGGGCCCTGTACCTGTTGCATGGCTGGGGCTGTGGCCAGGAGAGGCGGCCTTTCAGCAGGTGGTCAAGCTGCCCAACATCAGGGGAACTTGAACAGATGGTGATGCGCTCTGCTTCGCCCCTGCTCACAAGAACATTTTCATTACCAAGTGCTTGGAGTCTCGCTATCTGCTGCTCCTTGCTTGAGGCTGCTGGCAGCAATGTCGTTAGTGGGCTGCAACTTACCACCTTCATATTTATTTAGATTTGTGTCTCAAGAAGAGTGGCAATTTGCCAGATTTGGAAGTGCTTAATAGGATCTGATGGGCAGATTAATTAGTGCAGGTCACAGCACTACTTGCCTTCCAAGAACATTACCTTTTCATTTATTTTTTGTCAAGGTAAATCAGGAGGAGGTCAATGTCACCAGCATGTTTTACATTTCACTTGTTTAAATCTTTTGTTTCATTTTGTCTGGGCAAATGAACTTTACTTTCATTTTTACCATGACAATATTCTCCAAAAAATATGTTGTAGGCAGACACAGAAAATAAGATGTAGAGAGAAGAAACTGTTATCACACGTGCCTCCCTTCACTCTTTATTATCCATGAAAATCCCTTTCTGCCCATGGTTATTGCCCCTTCTGTATGATCTTCTTGGTATCTTTCTATCTTCTAAAAAAGATATTTTGAGGGAGGGATTATTTTCATTCATATATATATATACCTAAATATATATAGGCACAAATACATATACACTATATTTATATACACATCTATTTATAGATATATATGTATGTATTTATAAATAACTGTGTGTACAGAGAGAAAAAAAGAGAGGCAGACATCGTATCTGGCTAACCATTACACCAGATAGAGCAATTATAAACTCAGCTGGATTATTCTTAATTTTTACTGGCCTGACCGAGATTTGAACATGACCAATTATGCATAGGCTGACAAACCAGAGAACATCAAGATTAATTTTTTATGGCTACAGAACCATTTGTACTCCATAACCTTGGGAGTGACACTCTGCCTGTAATCAGGGACACATTTTTGTCATGCCACCATGGTAAATGCTAAAGCACCTTTTGCATCTGTCATGCTGCAGAAGGCAGGAGAGGCATATGGAGCTCCGAGCACCCCCAGAACAGCACAGAGACCACACAAAATTGGAACAAAGAAAAATATTTCCTATTTCCCCAGGTTTTTTTGTTTTTTGTTTTTAACTTTTGAAGGTATTACTTTGGACTTCGTTTGTTCTCAAAAGAGGAAAGAAGTACAGACAGTGTGAGGAACATACGTAGTTTCAACACTGGGGCTCCAGCATACATTGCCTGCCACTGGGTGAACAAGACAGGATTTGGCCTTCACCATCTCCCTAGCACTGCTGTGCATAAAGCACTCCCTGGCAACTTCTGGGGGACTACTAGCAGACAGCAGGTCCCCAGCACTTTCACACAGCCAAGCAAGACTGGAGCACAAGTTTTCTGAGGAGCGGCTGAGGGAATGTTTAGTCTGGAGAAGAGGAGGCTAGTGGAGACCTTATCGCTCCCTGCAGTTGTCTGAAAGGAAGTTGTGGTGAGGTGGAGGTCAGCCTCTTCTCCCAGGTAACAGTGATAGGATGAGAAGTAATGGCCTTAAGCTGTGCCAGGGGGGTCCTGGTTGAGTATGAGGAAAAATTTCTTCTCAGAAAGAGCGGTGATGCAGTGGCTGCCAGGGAGATGGTGGAGTCACCGTCTCTGGAGGTCTTCAAGAAATGTGTAGATGTGGCACTGAGGGACATGGTATAATTAGTGGTCATGGTGGTGATGAGTTGATGGTTGGATTAGATGATCCTAGTGATTTTATGATTCTAAGATGCTGCGAGATAAGGAGACTCAGCAATTTGCTATGAAGATCTCCTAACTTTCTCCCAACACGTTTATTTTCCTTTACTCCAGTTATTGGAGTTCTTGCAGGGAGAGAGACACAGTATGCAACACCACCAAGTGTGCAAGTGAACTTGTCCACACTGAGTGCCTGCAGGAGGCGTGAGCTGCACTTGCAACCCTCCCATGCAGCACAGAGGGGAGGCTGCTGCCAGGAGGGAACTGGCAAGAGGGGAAAAGGATGTGCAAACTCCTGATCAGTTGAGAATGAGACTGGGTACAACTCCACAGAAGTAACAGTAATGCTGTTTAGGGAAGGATATAAAACAATTGAGGTTTTGTTGCTCTTTTTTTTCTTTTTGAAATGTATCCTCCCTCACACCCGTTCTCTGAGAAAAAGAAACCAAAGGAGACCATAGAGCTATTCAAGAAAACAAAGAGGGAATGCGTTTTCATGTTTCCCTATTTACTCTGACTCGTTCTATTAAGTAAGTTGAAGATGGTAACTTTTATGCACATTTACAACCCTGTTTCCGATACACGTGGCGCCCTATAAAACCTCCCATGGCCGCACCCCACCCTGGGCTGCCCTCCAGCTTCCTATGCACACAGCTGTTACCGTGTTTGGCTGAGGTCAGGCTGTACCAGAGCCTCCATTCAAATCCTTTTTCAGATGGGTGTTCTGGGACACGGTTTTGAACTTAGCTGAGGTGAGATCTGTTATACACATAGGGGCAAGTTCACTTCCTTTTATCCTCCCTATGACATTATTTAAAAAACAGAATAAAACCACTTTACCCTATTTTGATTAAATGCAGAAGGACAGGGGACGGAGAGCCCTTGCCTCTCATCTGAGCACTCAGCTATCTTAAATTACCTCCACAGGTCCACCCACTGCACTGGGACAGGTGGTTACAAGATGCTAACTTCTCTCCAACAACATCTCTTACGCACATTGAGTTTCCCACTGCTAAAGCTGGTGGCACAGCCTATGCCAAGGCCACCTCCCATTTTTGCAAGAACAATTTATAACCATAAAACTTGTGCCTGTAATTTCTAACCCATGTTTGAACTGTGGGCAAAAGTCAAGTAACCTATGCCTCCCACTGCCTTTCTGCAACGGTCAATCAGGCAGCCAAGGCACGGAACGGCCAACCACATCCCCATCATTTACTCAATAACAGGAGAAAAAATATTGCAGGTACAACTGGAAGGACACGCCCTGCCCCATGCAAAGGGAAGTAAGTTTTCAGCTATTTTCAGCAGCAGTGAAGTTTCTCAGCCGTCCGGTGAGAAGGGAAAGCTTCCAAGTGGGGACATAAGGCCAGACTGCCGGCTGGAGCCACTGGAATGCTCAAACAATAGTGAGGAGAGATTTAGGATGCTGCCTTTAATCAAAAGGGATTGTTTAGGCTGCAGTTTAATGATGATAATGTGAATGTCAACATTGTTAACAGTTTCACTGCTGATCCGATTAACAGGAAAACCCAGCTAGTCCAGGGTTTTGGGTAATTTGAGTACTTTCCCACCCCTTCACACCCACTTCATCACTTGACTCTAACTTAAAAGAACTGTTAACTTTTATATAAGCCAGATATTTCATAGGCTCAGTCCATCCTTTGGAATGGTGGCAGCTGTTATGTATTTATTTTCAAATAAAAAAAAAATAGCTTAAGCAGTCAGATCCACATTAAGTTTTCTGGGCTGGACCTGCCTCTATGTTCAGGGCTTGTACAGCGTCTAACTCAGTACAGATAACAAATAACAAGGAACAACTGTTTTGAAGATTGCTGTAGCATGAACAGACAGGATGGTTTGAGATGAGCCTAAATATATTTCCAGTCCCAAGCACCGGCCTCTCACCACTGTGAAGTTCACAGCCCACAGCTCCTTATCACCATCACGGATCTGAGTCCACATGGCACATGACAATGTGAACTTTTATTTAAAGAATGAATAACTCACCTCACAGCACAGGCTGTACTAGCGAAGTAGGTTCCAGTCTATGGGACACCGCTCTTCACCTTTACTAGGCCAAACTGCCTATTTTCAAAGTCACCCTTCTCCACAAATGCATACCCATATAAACATACACCAACTCTCTAAAAGTCCCATTGGGTTATGTCACTAAATTACAAGGAACTAAGCAATTAAGGCTGCCTCTCACAGAGCCCACTCATCCAGTTTGTTGTCAGCACCTGCGTCCCTTGATTTAGAGGTTCAGAGGAGCAAGGTTCAGGGAGCAGCCCCCCTTCCGCTCCCACTCGGCTGCTCAGCATACCCACCAGCTCGGCTGCCAGGACAAGGTGGGGCTGCACTTCAGCAACTGCTAATTCTTTGCAGCTCTCATCAAACCTGATGGCTGGTTTTATTTTGACCACCATGAAACAAAACAAGCAAGAACAGCCCTTTCGACTAACATACTGCACAGGACAAACTGCGTTCCTCCTCCAGAATCCAGGGTTTTGGTTTTCATTGTTCTGTAGTAGCAACTCCCACTGACGTTGGTGCAAATCATGCAAGAAAACTGAATAATTAATCCCCAGAGGAGCATTTTAACAGCTACATTTTATTTTGGAGGCAGTTCCTTGGTACAAGAAAACTGCTGATGCCTGATCAACAAGCAAAGTCCCATAAATGCTTCAAGACATCATGCATACATACACAGCTACAAAATGAGAATGAAGAATGAAAGTACATGTTACCAATGTAGGGATAAAAAGCTTACAAGGATGTTAAAAATCCCAACCCGCAAAAGATTGTGGAGGTCAGGATCTACAACCACCTCAGCTTCTGCTGCCCTCTCTGTAGCTACTATAGCGAGGCCAACACATCTCAACATGCTGTGGGCCAGAAGACACCCCGCAGTAAACTTAAATCACACAGCAAGAGCACTAAAACCTGCAACTGTAACAAGTCCTAAGGAGAGAACAAGAATTCAAGACATTCTTTGGCATCCCCGGATGATCTCAGGTCCTACTATATATCCTGAGAAGACAAAGAGCACATCCAGGAGCAGTCTCTGTTTTCATAGAAAAGCAAATGCTCAGCACTGGTTTGGTGCAAAGAAGGGCTGAGACGTGCAGGGAGCGAGTTAGGGCAGGAGTCACCACAGGCTCTCCAGTGCCCACTGCACCAAGCACAGAGTAGGAAAGGAGGGACTGAGACCTGAAATAACAAAGCAAGACAAGGACAGTTTCCAGTAGAACTTGGAGAAGATATCCATTTACCCACAGTAAATCGATGTAGTGCAGGAGATGAACTCAGGAAAACCTGCATACCAAGCAGCTGTGCAAACTCTTACCACATTCTGCATGCATGGGACATTAATTTGATAGGTAATAAACTACAGTAAATTAAATACATAGTTTTCTTATTACCAGGTTTGCACTAAAGCATTGCCCTCCCTGTCATTATCAGCGGCAGGACAGTCATTATTATTTTGTAGTAGCTCAATCTACATTAGCCAAAAGGCAAACAGAACCCAGAAGGCACATCTCACTTAATGGGAAGGCCGCTGCTGCAGGAGGAGCAGAGCATGTAGGGCACAGGGTGGAGCAGCCTGCCAGCATGGTGTCAGTGGGGATGGCAGCCCTACTGCCAATGGATGCCGCTCTCTGAGGGTAGCTTTCCCCAGGGAGTTTTGCTAATATGCTTTTGCGCTGGGAAACAGGATATGAGTACTTGCTCACTTTCAACTGTCATGAAACGGCATGATTTTTTCTGGTGTCCTAGAATGGATTACAACTGGTGTCTTGGAAACGAGCTGATCTGTGCTACTTCACCAACCTCCAGAAGCATCAACTCTTCTTTAAAAAGAAGTCACAAAATAAGAAGGAATTTAAATGACATAACAGTGAGAAGCGGAAAGCACGGCAAGTCAGACATCAGATGGAACAAACCCATGCAGACACTCAGGCTTCTCCAAATAGCTCTGCAAATAAAATTAATGTTTGTCTAGAGTACGTAGGTTACGAACTGGGGCAGTGCTCCCCCCTCTGCCCCTGTTAGCTGCAATACTGTCAGCTGTCTGAACAGCAGATATCTTCTGAGGGACAGGGAGAAAACAGTCCCTCAAAGAGGTACGGTGCATCATAATGAAGATCAAGGACACCCTGATTAAGCAGCAAAGTGATACTGAACATCTGTCAATGCTAGAGAAAGAAGGTACTTCAAAGATCGAGGACAGCTGGACTTCCCATAAAACAAAATGGCTAAGTGCTTACGTGTGAGGCTGTGAGCAAGGCACATGGGCTCCCTCCCTTTGTGTCTCATCCCTTGGCAGCCCACAGGGGACAAGGTGACTGCGGCCCTGCTGCTTAGCCCCAGCCAGCACTGCCGAGCCAGCCACGGCCACAGGTATTCCCTGCTCCCATCTTCTGCCATTTAACCTGCTCACCTCTTCTTTCCTCCTCATTCACAATAAATCGTGCAGTCTGTGATCAGCTTCATTTTGCATTTGATGCTGCAATATAATGGGAAACTAGAATTCATCTTGTCCTCTACTCCCAAGCCTCTAAAAATTTGGAATTTTCTTACTGATTAAAAAGTACTTTCACTTCAGCTTAGCAGTAACAAAATCATTCATGATTACATCAGTAGATACTTTTTTGTTCAGAAATATAGGGGGAAAAAAGACAAAAACCCTAAGGCAGACCAGACCTCAGCATTTACATTTCCTGAAAAATTTGATCTGATTTTGGAATTTGGTTTTGTTGTCAGACAGCAATATAAATATAAAAATAAAAACAATTTCAGTATAACATTGCTGTTGATGATCTCTTCAAAATATTTTGTCTCAAAACCAGCAAAACAAATACCAAATTTTCGGTATTCCTGTAAATAAATTTGAATGCTCTGTGCTTTTATGACCCAACCGTACTGAGGATGAACAGGCAGAGGAAGGGAGCTGTAAGGTGAAAGGGCAATATGAGGACTTGTACAAAATATTGAAAATCTGATAAAATTAATCTGAATTAAACACCTAAAGTTTCTAGAATAACTAGAACAAATCAGTATTAAGTGATTAATCAAAAGGGACAATTTCACATAAAAAAATGGTTTTGACAAATGCTCATTTTTGAGTTTCTAAACAATTCTCTGAAAGACTGTTGTTTTCAAACTGTCAAAACAAAATTTTTTTGTCAAGTACAGAGAAAGATTCCCTACTTTTTCATCTCATGAATATCAACAATTTACCTGCTCTGGGAAACCTTTTGATTTCAATGAAACCACACCACAAATACCACAGGACAGCCCTCGTTCCCACTCCAGGACACTCTGCTCACCTCTGCTCTTGCCTGGCTGCCCAGCAGCACACCATGGGGCAGAACAGCACCACACAAGTGAGCTGGCTGCCCAGCTGCTGTTGCTGCTCATACCATTGCACACACCAGGTCTGCTCTTTGGAGTTAAAATCATGCTGCTTCCTCTATATCTTCCTCCTTTGTCTTCCTAAATATGCACTCTTCGGGGAAAAAAAAAACAATCCTTATTCCACAGATACAATCTTTTTTTTCTTTTTTCTTTTTTTCTTTTTTTTTTTTAAACAAACTTTAGATACTTATGTGTGCGAAACTTCTACATTCATAGAGATAAGAATAGATAGATATTTTGATATGGAAATACTATGAGGACAGAATGAAAAAGAAATAATTTCACTTATGGAAAACAAGCACACGCTAAAATAAAAAGCACTGCGCATTTACAAATTCTAATGCAAATAAAGTGCCAAAGAGGGATGAAGTTTATTTGGAAGGACAAACCCCAGCAGCATGCTACAGAGTGCAGCAGAGGCTCTTGCACACCTTGGCCAAGCACTGTAGCACAGCCAGCACAACACGGAGCTGTGGCTGCAGGGAGCCGTGCTGCTGTGCAGAGCCCCGCGCAGAGCCCTGCTCTCACGATGGGTGGCTGTAAGGATGTACTGTGGCTGCACCAGGAGCCCAGTGCCCCCCACTCTCCTGCATGCCACTGCAAATAAGTCACTGTAGCTGCCGCCACACACACACTCAGGAGCCTCAAGTGATTATAACTTACTCTAGAAACTTAACTCACTGACTTTCTGATTTTTAACACCCAAATGGAACACAAATTCATATTATAAGAGTAGCAGAGATTAAATAAGGCAGAATTCATTAATGTGCCAAAAAAATGTGCCAATGTGTCTCCAACTAGTTAAAAGACAAATACACAGATTGATTTTTTTTTCCTCCCAGTACATCCCACATTGCCTATTTCCTAAAACCTTCTGTCAAATGCATAATCGACTGCTATGTCTTCAAAAATAGCGCTTTTTATAATCACTCATCTCGATATCTGGGAGTAGACGTTGCACTGTCTGTCATGTCCACACAAGACCAGGATGTGGGAAGCACAGACATCTCTGCGGCCAGCACAGGTGGGCTTGTGGGCTCCCACTGAGCCCTGTGTGGGACAGGACAGTGGGAAGGGACAGGATTCCTGGCACTGGTTTTGCAGTGTTTGACTGGGACTTGTCTCCTCCCACAGTGCACTTGTAGCTGCCCAAAGCTCCCATGCAGGTCACTGCTCAGACAGAGGACACCTGTCATCTCAGCCTAAGCTGGGAGGGGGTTCCTTACACCACTCTGTTAGCAGGTATCCAGGTGGCTCCTTCCAGCTCTTCTGAGTCCAAGCTCCTGGGCTCTCTATTTCTGTGCAGAAGCAACAGAGTTATGTTTAACAGCTGCCTATGCATCAGAAGGATCAGAAACACAGTGATAACCCAGGGTACAGTGAGCAGGAAACTACACTGGATTACAGTAGCTATGAGCTATGTTTCTTTTCTCATGCAGTGAGAATTTACTGTAGATTTTATGCTGCTACCTTGGGGGAGCTGCTTATTGTATCTCATTTCCATTTTTACATTGAAAATGTGGATTGTAAAATTTACTACATCATACACGGGAGTTTAAACTCACAGCCATTAGACTCTTACAACTCCACTAATGCCATTTTTATAGGTGTTGGCTACAATCCTAGTTCACCATTTCATCAAAGAATAGATGCAGCACCCAGTAGTGACCAAGATTTGTGATTTAAATAAATGGGGCTTGGGAAATTTCCCAATAAGTTCTCTTCTCTGAAAAGAAAACAGTCAACAGAAAGAGATCTTTCCAAAAATGATTGGTAGGAACAACACTGTTAAAGCATAAATAACAAGGAGGAAGGAGGTGGGAAGAAGTAGAACAAAAGGGTTCCCTCTCATTTTTTGAGCAGCATGAAAGAAAAACTCAGCTGAAAACAGAAAGCAAAGGAGCTAAAGGCCAGAAAGGAGAGACCATGATTTCTCCAGCTTGGCTTACTAACATTGAGACCAATTATGTAGCAATGTTAAGGAGGTTTAGCAAGTGTATGCTCAGACATCAGGGAAAAGTGATGATGGCCCAGGGCCAACTATTCCTTTGGCACAGACCAGGCTGGTTTGTGAGCTCTACCAGGCTGGGCCAGCTGGGATCCATCCGCCTGCCTCTTGGCTCCATCCTGCCCACCTGCTGCTGGGAGTGCAAAGGGCACGAGCCTGAGCCCAGTTCTTGACACTGGAGATGCCTGCATGGAGCCACCTCCGTGAGGTGTGGGGCTCGATCACCGAAAATGCCTCTTGGCAGCATCTTACAGCAAAAGAGGAGGTGAAGAATGAAGTTTGGAAGCAGCCATGTCGCCGTGGCTGGGCCCTCCCCAAGTCTACCGCAAGGTTTTTCGTGCAAGTCCCTGACTGCTCCTCCTAAGGTACTAAGCTCCTATCCTGTCCCACAGCACATTGTCCCTGTGCCTGACACTACTCCTGTGGCACACCAGAGATCACTGAATCATAGAATCAGAATAGCCTAGGTTGGAAAGAACCTTAAAGCCCACCCAGTTCCAACCCTCTGCCATGGGCTGGTTCCCACTCACCGGATTAGTCTGCCCAGGGCCCATCCAACCTGCCTTGAGCACCTCCAGAGACAGGGAATCCACAGCTTCTCTGAGCAGCCTGTGCCAGTGCCTCACCACTCGCCACTGAGTAAAAATTTATTACTAACATCTAACCTATATTTCCACTCTTTTAATTTGAAGGCATTTCTCCTTGCCATATCACTATAGGACTATGTAAAAAAGTCAGTTCCCCCCTTGCATATAAGCTCCCTTCAAGTATTGGAAGAAGATGAGGAGCGCACCTCTCCCAGCCCTCTTGCAAAGGGAGGGTTTTCTGTTCATCCTTCCCTCTTAAATGTCCTTCCTGCACTCTGGCAGCCTTTGTCATCAGTTAGGAAGGAACGGTTGGGAAATGGGCAGGCTATATTAATGCACCAAAGATCCTCCTGATCTCTAGGGATGGAGAGAGGAAGAGACTTGTTTCAAGGAGAATTTCCAAAGCACAAAACAGAGCCAAATCCATATTTTGTTTTTAAACTGGATTTATGAACTGGAACATTAAACCGTAATATATTCCATAAAATATCTAAATCAGTAAGTAGAGGGTAAGTCACCAGATTCACCCATGAAGAAGCAAATGGCTCACAGCGCACTGTAAAGGCAGGGCTGAGAGGTGCCAACTGATTATTAAGTTTACTTGATCTTTGAAAGAATGAGTGCAGGAAGTAAGACCATGAGCATGCTCTCAAAACCATTCTGGCTTTCGGTTAAGCGATACCATATGACCCTGCACAGCCCTAAACTGCAATACCGTTGCCAGAGGAGCAGAAGCCAGTGCCATTCCAGGGCGCGACTCCACCTCCACGCTAATGAATGGGTTTGAACAAAGCCGCCAGCAGCACCAATTCCACTGCGAGAAAAGAGCAGCAGAGCTGCCGCCAAACGCCTGCCTTCTGCTGCTCCTTCTACAGCCGGCAGCATTTCTGCAACGCCCAGTGCTGAGGCTCAGACCCAGCACCACGTGCCAGGCAGAGCTGGCACACTCCCAGTAGACCTGCCCCTAACAGACCTGCATCCACGCCTCGTCTGCCCGCATTCTGCATCCAGTGCCACAAAGCAAGCTGGCTTTTGAAACCACAAGCTTCTGTCCTCTCTGTGCCCATTTCCCATGGCAAGATGCACCCAGTCCATCCCCCCACCCCTTCTCCCAATTAGAAAATACAGTAACCTCAGTAAAGTTTATTTAACTAGAGCCTGTGGTTTATTAAGCACGTTTTTCTTCTAAGTATCGAGGTGCCCCACACAGGGAAGCAGGTTCAGAGCCATGAGATGCTGCCTTCTGAGCAGGGGGCAGCAGAGACTGCTGCATTGATTCAGGCTGAGTCTGAAGTTGCTCCAACTGTGAGCATATCTGCCCCAAAGGCAAAACGGACCACTTGCAGGTGAGAGAATGGCTACAGGAGGCCCATAACCCACAAGCTGGCAACAAGGAGAGCATCATCCTCCCAGGCTTACCTCGATCCCATCTGAAGTGTGCCCCTAGCCTCTCTTTCTTTTACTCCCTAACACATTGGAGTTAGAGAGTTTTCTTCCCAGATTTTGGATGACAACTAGAAACACTGTGAAAGTATTTCTGGTTCTACTCATTCTTTTTCCCTCCTCTGTTTAACTCATTCAGTTAAAAATATAGCAATTCCCTATATCTGAAATGGCAATATTGATAATCTGGCAATATAGATCTGGAATGGCAATATAATGATCTATAATGGTCACGTATGTAACCAGGAATCACCAGTGGCTGCCTTCCTCAGATCCGCTTGAGTCCAGTTGGACACACAGGCTCAGGGCCGTGTCTGCTGCCCGCAGTGCCTCGGCTGTGGCAGAGGCCCATGTGGGCGCCGGCTGTCAGCAAGCAGCTCCCTGCACCTTGGCAGAGGAACGGCTCCTCTGGGGCTCCGCCACCACGGATTGAGCTCCTTATCACCATGCACAGTGCCAGCCTTATAGCTCCAATCCAAGCTGACCTTGAAACATACTGCCCCATCTGTAAGCAAAAAAATAATGAAGGCTAACACTACAGAGCTACAGGAAAGAGTGATAAAAATGAATAAGCCACTGCTTTTACAACTGCTACTTTCTCTGGAGTTGCACCAGTACTAGAACAAAGCTGAAGAATAGTCCAAGTTTTAGACAAAAGCCTGAGAAGCAATCCAGGAGCAGCTCCAGTGGAGCAAAATGCTTGGCTCTGAGCGGTGACCCTGCTGCTAAGGTGAGGCCATGCAGCAGCAGGAGGTGGTCACTTCTCTGGACAGGGGCACCACATGGGACACAGCATAAGGAAGAGAGTGAGTGATACTGTGCTGAGGGAGGACCTGAGCCTCAGGCTCAGGAAGGTCTGGAAAGTCCCTGCACTACCATGTCCCAGATAAGGCTGGGAACCTGCTGTCAGCAGCCACCATGAGCAGCCTATGGCTTTGTCCAGGGTCCTTCCTTCCTAGGAGTGATGGGGGCATCCCAGCAGCAGCGGGCTCCAGCTCACGCCTCAGTGCAAGAGCTGTAAACCACCTTCGGTGTCCAGCCACGAGCATCAGTGAGGATCCTGTCAGTCTTCATGCTTACACACCTGTGCTTGAATCAGTTGCAAAGAAAATGTTTTGTGATAGATGTCACAGTGATTTCACTTACAACTTCAGGATACTGTCTAATTCTTATTTGAAAAGTTAATTAATGGGCTTTAAAAAAAGAGAAGAGAGATCTTAAAACATCAAAGAATAGGAGGTCTTCTTTTCTTTCAGCAAAACTTAACAACAGTATCAAAACATTTCAGCATTTTAACCTAAAGAAAGAAATTTCACTTTTCCCTCTTCTCTATTTTAGTAAAAATAGTTATTTCACAGGAAATTGTATAAGTTTAAGAAGGAAAAAAAGCAGTAAGGTGTAAACATGCTGACGCTCACGCTGAACCTGGTAAAGACGTTGGGACTAGGTGTTCCCAGCCTAACCTCCTATCTGCTGTGTCCTCCAATTTCCCCAAATTGCAGTGTTCTTCCCACTGATATCTCTGCCTCCCCTGCTTTTTGCACCTGCTCATTTCCACCCCACTTTCCCTTGTCTTGGCTGGCACCGTCCCCACCACA
Organism: Meleagris gallopavo; assembly: GCF_905368555.1. Classification (NCBI taxonomy): domain Eukaryota; kingdom Metazoa; phylum Chordata; class Aves; order Galliformes; family Phasianidae; genus Meleagris; species Meleagris gallopavo. The sequence goes on from NC_139410.1 coordinate 10,120,471, forward strand.
CAGCTCCTGGCACTGGCCAGGGAGATGCACTGACCTGCAAGAACTGACAGCTCCTCCTGCCTGCAAAGGTAACCCAGCACATCTGGGCCTTTCCCCTGCTGATAAGAAGAGCATACCGGGAGAGGTTTTCCCTCCAGCTGCTCCTCATGCTGCTCACCTCAGCCAGCAAAGCCTGGGAACAGGGTCCACCTACAGGCCCCTGTGCTTGCCCCAGGAAGAGAGAGTGCTTTGTCCCCAAGGGCAGGGGTGCATGAGCTCACCGAGGAAACCGAGGATGGGGGTCAATGAGCAGGTGGCCAGGAGGCGGGATACAGCACTTTCTTTATAGAACAGCTACTGGGAAATACCATGAGCTATCACGAGGCAGGACTAACACTAAACATTTCAGTAGAAAGCTGCTATATTTCAGGAACATTGCTGAGAAGAACAGGGTTTTTTCCCCCATTTAATCCAGGCATCCCTGAGCACAGGAGAAACTCATCACCCAGCAATGCTGTCAGCTGAAGTGGTGAGCAAAGATCTCAGACCTCACCAGCAGTTCACCTTCTTTCACCTCCCTGTAAAAGGATTTTTGCATAACGTTACAAGAAAACAGTCCCTGAAATGCTCTTAGCTCTAAGTGCTTCACTTGTCTGTGATAGTTTGCAATCATCACTAAGGGTCACCAACAGAAATTTTTTCTGCACAACTAAATTTACAAGCAGAACTCTTACCTGCAAGTCATCTGGAACTTGAGTGTTATACAGACATTTGTCAAACAATTTACAAAAACAATCTTTGACTTGTGGGATGCCATCTGATGGCAACAACCATCTCTTAAGGCAAATTATGTGTGTATATACATACATATGCATGTAAGTGTATGCACAGATGTTTGCATGCACACCACACTATCATGAAGAACATCAACCTGAGCTACACACTGGAGTAGAGGTCTTGTGTAATGAAATATCTGAGGAATTTCCAAAAGTTATAGCTGGCAGTGTCCTAACTCAGTAACAACAGAATCCAGAATAGGGGAATTCTATGCTAAACCTCATTTTGACAGATAAGAGAGACTGATCACGGAACGAAAGTGGTATCTAAGTTGTAGCCTATACACGAGTGATCATAACTTGATTACATTTATATGCAAACAGAACAAAACCCAAACTACTAAGTTATACATGAGGTGGTTTAAAAAGAAAGTTTCAGAAAGCTGAAAACCATTCTGGATCAAATCGGGGAAAAGAATTTAAATAGAAAAACATGAATGATAACTGGGAGCTACTTAAGAATGTGCTACTAGATGCCCAAAAGCCACAATTGAGAAAATAGTCCGTACTGGTTAGGAACACAACCTGACTAAGGGGAAGTCAGAGCAAGCAGAGTAAATGAAACACATACTTGTACACCAAAATAGAAATGTAAGGAAAAAGAAGCTGATACTAATGAACATAAATTAAAACAGGGATGGTGAAAACTGAGAAATATCCAAGATGAATGATGATGAGCAAGAGAACAGTAAAGAGTTTTAAGCATATTGCAAACAAACTCATTATAATACCACTGTCTGAAAATAGTAGGTGGACTTGTCAATTTTAACATGGAAAAGACTTAATCAGTGAGTGTATATTTAAATTTTGAGCTGGAAAATAAAAATCAAGCAATTGCTAAGGTTAAATTTTTAAATGAACTTGATCTCAAAAATTCTCAGCTAGAAATTTTAAGAGATCAAATCATGGTTCTCTAAATAATCAGACCTGCTTTTTAATAACAGAGCTAGATAAATGAAACACAGCTAATGCTAAGCAGAGCTTTGGGTAGATAAATGAAATGGCCCAAGCAAATATTGACTTAAAAAACAAAGATCGCTCCAGGTAGAATAATGGAGGAACAGATACAAGAATTAATCCGTTAAAAATTAAAGGAAGGTAATAGAATTCTGCAGGATAGTTTTATGAAAAACAGAGCTCCACAAGCTAATTTGACATCTTTTCTCTAAATAAAATTAGAGCTTCCAATAAGTGTAATAGTACTGAGGTAATATATATTCTTACAAAGATACTGGCCTTGATAACTTCATGACATTTTGATGAAGATGCTAGGACAACACCAAAAAGAGTCAGCTTAAAGCATATCCATGCTTTAAGAAGGGCAAGCTGATAGATGACAGATCACCACAGATGACAGATTCACCAAAAACATGGAAAGGGAGATCTCAGTGAGCAGAAGCATCCCTAGCAGCATCCCAGTTTTCAGCTCTACACTTTACTACTCCTTAGTGACATGGAGAGAAAACTAAAGTCATTACTGATAAAGGAAGTTGATGGCAAGACTGAAAGAGTGGTGGTAAATAATGAAGAGAAAGACTAACCAGGATTATTTTCTCATCAACCAATGAACAACAGAAGCTTCACCTTCTGGGCATGAGGAGAAGGATATTGTGGCAGTCCCAGGAAGAGTAGGTACCCTGAGGTACCTTTGATTTTGCAGTAGTTGTAACTACTGTGGATGCCTGTGTTCTATCTGATGTCTCCAGACTGAAGGTGCTGAAGAGCTGGAGCAGCTTCACAGGACCATCAGGAAAATAACCAAAAAGATTTGGAAATTGTGAGATAGAAGCAAAGTCTTAATCTCTGCAATTAGTTAACACTAGGCAGTGTGGGAATAAGAAAAAAAGGGGGACATTGCTGTGTTCCTTGATTATTCCTCAAAGATCAGCTTAAATTCAAACTGAAATGAATTCAGAGTACATCTGAGTAGATCACAGATAATGCATCTTCATACTGAAATACAGTAGCAAGAGTGCTGAGATTTGACAGTGCACATGAGCAGCATAAAGTACCACACATATATAGACGTTGAGAAGTTCAGACCATCTTCCTTCCAAGCAGCAGTTTTAGGGCTGTTTCCTGCTGCATGCATCCTCTCACACAAGCACGTCCTTCCCAAAGGCAATCTTACCCATGCCAGCGTAAGGACGACTGACAGCAGCATGCCTGATGTAGAAATGGTCACCAATTTGCATTGCATTCAAACTAGAACAGGCAATAAAGTGTCTCTCTAAGTTTCAGAAAGTGTAAACAGTTCATGGAAGATGGATTATTGGATTATTGTGGAGAAAGTGAATGTGCAATTTTTATTTTCCCAAAGATATCACCATTAGAAAGGAAAACCACTGAATAATGGAGGGTGATGGAGGCTCAGGCTGGTTTCTGAATACATGTAGCCATGGACTGTGAAGTCACTGACCAAGGGGTTGTAACATCAGCAAGAGATGACTGTGGCCTTGGTGACCCTAGCTATAAATTCCAGTGCTGGCCGAGACCAGTGTCTACTCGTGCCTGGACTCCAGTTGAGTGTGTCTGCGAGACTTGGATCACGGAACGAGGCTTTGGTTGCATTGTGCTGTGGGACCGCTGGTAGCAGTTCTTGGTGCCCATCCCCCAGCTTCACTAGCATTTCCCCAGCTCTGCCTGGCTCAGGCAGCTAGGGCCCACAGGGTGCACTCACAGCAATAGAGGTGAGAGGATACAGCTCCAGGACGGCCAGTGGGGTGCAGGGTTTGGGGAGGTTTGCCATTGAGGGACTGGGGCATCACTGCTGCCTGCCTTGGAAACAGAGAGTGACCACAGCCTCTCTCTCTCTTGCAGTTCGTGACACCCTCTGCCTGCTGCAGCGTCAGTGAGAAGAGCAGCTTCCTGTCCTTGGCTCTCCCCCGCCCACCACACAGCCAGAGGCCATGGAGGTGCCATTAGACTGGACCTGCCCCATCTGCGGCCACGCTCAGGACGATGCAGCCTACGTGACACCTTGTCGCTACCAGCTATGCTACGGCTGTGCGCTCTGGTGGGCAAAGAAGCAGCGAAGATGTGCCACCTGCGGGCATAAGATCAGAACCATCCGATACTCGATGCCCCACAGCCCACAGCACACTCAGGTTACGGCCCGCAGGGCGAGCAGGAGCCTGCAGAGCTGGTGCTACTGCCTTCTGAGCACAGCTTTCCTCCTGGGATCTGGGCTGCCTTTTTCCAACAACAACCAGGAGATCTCAGCCCCCTGTTTCAATGGCTCCATCAAGAGATCAGGGTGATCTCCGTTGACAGGTGGTGGGAGATGCACGCAAGAACGAGCATCATTACGATCTTCCTGTGCAAGTACGGGCTTGACGAGGCCGTCCTGCTGCGGGAGCTGCAGCCAAGTCTCAGAGGCCTCACGGTGCGCTTCGTGAGGACGCTCGTTATCGTCGCCGCAGCCCCGTACGGCCCAGAGATCCGCCGGCAGCGGGGCCACGGGGACACCGGTGCCGCAGGAGGGCGGGAGAACGGCCCTGCGGCCACCCCGAGCCCCACCGCTTCCCAGCGGGGGCCGCCCGCCTCCTGCCTGGGCCGCTCCACCGGCTCCGCAGGCCCCGGCGCCGAGGAGCTCCCCGCTGTCCGTTGCGGGGGTCCCGGGAACCTCGCCGCCGCCGCCGCCGCGCTCTCGGAGGAGGAGCCGCGGCAGGCGGTTGCTGCGGGCCCCTGCACCCAGGGCAGGGACCGTTCCCGTGGGGGGCCCCGGGCTGCCCCAATGGGGAAGGCCGGCAGCAGCCCGCGGAACTCACCCCTGCCCCGCAAGAGGCGGCCCCGGCGCTAGGCTGGCACCGCACCTCCGGGCAGGGAACGGTTCAGGCAGACTGGAAGGAGAACATCGACCTCTCGGTCTGCTTCTGAGAGAAGATAAAAATAAAAATTAAAAAAAAAAAAAAAGTATTTTTTATTGACAAGGCAGTTGGGGTTGCTTTTTCTGCCTATTCTGGTTTCTCCTTTTTCTGGTCCTGGGGAAGGACATAAAGTCACACTTTTATTTCCACAATCAGAAGCCAGCCAGTCACGACAATGCTAGTAAAACAAGCATGAGCCTCAACAAACAAAAGATGGACTCTGTCAGGTATACTTCTTATTCTTATTCTGCATTACTGTGGACTACACAGTATTCTGCTCATTATTTGGGATTCCAACCCTGTGTACATGTAGTACTGAATGAGCCACACTCAGCTCACGAGCTCTCCAGTGAGCCCAAAGAAGGTGTACCAGACTGTTCCAGAGTACTTCAGAGATGCCAATACTAAGAAAGCATTCCTGTTAGTTTTGCAGCTAATTTGAGACTTACTTAAAATATTAACTAGTGTCTTTATATTCAAGTTTGACTTGGCTTTACTCAGCACCATAAACACAGATGCTAATCTCAGGAGCACCTCTGCCTCTGTAGCATCAACACTACTTGTAATGCTGCTGAAACCCATTCCCCCTCCTAAGTCAGCTAGGTGAGCTATTGGAGGGAACGTGCTCAGAGAGGGCAGCAGATAACCCCAGTGGCCTGGGCAACATCTCTTTTCAGTAAGTGGTCTATAATGTCCAAGGTCATTGAAGATACAGCTGGGGAGAAGTTTTAAGCTAACATGTTTGCACTGCTGTTGTATTTGCAAATACTTAACACTTTGCTTTCTAAGCAGAAACAAGGTACTTGAAAGAAAGGAGCAGAAAACAAAGATCCTTTCTTTTGCACATGCGAGACACGCATAAATGCGTCCTGCACATTTTTTTTTTCTTTTAAATGCATGTATTATACATTTTCCATTTACACTTTATTTGGAGTAGACAAACTGCTGGCCTGGTTTCATTTCATGCAAGTCCAGACGCAAAGAGGAGCAGAGCTCAGTCCAGGCAGCTCTCACTGTAAAAAGGAGAAGGAGGAAAGACTATTCAAAAATTTCTGTTATTCACCCATATCCTGGTTATTCACTGATATCCCTGGTGACCAAAGGCAGATTTTTTTTTTTTTCCTCTTATACAATAAAATTGGATTGCTACATTTTAAGATGTGAAAGTCATTCTGAATTTGAAGGCAGGTATGAGTCTACAACACTGCAACAGCAGTGTTAATACCTAAGTAGGTCATTTTTCTGTGTGGTCCTTGAGCATTTAATCACAGAACTCATCTATTGATATTAATGGGAGGTACTCCTCCCCAGTCCCTGCATAGCACAATGAAAATTCAGCTTGGCATGGTAATTAATGTTGCTTCTGAAATGGCTTTGAATCAGGAGATTCTCCCTCTTGCGATGCTCAGAAAACATTTGTGGGACAAAGCAGCAGAAATACAGACTTGAGAAGAGTGGAGCAACTCCACCCCAGTAATATTTCTTTTGCTAACAAAATACATTTATGTTGACTCTCTGTGGACATACATCTACACAGATGTGGGCAGGCAGACACCCACTGATGCTGTCTATGCACTAGGCTGGCCAGATACAAGCCAGCTGTGGTCTGGAAGCCAAACAGCCTTTCTAGGACAGCTTCACAGGATACAGGAGGAAATCAGGTGCACAGAACAGGACTGCCTTGTACCAGGTTCAGAGTCTGCATGAGGTCAAACCTACACATGCTTCTCCACACATACATCTGCTGTGGTTGCTCAGTAGTATTTACATGATCTGGACTTTTCCAAAAATCACAATCCCCTCTTCTCCCTCCACTTTTTTTTCCTTGCTCAATGACATTATTTGCACATACAAATGATAAAGATCATGCTGCAGGCTATATTCTACACTCCAATCATGGTTAGCTTTCAAAAACTACATGTAAAAGGTAAATCACTTGGAAATCAGTATTTCAACTTCATGCAGTCATTAATTTCATTTTCACTGGTAATCAGTCCTTTCATTTTTATCAGTATTTCATTTTATAATATATCATTATAAAGCTACACTAAAGCAGTAAAGAGCAGTTTGACCCATCTTAATAAAACACTGAATGAAGCAGTACCAATCCTTAGCTCTGATTACTTAATTTCCAAAATTTATTTTAAATACATTATCTGGGATAAAACTTTGGCAAAATTCCAGTTAAACTTTTTTTTTCCCTGGGTATAAAATAAAGTCTTGACACTTATTTTTCAATTGTTTTCTATAAGGATAAACAAAGTAGAGAACATCTAGTGCAATTATGAAACTCATGACTGAAAGTCCTTAGGAACAAGAACTGATCCAGAAAAGGTCTTGATCCAAGAAACAGTTTCAATCACCTTGCAAAATCCCAGAGACTGAAACTCGTTTTATTGACCTGTAACACTGCCACCAACACGTCAAAATATTTTCAAACTGGATCAAGCTGGAGGCTGCTATTTTACAAACGATACCATATATATATTTTTTTCCTCCAAAAGAATATAGCAAACTGTATAATATCTCTGAAACAAGGAAATATTCTGACCTTTTTTCTTTCAGAATTCCTATCTTAGTGACCCAGCAATAAATGTATTTTTGAAATGTCAAATTTGTTTCCATGGTAACAAGAAATGTCATTCCTGGAGATGATGTTCAATACAAATGTGAAGAGTTGAAGGCTATTTAACATGTTTTCAGTTGCACCTATTCAACAATGGCTGTTGTACTTTAAAACTCAATAAAGAAATTAAAATATATTTATCAAAAGTTGATCTCTAGCGAAGTGACTCTTAGACCTCACATTATTGCCTGCAACAACATTCACTAATGAGAAGCCCCCGTAAGTACTTATATGCTGGTGGAGTAGAGAAACATTTTCTATTGTATTGACTGTCATCGCCAAGTTCTCTTTCCCAAGGAAAAGGAGAGGTTCCATCTCCCATTTCTTCCCAAATCTCATCTGCATGAACAGACAATGAAGGTGGAGGGAGGGAAAAGACCAAAAAAAAAAAAAAAGATAAAAAAGATGTCCAAGGCAGGTGAAGAGACAAAACTGCTTTCATGCATCCATAAGAAGAGAAGGCACATACTCATACTGTGATCTACTCATCTAGCCTTCAAAGAGAGTATACATAGATACACGCACAAATATGAACCCAACTAACGACTAATCAGAAGTCATCCAGCAGGCTTTGTGTTCTACCCACCTGCAGCACAAAATTCCCCCACCAGTCCACCCTGATCTCAGAAAGGAGCGTCAAATTGTTGAAGATTGCAGTGGAGCTGCCAAGCTCACAGGCTGGACAATTTCATGCTGTGCCACCACACACAGGTTGATGCAAGATACCAGGGCAAGCCCCAGAGACAGTAGCCTGGGGCCTAAGAGCAGGTTGGCCTGGACTGTAAGAAGCCATGCTGCGAGCAGCTGTGAGCACTTGACAGTGCCATCTGCATTGTCATCTCAGAGAGCTGCTGCTGCCTCAGCTCGAAGTGAGCCAGAAAATATAAAGAAGGAATAACTGGACAACAGCAGGACTACTCGCACCACATCCTCTGCTCACTAGCCAGAGCCCACATCAGAACCCAAGAGCAAGTCTGCAGGGGAAGGTGGGATCTGGCTGCGAGCAGCACAGGGCTTGCTACTTGCCTTCTGCCAGCTACTGAGAGGAAGAGCCCCCAGGAAGAAGAAACATCAACCCTGCCTGCTCCGAAAATGGCTCTGCATCACAGCTCTCAGGGACTGCTCTAAAGGGTAAAAACAAGATAAATTGTTCCCCACAGACCATAAATAATACATGAACAATTAAGTCTCTCTTTGTGGATGCTTCATCAAATATTAATCCATTTTTATTTTCATAAATTTTACAATTTACAAGTTGTTGTTGTCTTAATTTTGTGTTAACAAGACATCCGAAGCTGATGAAATTTAGTTTTAGGTAAAAATACGATCAACACTGGAATAAAAATTGAGTAAAAAAAAGGAATAGGATTTCCCATGTTTGCAGTCTCAAATATCATGGGTTATTGCCTAAACAGGAAGGAAAGAGACAGTTCTCTCTGTGAAAAAATGATTTTCAAGTAGTTTTATTTCATGAGTTATTAAAGACTAAGTAATAGGATTAGGAGTCCTTTATTACTCTGCTATCTGAGCATATCCACTGTGTAAAGAATCACAGAAAAGCCCCAGAACCAGTAAATAAGCAGAGTTTATTCTAAAGAACAAGACATTTGGAGGGTACGGATCACTTATATCTTTCAAGACCTTACCTCACTGAGATAGAACCTCTGAAGGGAAAACTCAAGAATAATTAGATTTATTACATTTTAAGGCTGTGCATAGAGAAGCATAAATACATCACCATCTATGTATTTGAAAGTATTACAGCAGTAGTGGAAACCAAAAGCTACTAGGGCTGCTGAGCAAAACAGTCAGTGTTTCACTTTGCCCCTCATTGCCTCCCCAAAAAGAATGAATGTTTATTCAGGTAATTCTGCAAAGATGTGAAGGAACTGAGCAGGGATAAGAAGTGAAGCAAGTGAAAGCAGTGAAAGCAAAAGGAATATCCTAGAAATGTCATAATGATTAAGGAACTGGGGAAACTTAAGGGAAGATAACCAACACTATTTCTTCAGGCCTCAAGAAATCCAATCTGTTTGATACAATGTAACCACCTACTGCAGAATTAGGTTCATAGACCAGGCTCAAATAAACCTGAACTGAGAGAACGGCAGCACAGAACAGTATAGGAAAGATGAGCCTGCAGGAGGAAGAGGACAGGGAAAGAGGGAAGTTGTGAAACAGCTGCCCAAAAAAAGTTACTGATGGCCTCTGTGAGAGGACTTTTACTTTAAACTCTGATCTAACCCTGACTAATTAAAGAACCTCACTTTCCAAAATCTCATTATTTTAGTTTTCTTCCACACTTTCAAAAGGTTGAAGTTTCACAGATTCCGGGCCAGATTTGCTAGTGAGGAAACAGAAGAAAATCCTGTGCATTAGAATAACAGATGCCAGGCATCCCAACAGAACATATTAGGGGTCACTTTGACTGTCCTAGCATGAGTTAAAATGAATGTCCCAAGAAATTTTTCTCAGATAACTTAGTTACATAGCTCCACATTTTGCCTCTTGGTTCAATTTAGGTAGTTCTGCATTATAGTGTTGATGCAGCAGTGACAACAGCAAGAAATCTCCAAAGGCATTAACACAATCCTCACCCTAGCAGAAACACCACTTCAGCACCATGCATCTTGATGACTGATTTCCTCTGAGCTTCACTGACCAGTGTCATTACAACAACAAAAATAGACTGTGGAAGTAAGATGAAGCCAGGGAAAATAGTTCATTAAAAAGTAAAAGCATGTGCTGTCAGACACACACTTGCACGCCCTCAAAGCAGCCAGCTGTTTTGTAACAGCCTAATTTTTCTAAATGCAAGAAAAGGGACACAGTAAATTTTACAGAGATAAAAAGCTTGGATGCGACTGTCGCAGAGGCCGCGTCCAGAGATGCCTACAGTAAGGCACCCCATGGAGGATGAGAGCTGAGACCCACAAGGTGGGCAGCTGTCTGCTGGGGGAGTGCTCGTGCCCTACATGAAACCAGCCTCCCTGTCTGCTCATCAAACCCAGGCAGCCTAGCTCCTCAGTGCAAGCTGGAAGAGAAAGGAAACTCCTCGCTGCACTGATATCTGAGCTGGAGACTTCCTTAGAGGCCTAGGTTAAGTGATACAAACATCAAGTCAAAACCTTTCCCACCTGCTGAGGGTAGAAGCCAAGTGAGAGCCCAGCTTGCACCTTGCCAAGAGCAAGGCAGCTGCCTTGGCTGCTGCTCTGAGATACTCGTGGCCAGCTCTGCTCTGGCCACACCACCACCTCACCACACTGCAGGAACAGTGGGTTTCCCCATTCTCTGTTTTCCTCTGCACAGTTTTCACTTACTTTACAACTTAATTTGAAAGAGTTGTTACTGATGTTCTGGCTTAATTTGTCCTTCTCTTGGTCCCTTGCTCAGGCCAGGACCTCAGATCAAAATCAGACTTGAGCCATCGTGAGTAATATCCTAGTGAACTTTGTAAATAAATAAAAACAAGATCATTCAATAAATGCCACTTAATTTGGTTAAACTCCTTACACATGTTGAAAGGCCATTTAATCCTCCAAGTGACTCCAAACTGCAGAACCAAGTATAATGAACACATTGCTTTAAAACTGGACGAAAAAAAAAAAAATCCATTAAAAAAAAATCATTCTAAAAGCAGAAAACCTCAAGCAAATAAGAAAGCTTAAGCCAACCATAATATGTGGAAACCTAATATCCCCAAATTGAAAATAACTCAAAAATCCAATAATATAAAAATGCTTTCTGAAGGTTTTCCTTTTGAGCTGTGGTGGGTTCCAAAATGTTCTGCAATGCAGAACCAATGAAATAACACACAGACATGCCCTTGCTTTTTGAATCTTTGCTCCAAATGACAGCTTTTATTGTAAACTTTTGTTTAGAAACACCAGATTACACGATAAGGCTCTTCCAAAAGAGGTTACGTAAAAGACACTGAGCAATTGCTCTCCAGCAATATTAGAAATAGCACAGAAAGGAATTACCTCGATACACTGCAAACATCACTTTGATTGTGACTAGATGGAATAAAGAAATGTAAAAGTAGCTTTGCACTGGAACATGCCTCATATGGGAAGCCATGGAACCTCTTTCTTTGGAGATGGTTTTAACAGCAAACTGCATGTACCAATTACTGCTACCTTTGGCTTCTGAGGCTTTGGGACAGGCAGAACCATTCACTCAGAGCATGGTCCTGTCCCTGTGACCCTGCAATGGCCTGTCCATAGGCTTGGTGCTCAAGTGTACACACTGGTGTGCTCCCAACTTGGGAGTCTTGTGGCCTGGGTCACCTAGCACAGATATCAAGGGGTAACTTTCTAGGGCTTGGGTCATGAAAATCAACATGCAGTGCAAGAGAACTGTGTCACCACCTACACACTAGAAGAGACGGGTCCCATGGAACAACGTCAGCAGTCACGTAACTGAAACTATAAATACACACACATGTTCAGACACACAAAGAGCTCAATTCAATTATTAATTCTGTCATTTCTCAGCTTTGAAGGCCTTGATTTTTTGACCTGAACACTTCCTTACCAGATTTACGGGGTGTAAACGTCATTTACAGTCACTCGTAATTTTACAATACATTCTGGATCCAACACCTACTAGCTGACTCACTGCCAAAAGACAATATTTTTGTATTAAATGTGATTAAAAAACGTTCAGCTCCATAAATACATACACACAGAGGGCTTTTTTTTTTTTTTTTTCCCCTCCTTTTCTTTAAAGCAGCTCAGTGTGGAAAGATGGAACTTGGCAAGGAAAGAGTCTTCAAATAAGAACAGCCTCTGCACATTTGTGGTGAAAACCGGGTTTGATTTGATCCAGTTCTAAGTGTTTTAATATCACACATTGGGCATGCAGTGTTCACACTGTGCCATTCTGAAGTCATTTTCCAAGTCCTACCACGCAGGAGCTGCTGCACAGCACATGCTTTTGCTGCACAGGAACACACATCTCCCCAGGAGCAGCACTGAAGGCAGAAGGCTTCTCAAGCGCGCGCTGCAAACCGCGCAGTTGAAAACCTCGCACTCCCAGCAAAGGAAGAGGTTTTGGCACCCATCTGTCCCAGAATGCAAGGACCACATTCTAAGTGGGAGGGGAAATGATCAAAGATGTGAGAGAAACTGAGAGCTGTCTGTTTATTATTTTTTACGTTTGGAGACTAGTTCAGATACGCCTTTCTCTCAAAGCTTCTCTCACCAAGGACACCAGTCACCCACACACAGCCCAGGAAGACTATATATCTGTACTGTCTAAATGGAATTGCGCCCAGAACGACAGCCTCAGGAGCACTGCTGTCCCATTAGGAACGGCTTGAGTGAGCCTTGCCTATGCAGGTGGCATGGGGAGCACCAAGAACATCAGAATAAGTGTGGAGGATCTGAGGGCTTAGCAAGGGCTGATGTTCCTGAACACTGCATCCAAGCTTGGGGCCCTTCCAACAATTAGAGCTACACAAGAAAAACCCTCTGAACTAACCAGTCACTGCAGAACAGCTGCAGCAATCTCTCGCTGAACTGCTCCACAGCTCCCACTGTGCTGCCAAGCAGGGAGCCTCTTGAGGCCGGGTTTACCACATCCTGCTCTCTGCAGTGTGCTTGCAGCTCTAGTTGTGCTGCAGGTCCTGTGGACATAGCAAGGCTTGAGGGGCAGGAGACATTTCTGACTCTCTGGTGGCTGTATGCCTTGTATGCTTTCAGAGGAGTGGCCCCTCTCTCTCTCTCTTTCTCTGCAAAAGACACACTTCCCAACACATTAAGCTTTTCCATGTTATATTTTTCCCTGTAGTTAATGAGTTTCTATTGTCTTCTCATCAATGATTTATTCATTAAAACAAGGCTTGTGTGAAATGCAGGAAATCCAACTTGCCTACAGTGCGGTGGTATGAGCAGGGCAGCAACCATGCTCATTTCCAGCAGTAGTGAAGGGTCCCAGCAAGGGAACAGACCAATAGGCCCACAGCCGCTGCTGGCACCACCATGTGTAGAGGCAAACCCACCAGCTAGGCTGCACAGAGTAAAAAGGCCATCATTAACAAAAAGTCCAGCTCCTCCTTCATAAAATGGGAACAGAACATAGCAACCAAACAATCATTTATGCCACTTGCTGCATGAGCTCTGTTAAGCACTGACTGATAACTCTAGACAAAGTCAGCTATGCCTTCAGTCCTGCTCCTACAACAGCCTGAGGTGAAGGCAGTGCAGCTGTCCCTCCTGGATGCAGACTAGGGGCTGCAGCAGGCCTAGTCCTACAGGTGGGGGCCCACAGCTTTCAGAGGTTGAGTTTCTACAGAAACAAGATGGAAAATAGGAGAAAAGCAGCATTATTAATCCCCTTTGCAAAAGTAAGCCACAGAAATTTGCAGTCCGCTCAAAGTTGGTCTGCTACACAGCTGGGAACTGATCTCTTATCTCAAGTGCCAGGTTAGTGCCTGAACCACAAAAGCGTTCTTTCCTCCACTCCTTAGACATGCAAATGGAGCATAATTGTATAGGCATGCTTACCATAAACAATGAGCAGAACTTGGCATCACGCAAATGGGATTTTTATTAGCCAAATATTTCTTTGGTAACCAGGTCAAACAATCACGTTCTCTTTTGTTTCCTGTTATGAAATGAAACTGAAAAAATATGCTGCTTAAAAAAAGTAAAATAAGAAGAAGCCCAAGCAGTCCTTTTTTCATAAGGAAAACAATATCCTTAATGCAGAATAAACCACATTTTGTGAAAAGAGGTCATCTTGGGGGGAGGGAGACAAACAATTGAAAAGAAAAAAAAAAAGTGGCACAAGAGGGAATTATGAATCTTTTTTTTCTTATGGAAAGTATTTACATGTTTATTTTAAGCCTAACATAAATGTAAATATTTTAAACAAACAAAAACACACCAGGGGTAACAATAGAGTATTGTTTGTGTGTGTGTGTTTTTGTTGTTTTTGTTTAAGTTGAATAAAACTACCAGGACAGTGCATGTATATTTTTAAACATGCTGCTTCAAAAAGCAGGATGCAAGGGATGTTGCATCTTTAATTTTTCTGTTAATTATGGATTGAGCATTGTTGTGAGTCTTGTCCTCAAAACCCAGCACAGAAAATAAGAGCAGATGCTCATACCCAGGTTTGGCTCATGTGGGAATTGAACAGAACATATTGGTTTATAATTAATGTAATTTGTTGGATTATCTTTTGTGAAGGAGCTAAGGTAAACAACCTTGCAGCATTGTAGTGAAATTCTTCTGCGCTCAGAGCCTCTGTACTTGATGGAGGATGAAAAAAAATCTACCCTTCCTCCTGGATTGCAGGGAGATTTGGAAATGTCTGTCAAATTCAAACATATTTTAATTAACTCAAAGGAAAGAATTAGGCTACAGACCCTAAAGCAAATTACAAATAGTGTTTAAAATCTGAGCTAATGATTCCCCAATTGACTACTCTGATTAACAGAATTCTCTTCCCTAGTTTGCTGTAATTTTGTTATGGGGCAAAGATGGAGGAGGAACATGCTTTCCTGCCCTGAAAACAGACAAATTTACTGATCCAAAAGACTGCTCATATGGCTGGCACTCCTAGCTAGCCACACGGGGCACCAGCAACTGTGGCACCAAGTGGCAACTTAAAGGAAAAAAAATTAAGCATGATTTCAAAAACATTAAAAAACAACAACAACAAAAAACCCACCGCTCTCCAAGATTATTCAGAGCCTGAGTCGGCATTAATAAACAATGCTCTAGTCTTCAGAAAAAAAAACAAAAAACATCCAAATTACTTGCAACAGAAGGAGTGTAATATTTGCAGACAGATCGGCCAAAAGCTGGTTTGGGAGACCCTGACAGAAGCACTCATCCTACCCCAAATTTGCACAGTAACCCTTAGCTCTATTTCTCCATGTTTCACAAAACAAAAAAAAAATCTGAAGGAACTTAAGGAGTCACTTGAAGCTTGCTGTCTTTTCAGGCTCCCACAGTACAATACGGTTAATTTTTTTTTAACCTGTTGTAATTTCTCCTGCCTTCAAAGCCCTCCCAAGGCTGGCATGCTGTACCCAGGATGTCAACACTGTGTCTGGCTTTGGTTGTGCTGCCAGGTGTGCAGGAGGTGCCAGAAAGCTGACCAACATGCTACAGATCCTTTCCCTTAAAGGGCTTCAACAGTAAGCATTTGCTTCATTTAGGCCTCATAGTTTATACGGGTAACAAGATTCCTTGTTCTGTCTTCTTCCAGAATGCACAATCCCTAGGAAAACCAGGAAATCAAAGAGCTTGGCTTTGGCCAGTGCTGTCCTCCAGCTAACGGAATGGTGACAGCCACCAGCGTGCAGAAGATCAGCAGGAGGCAAGTCACTACAGCGCTGCCCTGGGACCCCAGAATGCAGCAAGTCGTGGCAAGTGCCACAAGCACCCCAGGGGCTGGAAAGCATGGCATCACCCCAGGGCACCTGCTGGCATCCTACAGTCAGGATAAACTGTAAGCCATTACTTATATCACAGCTGGGAGATGGGCAGGGGACAGAGGTTTAAACAAAAGCAGCACCACCAGCAGTTTGGTCTGCTTTTCAAAGACAAAGAATGAAAGCAATAATTGAGTGGATGTTGTTTCCTCACTCAGGACCACTATGAGTAAGTGCTGCTAATGTTCATTAACATGGTCATTCTCTTCCCATGGAATGAAAAAGTCTTTGAAATTAGACATTCATTTCTGCACCAGTTTATTTTGTTTTCAGGTTCCATTAAGAGCGTTTTCCCCAGCTGAGTTGGCTATGGGCTGTCCCTTCTCTAGCTCTGCCTTCCTGAGAAAAGGCACCCCAGAAAGCAACACATTAAATAGTTTGTCTGCCAAAGGTTTTGACTCTTAAAATAAGAAGTCAGCTGCTCTCCAAGCTGCACATGCAGAATATTTATGGAGAACAATTTTTCCTGGGTATGCAGCACTTCAGCAGCATTCTGAGAGAGTGTGGGACACTCGCACAAGTTTTAAGTTTTAGATGAAGTAGATTTCCAACTCAGAAATGTACATTGCTAATGAGCCACAGGCACAGCTGATACAGTAATAGTTCCATTACATATTCACAAGAACAATGCTCATTCATGTGTAACGAATCTTATCAGATTGGTAACTTTATCTCAAATATCATGTTCAAATTTTCATATCCTTATAAATTAAGAAATACTAGAATGAAGTGACCAGATGTTCAAGTCTCTTCTATAGCACGTTCATTACCAGGCACACATTTAAGATGCATGCAAGTCTGCCAGGACTTTGCATAGGCTCAGCAATCAGCCCTCTCAGCCTCATCTGGTATTGCTAGCACAAAGTCCTCAGCAATTCAGCCCAGAATAAACTTCTGCCTCCACCAGTGCCACGTCTGAGCATCCTAGCACACTGCTGTGTTTCCAAGGGCTTGATAAAGACAGAATACTGTTTCTGTTTTCAAGTCAGGACTGGACAGAGAGAGAAAAGAGGGAGATTCCAAAGGAGAGGGTGGAAAAAGATCTTGCCCTATGAGAAGGAGCTGCTGCTTAACTCACAATCACTATGTAACACCACATTCATCAAAGGACCAAAAGATCCTACAACTTCATTTTTCATTTAAAGCAAGTTTTTGTTTCACATTAGTTGGCCACTAGTGCTAGCTGTTGGGCCTTGAATCTCTCTGCCTTTGTAGCACTAACAATCACATCTCTGCCTTTCAGCACTGTTGAGAATACAAACCCATAGCTTGATAAGCTTAAGTACTCAGATACTAATAGCAGTGAAATGCCTGCACACAGAGGCGGGCTTTCCCTTTGATAGCTTACTATGGTTTCTGAAAGAGACAGAATGCAACTGCAGTGATTATAATTAATCAGAAATGTAAGAGCAAACACACTGGTCCTTGTAAGTGACAAATACTGAGGACTGCTCTACAGAGTATCTTAAATCACTTATTGCTCTTCTGTTTTAATGTCAACAATACATCATTTTCTTTTCAAATTTTGTGAAGAAAAGGTATAAACCAAACAGGCTGTTCTCTGGCTGAGCCTTCAATTCTTTGACATCTAATATAACAACAGAAAAATAATTTCATATTATACTAGCAAAAGCTTATATTAAAATTGCATTCTTGCTGCTTTTACTTTATTGTAGATGGATTTTTTTGTTATACATAAGTACTCAACTTTTTAAAAACCAGCTAGCATTCCCCCTCTCAATTCAGTGGAACAGACAGGATTAGCACCTTCCTGCTTGTTCACATATCCAGGAAAATCAGTTCTCTTTCTCGGTTCCATTTGGTGCTGTAAGCAGGCATGGCACAACCCCAGCACAGTCCAAGCATGACCCTGATCTTCTTCCCACCGTTCACCTGGGAGCACTTCCTACCACCCAGAAACCTTATGGCTGGAGGCCTGCAGACATCTGACAACGCTCCCACAATAAAACCCTGGCCCTTCTCACCTCAGGTGAAAGCAGTGAAAGCAAAGCTCCACAACAGGCAAAAGAAAGGAGAGCTCCTGGAGGTGAGCATGCTATTACAAAGCAAGGCAGGTTCCCTTCAAGGCACAGAAACCCAGGGTGACAGCTCTGTTCCTTGTCCTGCTGCTCACCAACCATCCCCGTTCACATGAATAATGAGAGAGAAAAAAGTGCATTTTATTGCTCATCCCACAGCTCTCAGTGCTGGGCGATTCCCACTACTTCCCAGTCCTCTGTCCTACTGCAACTGAGGAGTTTCAGATGTTTGTACATCCACAGAAAGTGCAAGGAAGCAACGTCCCTCTGTACATGACCTATCCCTCATGGCCATTCCCAGAACCAACCATTCCCCATGCTTGTTACCTCTTTCTCATAAGGATTTAATGCAAAGGTGAATCCCGTCTGTGTCATCCATCCTTCCTCCTTTGGCAGACTCATCTGGTCACCTTTGATGCAGAAAGCTTGCAAAGCTGCAACAATTTGCAACCTTAAAATCCAAAATGAACCAGACACAGATTTCTATTACAGACACTCTCTATGAAGCTGATACAGGGTTTTACAGTCTCAGCAGATACCAAAAGCATTAATTGCTCACACTGTTTACTATTGTTTTTTTAAGTATTTGATCCAATGTTGGTTTGCCTTTTCTCCTGGGAGTGGGTGGATAAGCTTTTCATTACAACAGTAATGAAAGAATTTCATATTTACAGAAAATACAATTATGTCAAATTTAAGTATCCTTTATTTGCTGCCTCCATACATTCCACAATGGGAAAACAAGAAGCATTTATGCGAAAGGGTCATGTCCTCAAAAGAGAGAAGAAAAAAAAAAAAAAGGAAAAAGAGAAATCAGATTTTGCTTTTAACCCCTCTGTCTTGGATCCCATTACTATTATGTTAGTAAATAAAGCAGAGGGGCATAGGGAGTGAACCATAGGAATCATTTACTCAGCTGAACTAAGGAGATGAAAGTATCTGGCCAGGCCAGTCTGGTTTGTGGGTTTTCCCCATAAGGGAACCACTTCAGGATGGTACCAAGTTTTTACTGGAAATTTAACATTTGTTGACCAGAATGTTTTTAGTGGTCTTCAGAACTGAAAAGCAGTAAGGCAGAAGTTTTTCACCTTGATGTGGTAAATTAGCTAAGAAAATGCAGACTTCACAAGAAAATAGTGTTAAAAAAAAAAAAATAGCACAAGGACTGCATCACTACAGTTTTTTCCATCATAAGAAAGTTGCATAAATCAGCTGCAGTAATTCATTAGGATGAGAGCAGTAGACTCCATTTGGTGGAGCATGTGTGCCTGGGGCCAGGCAAGAGACACGATTAGATTTGCAATTGGCACTCTTGGGCAAGGAAGGTGGCAAACTGTGCACAGCATCACTCAGCAAAGGCAGCCACCTCAAAGCATGTCCTCAACCCAGAAGTCTAATCCACTGGTCTTCTGTGTGTGCTGTGTGCACACACTAAAACAAAAAACCAAAACACATTGTCCTTATATACGTTCTAAGATTAGACGTAATGTAAAGAAAGGGTAAAGAAAGTTAAATAAATGTAATTTGCTCCTCTTTTACAGAAAGGAAAGGATTTGAAAGTCAGTATGTCCTTTTTTGCAAACAAACTGATTTGAATCCAGCACCTTCTCCCACTGAGCATTACAGGTATACTTACAGTATCATTGTACTAGGCAGTACTGTCTGAGATAACACTGTCACAGTGACAAAGGCTGTTTCAGCTTTGGTGCCCCAGCACAGGCATATTATGAACATGCTATGTTCTCCTCTACAAGACCTAGAGCTGGGAACAGCGCTCTGAAGATTTGCCAAGTCATTTTGAGCATAAGGGAAGAGACAGAAAATCTTGCAGATCAGTAGATGCCTCTGCCACCAGTTGGTATCTTCAAGATTAAAAATCACTGCCTGGAATCCAGCACAAACCCAGTGCAAAATACACCAGTAAACAGACAGTCTGTGCTTCATATACCAGCCTGACTTCCTGAGTGGAATGCAGCTCTTATCAAATGCATAACAATAACTTAATGCCCATGAAACAAGTGAATGCGATAGAAGTTAGACATTCAGAAAAATGTCAGGCAGCCAGTCTACAAGATATGGGAAGTCATTGCAGCTTTAGAAGCATTTAACAATCTTATTTTTGCAAACTTTTTTGGGGGGGAGGGGACTACATGAGGATGTTAGGGGAGGGAATTTAAAGCTAAAATCTCAATTCAGTATTTGTTTCCACCTTCCTTGAGTATCTCATGTGATCACCATATAAAGCAACTTCCCAGAAGAATCCCAGTAAAAGCAAAAGCCTAGCTTCAGGCTGGCACAACAAAAGCAGAACAAGAGGAGGACCTGCAGGCACAGACACAGCTGCTAAGGAAGCTGAAGTGACTTTCTCTAACAGGAAGCAATAGCCATATGCAGAATAGCCATGATAAACTGACTTCAAAATATGCTTCATCACGGTCTCACTTTGCATACGCACATCCCAAAGACCAGCTTTATGTATTCTGTCACTGTACACATAGGAGAAAACATACTTTAAATCTGAAGAAGACATGATCTCCGCGCCCGCTTTCAGAAGGAAGCGGTGGTTCAAATGGGAAGCCGTGTACTGTTAAGCAGCAAACTACACACAATTATATATTTTCTTAAGGTGCCTTGCATTATTAAAGTCTCTTTAAAGAAAACAAAACTGAATGTAGTTTATGTACATGACTGCACAACCAAGCTACATACGAGAACAAAATGGACAACCATTCTGCTCTTTTGCTCATCCTGTGTTAACTAGCACAAGAGATATAAGAATAGCAGCAAAGCATCTGCAGACATATTTCTAAGCAATTCCCGCTATATCTCCCCAGTGAATTAACAAAAACACAGAAGTAATGGACCTTACAACACTTATTTATCAGAACAGCTTCTGATAGCCTTCTAGTCAAAGCATTCATAACCAAAAGTTGGACATGATATCAGAAACAAAGACAAATTTCTCTGACACTTTCTTAGGGCTTTTGCTTTAAAAGAAAAAGAAAAAAAAAAAAAGGTAGACAAGGGGAGACTTGAGATGTTCAGCTAGTGTAAGAGAAGGCAGCCCCACTAGCTGTAGACTGAGCCACATGTTTTCTCTAAAACAGACCACAAAGTATTACTTAGCACAATCAACTGCTCAAATCTAACAGGGAAGATTGATGCTGTTGTTTGATTATAACCCCAAGAGTTTGTTCCTGAAACACAAGCTTTGACTGCCAGGGAATACAGGAATATAATTGATTCTTGGCTTTGTTTTAACACTATGGTTCCTGAAGCGAGGGAAGAGAGCAATATGCATTTACCACACTACAGAGCCTGGAACACATCCAAGTCTATTTTAGTCCCTTGCTTCAGGGTACATCTCTGAGGAAAGAGGAAACTTTAGCAAAGTTGAACCTGGTATACAGTTCCCAAACTATTTTTCTTCTCCCTGTCATGGCTCTGTCCTGAGTTTTCTCCTTGAACTTCAGATTCCAGGTGCATCTGTTAGCTCACTGCCAACCTTTCCAAGGAGAATTTCTCTTCAGGGCACCCCCAGCCATTCTGCTTCAGGCCAGCTCCACCTGGCTAGTCACTGCAGAGGCTACAGCCATCTCTTCCACAGCTGGGCACCCAGACACAACGATAGTTCACAAACTGGGTTCGAAGGCTTACATTAACACAGGCATAGTGAGCAGCTGTCCTGAGCAAAACAAGTTCTAATTTCCATTCTTACCTCACGATGAGCATCCAAATTCAATGATTTAGTCAAATCATCACAGACTAAGCTAGCTAAGAAAAGCCATCATATATGGGAGTAACTTGACTGAACACAGGTCTGAAAGACAGTTTCCTGATGCTCCAAGGCACAACTTGTGAATGTGTCAGACATAAGCCAGTTTATTTGTCACAAAGACAAACAAACAACAACAAAAAACAACCAATGTTCCTTAGACCTCTGCCCATTAGCTAAAGATACCATAACTCAATGCAACCAGTTGTTCTTGTTAATGAACACACGATGCAGTAATATGGAGTATTTTCTTTGAAAGTGACTTCAAAAGTAAACTTTCCTGGCTTGAGTATCAGTTATGCTCCTAGTAGCCACTTAGGCTAATCTTGGCTATTCATGTAGACTATTAACAATTAGATGTTACTGGTTGCCTGGAGCATGGATATCACTTTCATCTGGAACCCACTGCCACACGCACCTACAGAACATTTGAGCCTATTTTCAACAAACAAACCTGCAGCTATAACTGAAATAAAGTATGGATCATTGAAAGTTTAGAAGAAATGTTAATTACTAGCAACCAAGGTCCAGAAGATGTAGTTAAATACTCCTTAGTGTGTATACAGCACATTCAAGAGTACTGGCTATTCTCCAAAGGTTTGTATCTGCTAAGTTTAAAAATTCATGTAAGTCTTTAAAATCAATGCTATAAAACCACGTGTATCCTCTACAATCACAGCAATTATAATAAAAGTGCTTTAAAATGTAATCAAGTGATTTCCATCATAATGTGACATTAAGTACCAAAGCATTTAATAATTATCCCATTATAGTAATGTATTAATGATATTTCCAAATATTTGTGCTAAAAGATGAGGTGGTTTTCAGTTCTCACTTCCCTTACAAACATGAACTGTTTGAGAGGTTCTTGAAACACGTCACAAATCCACAGATTTCTCTGGCAGCTGTTTCTTTTTCAGACTAGAATAAGAAAAAGACAACAAAAGCAAAGCCTTCTCTAATTTCTAGCACTGCAACAGGAAAACATCATCCTCTTTACAAAGCAAGTCCCTAGTCTTGAAGCCTTGCACAGATGCTGAACTTTGAATTCAATAGGCTTACTCATGCGCATCAAATCAAGCATAAATTTCAGTCCCTGAAGCTTCAAACTTGACCTATCCAGCAAACAAAATGCAAGATATTAGCTATACATTTTTTCATCTGGCTTTGCATGCACCAGCACATCAAAAACGCAATGCATGCATGACAGTTCTTCAGGATTTTGAACACAGAACTAGTGTGGAGCAAGAAGTTGCAACAAAACAGATTTTTCTACAACACACAAAGCAAAATAACGACAGTGACCCAAATGCTGCAACTTCTGTTTCTGACTGAAGGAAGGATCACCCCACTAAAGCAAGTGGGGACAATTCCCTCCCATACTTCAGGTAAGGATAAAGCAGAAAGCTTGGTACGTTGTGCTTTTAACATCCTGACAGGGAAAGATGCACAGACCCTTCTCCTTCCTTGCCAAGGTCTCAGTCCTCCCATCTATCAGCTGAGATTTCAGCTCCTCATCCCTGATCTGTGCTGCTGAGGACAGCTTATGCCAAAATGCCAATTTGTAAGCAAAAGGCTACTAGCTCAGCTCACCTCCATTTCCATGGCACTGGTCTAATCCTGGACAGGACTTGTGTGGATCTGTGGGGACACAGGAGCAAAAACCTGCCCGCTCATAGCAAGTATTTTAGTTTTCTGTGTACTGGACACATCTGTAACACACTCCACTTGAAGCTGGGTGCAGGGCTGCACTGTCCCACCGGCTCTCACTGCAGGCACTGAGTGCTACTGGGCCCAATCAGGAGGAATATGTGGCTGCAGGGAACACACAGGTGTGGTGTTCCCTGCTCTGCAGAGCTCACAGCTAGAACAAAAAGCCTAAGGGTAGCCTGGTTTCGCCACACAGGGAGCAATCACAGTGGCCTGTTGACCACGTGAGCTTTTATAGAGGAAGCAAGCAAGGAACGACAAAGTAATTGAACCAGCAAGACAGTGAGATGACTATAAACTT